>NC_135371.1:83416742-83719772 GCF_049243985.1 Paroedura picta
TCTGTAGCTTCTCAGAATAGACAAAAACGGTGGGTTTCCGAGAGCTCTAGGGCCGAGGCAGTCATGTCATGTGGCCAAGGTTCACCCTTTCTATGATGGGTCCTGAAGATCTATATGTAGACTTTCTATATGTAGATCTATATGTAGAAGATCTATGTGTAGGCAAAGTTCCCAAGGCATATATTGTGTAAAATAGATGACACTTGATGTCATTCTGAAGAGTTGCTGGATGAAGACTGTTGCATGCCTGGTTGGGTTCAGTTGATGGCTTCCCTCCCCAACTGACATATGTTCACACTCGTTAGCATGATTAGATTTCTTTGTATGTGACCGGTGTCTTTGCATTCATAGTGGTTTGTTCAGTTTTAAGAGTTGGTAGTACTGCTGAGTTAGTTCAAAGCAGTATTTCCTTGTTTCTTTTTATCGTTACCTATGTAACATCCCAAGAAAAGAAACACATCAATAAGAAAGGTATTAAGCTCTTGGCAATATGAGCACTTTGTGGGGTTTAATAAGTTGGTAAGGCAAATCCTAAACAGGAGCCAGATGATTAAAGACTGTCTAAAACCTGGGCAGAGCAGCAACTTTTGGAGAGCTGCCAACCTTTCAATCAAATCATCCTTGTCTTGAGTGCTTTTCTTCTGTTTTTGCTTTCACACATATGAAAAGAAGCATTCTCCCAGCAAGCATGTACATGCAAGTGTTAACATTTGGTATTCTAAGTTCTTCCTGAGTATACTGTGCATGGTCATCCTTTGAACATTCAGGCTCATAGGCTGCAGTAGCTCTTTGTGGGGCTATGGACAGTCTAAAATTCTATACTGCACTGGGAGCCTCCAGCCATCTGACCAGAACAGCTAAACTTTGTAATGGAATAACTTATGGTAGCACAGAAATAGACTTTGTATATTTTTATTCCTGTTTTGTTTTTAAGGTTTATGCTAAAGTATGCATGTAGTTAAATAAAATATGTGCTGCTTTCCTGGGATGGTGGGTGGGGTAGTGGTTTAGTAAATTGGGATTGAGTTGGGGTTTATTTATTTGTTTGTTAGGGCAATTCCGCCTGACTTAAATGTAGCAGAAGTCTTACCTTTGGTAAACGCTACTAATTCAAGGTTCCGCATGACATCACACACAATCTGCAACACTCCTGCAACATTCCCGCAAAAAGCGCTTCGTTGTAGCGCTTTACGGGAAATCCAGAAAAGTGGATTCCCCCTGAGAAAATCGCTACACTTCTGCACACAAGCTGCAACACATCAGCGAAAGGCATGTGCATTTCAATATAGTGGTAGAAAGAAAGTCCCTCCCCTGCTCTCACCGCCGAACTTCCGGCGAAGCGATCACCATTTTTTTTCCTTAGATGGGGAAAGCAAGGAACAAGCGAGGCTTCTCAGAGGCTTCTCCGGCTAAAGTCCCTCCACAGAAGTGATTAAAAGTAAACAAAGCTCCCTATTGCAAGTGTCTTTAAAGTTCCCAAGCACAATACAGCCCCTTGTTCGACACTGCCCATAATTTCGGCCACAAATCTCGCCCACGGGGGGGGGGGGATTTTTTTTTTTTTTACTTGAAGAGCCTGTAAACGATTACGCGCCAGCTCCTGGAATGAATATGCGTTGCTACAGGTGTTTTGGGGTTTTTAAAAAAGAGTTCTTAAAGGAAAACACGAACACAACAGTTAAAGGGGTGGGAGGAAGCATGGAAAAATATCACCTCCCCTATTGCGATTTTGGCGAGACCGGAAACTTGTGCATTACGAGAACATTGCTAGTGGGAGAACCTTTTTTCGCAAGAAACGGCTGTGTGCATTACTGCGATCTGCCGCTTTTGCCTGCAGCACTTTTCAATAGCACACAGATTTAGCCACATTGCCCTTTGTGCGGAATGGCCCTTAGTTTTAACCACAAACCATGTTTTCTGTGTTAGAAATCAGTTGTTTTGGAAGCTCCCACATGGCCCACTGAGCAGAAGGAAAAGAAAGTGCAGCCACAGTAATTATCAAATATTGTTGAACTTGATGATAACTCTATGTCCTTTGAGCATTTGCTCTTTGTAAAGAATACAATTTAAATTACCATTTTCTTTCAGGTACCCAGAGTGTCTTAGAAGAAGTAGAGTTGGTTCTGATATGCTGCTTTTCTCTACCCGAAGGAGTCTCAAAGCGGTTTGTAGTCACTTTCCCTTTCCTCTCCCCACAACAGACACCCTGTGAGGTGGGTAAGGCTGAGAGAGCCCTGATATTACTGCTCAGTCAGAACAGCTTTATCAGTGCTGTGACAAGCCCAAGGTCCCCCACCTGGCTGAATGTGGGGGAGCGGGTAATCGAACCGGCTCGCCAGATTAGAAGTCCGTGCTTCTAACCACTATGGCCTATTATGCACAGCCGCTGAAACGGCAGCATGGAGAACACGGAGGAGGAAGAAGCGAAGCAAACCGCTTACTCATGGGAAGGAACGCAACGGCAGCAAAACCCAGAGTATCCGATTATGCACGCAGCTACTCCGGAGCTGCTTCTGGTTGCACCCTGGTCCCGGGAAGCTCCACTTTCTACTGCATCTAGCTAACGTGGCTTTTTCGTCGGCATATGTTGACTCTGCACCCGGTTGCCACCTGCAGTGTGCATAATTGGTGATCTTAGCTGCCGCCATTCCGCACCGAATGTGAACCTTCCACTCCGTGCATCTAAACGATTTGTACTGTGGTAATAAATCTTCTTTCCATATCATGATATTCAACAGCTGGCACCCATCATAAATTATCAACAATTATCAAAAATATCTTCCATGTTATCAACAGTGAGATGTCAACATAAACTGAGTTTAAGCATCATGCCATCCTTAAAAAAAATTAATTTGTTCCTTTATAGTTCTAGAATAGATTCAGATCCAAAAAGATTCAGATATGCATGGTGGCTGTACTAAGAAAGCTGTCAGTAAAGCAGTGGGACTCTAGCAATGAGGAAATTCACGCTAAAAATGCTTATTATACAAAATCAAGTCATGCGCAATTGACAAGTCTATGAGGAGTGAGCGGGGAGGGAGAACACTTGCATCTTGCCTTCCAACTTCCATGTATTTATTAGGTCCTCTGTACAGAAGCTGTATCTGCCCAAGCTGTATGTTTATACCTGAGCTTAGTTTGTGGAACCAGCATGATCAGAGGCATCTGAAATTATAGAAGAGAGACCTGTGCAGCAAAGCATCCTAATTTCCCTCAATGGGTAACATGATTATTAGTAGGTCTGCTCTAGCTCACAGGTGTCCATAGTTTGGGCCTTCCTGCAGATACCTGATCAGATCCCAAGGACCACCTGATGCCAGAGGGCAAAAAGCTAAAATAAAGATGTAGATCAGAGAAAAACTGTACTAATTTTATGCATATGCCATGCTAGTATGCTATGCTAGTATGTTATGCTATATATGCTGCGCTATATCATAATGGACTGCAAAGTATAGAGCACCTTAGGCTACAGCCTGGATTCTTATGATGCAAGAAGGTGTGCAGTCAAATATTAAATGTATTGTAGTTGTTGTTAGACCCCATGGACTATGATACCCCAGCCCTTCCTGTCCTCCACCATTCCCCGGAGTCCATTTAAGTTTGCACGTACTGCTTCAGTGACTCCATCCAACCACCTCATTCTATGCCGTCCCCTTCTTCTTTTGCCCTCAATCGTACCCAGCATTAGGCTCTTCTCCAGGGAGTCCTTTCTTCTGATGAGGTGGCCAAAGTATTTGAATTTCAGGATCTGACCTTCTAAGGAGCAGTCAGGGCTGATCTCCTCTAGGACTGACCGGTTTGTTCGCCTTGCAGTCCAAGGGACTCGCAAGAGTCTTCTCCAGCACCAGAGTTCAAAAGCCAATTCTTTGACACTCAGCCTTCCTTATGGTCCAACCACGGCCATACATTGCAACTGGGAAGACAATAGTCTTGACTAGACGCACTTTAATTGGCAGGTTGTTGTCTTTGCTTTTTAGGATGCTGTCTAGATTTGCCATAGCTTTCCTCCCCAGGAGCAAGCGTCTTTTAATTGCTTTGCTGCAGTCCCCATCTGCAGTGATCTTGGAGCCCAGGAAAATAAAATCTGTCACTACCTCCATTTCTTCCCCATCTATTAAGAAGGAATTGAGAAGGCCGGATGCCATGATCTTTGTTTTCTTGATGTTGAGTTTCAAGCCAACTTTTGCACTCTCCTCCTTCACTCGCATCAACAGGCTCTTTAGTTCCTCCTCACTTTCTGCCATTAGAGTGGTAACATCTGCATATCTGAGGTTGTTGATATTTCTCCCTGCAATCTTGATTCCAATTTAACCCCACCTTTCTCATGATGTGCTCCGCGTACAAGTTAAATAGGCAAGGTGACAGTATACAGCTGTGCCGAACTCCTTTCTCAATTTTGAACCAATCAGTGATTCCATGCCCAGTTCTCACTGTTGCTTCTTGACCTGCATATAGGTTTCTCAAGAGACAAATAAGATGCTCTGGTATTCCCATCTCTTTAAGAACTTGCCACAATTTGTTGTGCTCCACACAATCAAAGGCTTTAGCATAGTCAATGAAGCAGAAGTAGATGTACTTCTGGAACTCCCTAGCTTTCTCCATGATCCAGTGTATATTGGCAATTTGATCTCTAGTTCCTCTGCCTCTTCGAAATCCTGCCTGTACTTCTGGAAGTTCTCGGTCCACATATTGCTGGAGCCTAGCTTGTAGGAATTTGAGCATAACTTTGCTAGCGTGAGAAATGAGTGCAAAGGTGCGGTAGTTTTAAAATTATTTGTGTGCATTTAACCTCGAGGATCCACAGGGCTGGGTGCTGCTCAGGCAAAAAGGACTGGTGATGGGGGGGCAGGCTTGGGTCTTTGAGAAGGCTTATTTTTCCCACTCTCTATTTACTCTGGAAGTTTTCCAAAGTGAAACGTTCTGCTCTTTCTTCCTTTTCAATCGTTGCCTACTCACCCTCTACATCCAAAACTTTTTCTTCCCTTACTATTTTGAGTGCCACTCAGAGAAATCTGGATGATTATTTATTTATTTATTTATTTTTATTGGGATTTTTATACCGCCCATTCTAACTAGGATGGCTTCCACTCGGAATTATATGAAGTGTTAATTGTTGCTTGTTTCCAAAATACTTGTGTGATTTGATAGGTCATCTGATGACTGAACCATCTAGTTTAGTAACTGGCAGATGTAATCCCTTCTGTCATCTTAATGGTTGCTAAGTTAATCGTATCTATAATTATCAGGGAAATGTTTGTCACTAGTATGGCTGGGGTATCCTTACTGTAACTTATTCATAATTCCTTTATTTCATTTATTTCACTTTGCAACAATAATTTTTAGCTATGGTTTATAACTTGCTTACTGATTGTACTTTATTTTCACTATGTATTGTGGACAAAGTGAGTGTGGTTACTTGTCACTCAGTATGATGTGTAGTTCTGTTTTAGCTTGTTTGGTTGTTATGGCTTCTGCTTCAACAATAAAAATTATACTGTAGTAGTTTAATAATTCCCCTCATTTAGCATGCTCACCACAGCACTGATAAAGCTATTCTGACCAAGTAGTAATATTAGGGCTCTCAGTCTTACTCACCTCACAGGATGTCTGTTGTGGGGAGAGGAAAGGGAAGGCGACTATAAACCACTTGGACTCCTTTGGGTAGAGAAAAGCAGCAACTCTTCTGTTGCTGCTTTTTCTTCTGTTGTTTTTCTTCTGTTATTTTTATATATTTCATAATATTAAAATGTAATTATTGTCTCCCTTGCTACCTGGTACTCCAAATTCCTGCCCAGACAATTTCCCATGTTTGTGTCCATTCAAGCATGGTCTAAAGGTTTCGTGCCCCGGGCATCTGGAGGTGTATTTGTGAAAGCATATTTACATGCATCCCCAGATTTTCAGGTAATGCCAGGGAGAGGGGTGGTGGCAGAAGAAACTTTTCATTGACATGACAGGCTCAGTGAGCTGAATTGTTTCTCAGTGAGCTGAATTGTGCCCTAGACAGGCCTGGCATTATGGTGAGTTGCATTTCTATTTCCCCTTTTCAGGATCGTAGTAATAAGCAAAAGGATACATTGGCACAACTTCTAATATTTTGTATGTTGAGAATGAAGGCTGTCAGCAACATCAAAAGAACTTTGGTGGCCTAGCTTAACAAGCATTGCTTGCTAGTTGGCATTGTTAATGGCAAGTCACAATACATGTGTACTTCAGAAGGAATAATTTGCATTCAAAATTAACTCTAATCACTCACAGTACAGACTGGTGCTCACTATGGAAATCCTCATATTCAGTGTGCAGCAGAGGCTTTTTCCAAAGACACCTTCACAAAACCCAACAACTGAATATGAGGGAAAGATTGGTACCAAGACAACTTTGATGCCATTGAGCATCACTGCTATGTTCTCACCTGGGACTTATTTATTTACTAGGGGCAAATCCAGGAATTCCTAGGGCCATTTCGCACGGCTTCAAAATAGCACAATGGTTGCTAATTGAAAACGCTACTAATTTGCCATAACCCACGACGTCGTAGACAATCTGCAACAATCCTGAAACCAATCAGCAAAAAGCGCTTCGTTGTGGCGCTTTCAGGGGAATCCAGAAAAGTGGATTCACCCTCCGGATAGCGATACACTCCTGCAACCAATCTGCAACAGTAGCGCTAAAGACCTGTGCGTTCTAGAATTACCACACTCTTTGTTTGTTTAGTAATTTATTTACTAGGGGTAAAGCCCATTGTAATCAGGAATACAACGAGTGCTAGAACTTGGCAGTGGGAAGAGGAAGAGGAGGAGTTGTCCAGTCTGTAAGGGCATGGGGTTGAATGTGTGTGTTATGTGGGAGGTTGTGGTGGCGTGGTGACAAATGAGGGCATGGGTGTGGAGATATGGGTGTCAAGAACCTATGGTGTGGAATGTTCATTGTGTATGGGAGAGGACTGACCTTTGGGAAATGTGGCATAGTGGTTACAGATAAGCTTTCCAGAGCCATGTCTTCAGATATGTGAAGGGAAAATCAGACTGGAGACTCTTCTTAGGGGAAGATTACATGGCAACCCATCCCCCCCAGTTCAGCATCATATCCCTTCTTGTGTGAATTAGGCCATGGACACTGAAATACCCCTCTGCCCTAATACATATGGGGTAGTCACAGTACACAGGTGTCCACCCTGTTCCTTCTTCTCCATTTTTTCACTGTTGTTAAAATGTTATGTGCCCACATGCTTCTTTCATGGCTGCTCCTTAGAAAAAGAATGGAATTTTGTACCCTGTTGTTTACTACCCAAAGGAGTCTCAAACCGGTTTACAACAACTTTTCCCTTCGTCTTCCCACAATAGTCAACCTGTGAGGGATGTGTGGCTGTGAGAGATCTAAGAGAACTGGGAATGGGCCGCAAAGACCCAGCAGGCCTCAGATGTCTCAAAGTATTTTCCAATCGTCTTCCCTTCCTCTCCCCATAGGAGACTCCCTATGAGGGTGGTGGGGTAGAGAGCCTCACATGGAAGCTGGCAACCCTAAGAGGAAGACTCCCTGGGCACAGCAGTTTTGACCTTAGTAAGGTTTTTTATACTGTTTTTTTATTTCCCAGGCCAATGTTGAAAAAAGTTATTTCAGTTTCACAGGACTGATGCTGGTCTACCTGTGCCCCAGTTACTGGTAAGGGCTTGGAAAACGTCAAGTCAGTTCCCATGTGTCTCCAGCCATATACTTGTTCACTATTTACAGTTTCAGGCTGTAAATATTTGTTTAGATCTTCCTGCACTTTCCAGACTCACAGAACTGATGCTGGTCTGCCTGTCTGTGCCCCAGAATACAAACAGTTGCTGGTAGGGGCTGACCATAGCCCATAGCCCATAGCCCTGGAGGGACACATTTGTACCACTTCCTCCGAACTGCAAGCAAAAATGGCTCCTTTGAAGGCTGGACTCTGAGGCATTGTATGATTTTGAAGACCCACCTCCAAACCTCCAGGAATATTTGTAACCCAGGGGTAGCCAACCTCCAGGTGGGGCCTGGAGAGCTCCTGGAATTATAGCTCACGTGCAGAGTATAAAAATCAGCTCCCCAGGCAGAAAGGGCTACTTTGGACAGGGTTGTGGTAGAGAAGAAACATTTAAGGCCTTCCACACAGGTTGTTGTTGAATTGAATGACTTGAGGTCTACTGCACAGGGTTGTTGTGCAGATGAAACAGGAGACAAAAGAACCAGTTTCATCTGCAGAATAACGCTGGGCAGTGGCCTCAAATCTGCAGAGAGTTGCAAAGAAGAAAGACACAAGGCTTGGCTGTATCTAACCCCCGGCCAGAGCAGTATTTTAAGTGAGAAGGGGCTTTTCTGTGGCCTCCCTGTCAGCCGTTTGGTAAAAGGAGAAATCCCCCCCTCAAAAACAATGCCCACCCCCATGCCCTGAGGCTCCCCTGCGCTGCACTTGGAAACGCCTCCCTCCCTTCAGTCAGGGCCTGTCAGAGGCTCCTTCGCAGCAGGCCTGAAGGGAGGGGAGAGGGGGAGCACTCTGCAGCCTCCTGCCAGCTCTGTCAGGGTTCTGAGACAATTTACAGTTGGACAAGACAGGACAGCCTTGGGGTGAAAAGGGCTGGCACAGCCTGTCCAAGCCTCTGTTCTCATCCCCCCTGGCAGCCCTACTGATCTCATCTCCCTGCGGTAGTCAGGAGCAGACTGGCAGCCATTTCTCCAGATTGCCCTGGAACTCTGGTCTGTCCTGGTGAGGGCCCAATCAGAAGGCACTTTGCACCTTCCGATTGGCCCCTCTGCTTGTCATTCTGGGGCCAAGGGGCCAATCCAGGAGTTTTGATCCCGGACTCAGCCCAGCTCAACCCTTTTTACTGTTTTATTAAGAGGGACAGGTACTTGGATTGATATCCCCCCTCTCATGACTTTTGTCACCTCGAGGCAGCTAACAATTAAAACCATTAACAAATACTCCATAAAAACCCATTATAACAGTAAACAATACATATCTTAACCCACAAGATGATGGAAATAATCTAACCCAATTCGAATCTACGAAGTCCAGCTAAACAAATTCAGCACTAATTATTATTATATTACAAGGATACTCAGCTAGGGTGGGACCCCCTGACCGAAACTCTGGCCACCCCCCCCCCCCAGCTGCAACCAAATGCTTGGTGGAAGAGCACCGTCTTGCAGGCTCATGACTGTAGCATCTGAATTACCAGGTTTACCAGGGAGATGTAAACTGTAGATGCACAGAGGGTAATGGACTAAACAGAGGTGAACAAAATAACACAACACTATCAAAAGCTAATCATGAGGGAGAGCACTTTAATTTATTTTTCCCTAATGCACGAATAAGGGCACTTCTGATGAAACTGAAAAGTGATTCCTTTAAGCCTGATGGGAAATATCACATAAAGCATTCTGTATTTTGAGTCTGTTATGCAGAATTAGTAATTTTGCCCTTCATAAATGCTGCTTTGGATTCTGCTCAGAATCAAAGAATTTTGCAGCAGGGCTCCTTTCAGCAGTCAAGGTTTCACCAGTATATCCATTCTCAGTCTACAATGTGTTCCCACAGCAAAAGAAAAGTAGATTTGACTCGGGGTGTTCAGTCTCCAAGTGTGCCTGTCTTTCAGGCTGCAGCTGCACAGAAGATTTCCTTCACCTTGGGTTGCAAGCTAAGCTGAGTTTATTTTTTTAAAACATCCATGAAACTTGTCCTCTAATAGTGCACTTTCCAGCATTTCCCCATCCTCAATACTTGTTTCAAACCAGCTTTAGTATCATCTTTCCAGAAAGAATTCAGTCTTACGTGTGTTAGCAAGCCATCTGGATGCGATGGGTACACTTTAAAAGATCCTGCCCTAACCAGCACCATTTTCCATGTCTCAGCTCTTCGTAGCTGTTAATTTCCTTTCCAAATCACTAGTGGGTGTTTTGTTCGTTTTTTTGGCTTAAAAAAAACATAATTGGAATTTGGTATTCTGATGTATAGTGCTATAATGTTATAACCATTTATTGTCTCAATCTATTAGTGCCTCCTAATTCTTTTTTAAGCTTTCTTTTTATATAAAAAGTAATTACTGTATTTGCTGGCATATAAGACTACTTTCCCCCCCTGAAAAACATGCCTCCAAGTGTTGGGCGGGGGGGGGGGGCCATCCTACACGCCGGGTGCACTTCAGTTGGGATAGACATAGCTGCCCATAGTGGCCTCCCGATGCCTTCCCACCTCATTCTACATACCATCCAGTATCGTACGGTATCCAGCGCAGCCATGGCGGTTCATCAGCGAGTCTGCGGCGAGCATCAGCAGCGAGACAGGGGTGCCAGCCTTTTCAGCATGACCGGCCCGTTCTGCTCTGCGGGAAGCAATGGTGCTCCGGCCTGCCCCTTGTCTACGCAGAGCTCACACATGTGCACTTGCACACTACTGCCGGTCACAGGGAGATGCAGGGGCGGGCCGGGTACATAACAAACTCTATATTTTGAGTGGAAATGTTGGGGGGTCATCTTATATGTCCAGTCATCTTATACGCCGGCAAATACGGTATCTAGTCTTTTCACTGCAGAGTTGCAAGAGGAAAGGAAGTTGGGGAATTCCCCCTTCTATTTCTGCGACAAAAGCAAATGGAAACCTTTAAAAAAAGATAAAAACTAAGAATTAAAAACCTAAGAATTTAAAAAAACAGCAGAACATGGCAATAGAGCATTGAAGTGTTAGCATTCTGTAGAGCAGTATCAGTTACCTCTATTTTTAAAGCATCTGGTGCTGTGAAAATGGCCGTTGAAAGAGGAAAATGCTCAGACAGCTTCTGAGGATTCCTTATTGCCAATGCAAATGCATATGAAGTGAAAAAGAAATGGAAAATCCTCACTGTGTGGATACAGCCTCATTCTGTGCAAAGTTTTTGCCACCTCAGTTTCTCCTGAAACTTTCTGATTTGGCAGTAAAATACTGCAAAAAGAGGGGGGAAGCGCTGAGATGTGCCACAACACTTTGATCTAAGCACTATATCGATAGATCAAGGGGTTGTAGAAGAGTTCCCCTTTCATTCTCTTTGAAGAAATGTTACTGCACTCTCTTAATGAAATTGCTTAACACTCAGAATCAAAGAGTTATTTGATTCCCAAAAAAATGCCTGTCATTATAAAGAATTCATTACTAAAAGGGGAAAAGTAGGATTCTAATTTTGTTAATCTTATGAAAGCCTTCTTGTACACTGAGAATATTGTTCTTTTGGAGCGGGCTTACTTTAATATCCCTTTCAAGACCCAGTGCTTGGAGTTGCTACCTGGCTTTGGTGAAAGAGCTACTATATCTGCTGAAGACTCCGCTGTAGGTTCCTTCATTCTGTGAGGGGCCACCAGCATTAGTGGCAGTGACAAGGACTCTCTTGGCTGTGCAGAGCCCTGAGGGAATTTTTCACCCAGAGCAGGTAGACAGTTGCAAATGAGAATCCAGGTGAGAGAGCAGATGGCAGTACTTGCTGTGGAGAAGCCCCGCTCCCCACCCCACACTGGCTACAGAAAAACTATTGAGGCCAGAATGTGCATGTGGGGCCAGAGATCTAACTACCCGTTCCAGCTGTGGCATGTGTCTGGAGGCAGAGCTGTGCCAATGAGATATAGTCAGCCCTGTGTGACCTTAGAAGGGTGAAGTGGGGAAAAGAGGTGAGAAAGGCTACAGGAATTGAGATCAGGGAAGCGAGACAAGAACCTGAGTCTAAAAGGGACAAGTCTACAGGACTAAAAGAATGTTTTGAGGAGTGGCGGATGCTGCTAGAGAGAGGAGGAATGAGGTGGGAAGGAGGGAGGGAGATGGCCAAAGAGAGAAGGATAAATCTGAGGGAGGAAAAGGAAAAGGAAGAGAACAGGGGGTGCTTGTCAATAACCAACTGCATCCTGTTCTTCGGCTGCTGATGAGGAAGGACAGATGGCCTCAACTGCTATTTACAAAGTAACATAACATGGGGCAGTTCCTTGCATGGGGACTGTGACCATGATGATATGAAAATTACAATAAAACTCTTTCACACCAGAGAATACCTATAAGTTTTGTTCCCAGGTAATCCCTTGTGACATCCTCAAAAAAGGGAGGAAGGATGACCCGGGAAACTACAGACCAGTGAGTCTGACCTCTGTTGTGGGGAAGATAATGGAGCAGATATTAAAGGGAGAGATCTGCAAACATCTGGAGGACAATTTGGTGATCCAAGGAAGTCAGCATGGATTTGTCTCCAACAGGTCCTGCCAGACCAACCTGGTTTCCTTTTTTGACCAAGTAACAGGTTTGCTGGATCGGGGAAATTCGGTTGATGTCATTTATTTGGATTTTAGTAAAGCTTTTGACAAGGTTCCCCATGATGTTCTGATGGATAAATTGAAGGACTGCAATCTGGATTTTCAGATAGTCAGGTGGATAGGGAATTGGTTAGAGAACCGCACTCAAAGAGTTGTTGTCAATGGTGTTTCATCAGACTGGAGAGAAGTGAGTAGCGGGGTACCTCAGGGCTCGGTGCTTGGCCCAGTACTTTTTAACATATTTATTAATGATCTAGATGAGGGGGTGGAGGGACTACTCATCAAGTTTGCAGATGACACCAAATTGGGAGGACTGGCAAATACTCCGGAAGATAGAGACAGAGTTCAACGAGATCTGAACACAATGGAAAAATGGGCAAATGAGAACAAGATACAATTTAATAAAGAAGTGTAAAGTTCTGGATCTGGGTCAGAAAAATGAAAAGCATGCCTACTGGATGGGGGATACGCTTCTAGGTAACACTGTGTGTGAACGAGACCTTGGGGTACTTGTGGATTGTAAACTAAACATGAGCAGGCAGTGTGATGCAGCAGTGAAAAAGGCAAATGCCATTTTGGGCTGTATCAACAGAGGCATCACATCAAAATCACAAGATGTCATAGTCCCATTGTATACGGCACTGGTCAGACCACACTTGGAGTACTGTGTGCAGTTCTGGAGGCCTCACTTCAAGAAGGACGTAGATAAAATTGAAAGGGTACAGAGAAGAGCTATGAGGATGATCTGGGCCAAAGGACCAAGCCCTATGAAGATAGGTTGAGAGACTTGGGAATATTCAGCCTGGAGAAAAGGAGGTTGAGAGGGGACATGATAGCCCTCTTTAAGTATTTGAAAGGTTGTCACTTGGAGGAGGGCAGGATGCTGTTTCCGTTGGCTGCAGAGGAAAGGTCACGCAGTAATGGGTTTAAACTACAAGTACAACGATATAGGCTAGATATCAGGAAAAAAATTTTCACAGTCAGAGTAGTTCAGCAGTGGAATAGGCTGCCTAAGGAGGTGGTGAGCTCCCCCCTACTGGTAGTCTTCAAGCAAAGGTTGGATACACACTTTTCTTGGATGCTTTAGGATGCTTAGGGCTAATCCTGCGTTGAGCAGGAGGTCGGACTAGATGGCCTGTATGGCCCCTTCCAACTCTATGATTCTATGATCCTTGTACCTATGTGGTAATACTGACAAGTAATTTACAAGCTAGAACTACCAATTCCCTGCATGTCCACCTCTGTCTTGTGAACTGAATTGCACCAAGTTTTCCTAAGCATTTCAAGTTGTCAGCTTAGGCTGCAACCCAAACTGTTGAAGCGTGCATAATATTCTGTCCTACAGGCCGAGCTGAATGGCTTTCGACATACAGTGTTCGTCACACACCAAATTCTTTATAGATCACTTTATTAGGCATCTCATAGCAGCAGACTTACATGGTGGCAGGAGATCTAAAGGAAAGTGGTTTTTTTAGGTTCCGTTTGGTGAAAAAGAGTGCATATTCCATCTACTTTGGGTGGCTGAAGACTAGCAAAGGAGTTTGGAAAGAGAGAGGAAGGGGCGTTTTCCCGCCTTGGCTGTTAGCCAGCAAATTGGGCTTATCTTCCAATCACATTTGGGGAACAAAGGAAAGAGCTAACTTACTACAGTTCCCAGCATCTTATCTCTTAAAGCAACAGAGGAGAATATCTCGGTACTCTAGCTAAAGGCTGCCTGGCTGGACAGAACACATAAGAATTTGTGATCCATGTACTAGTGCTCATTTAGAGAGTATTGTTTTCCCAGCTCTTTGCACTGTATGAGAAGTCATGTCAGAGTTCCACTTGAATTTTAAAGGTGGTTTGACCAGAAGTATCTGGCTGTATAGGAAGAGCTCACTACACAAGTTGCCTTTGAAGACTCCCCAAGCTGTAGAAATATTACAAGTCATACCCCTGGCAGACACTGCTCAGCGACAGTAGACTGACGCTGATATAAATGGTTTTCATAAAGATGACAGTGTGCTGTTTTCTTATTAGCAATCATCTGTTTTCTCACCCACAAAGATTTTGGGACCTGGAGTGTGGGTAACTCTGTGCATGTATGTGGATGTGTTTGTGCTTCACGTTCTTTTACCTGTTTCATGTGATCTTTACCTCTGATCAGAAAGTGTCTGGTGAGCTAAACGTAAAGATCCGGGCAGAATTTGAGCACCTTCATCAAGTCCTGGAGGAAGAAGAAAGAACTGTGCTGATGGAATTGGCCAGAGAGGAAGAGCAATGGGTAATAAGACTGCAAGGAGAGTCTGCACGCCTAGATCAGGGGATCTATGAGCTTAAGAAGAACATGGAGCATCTTCAGCAAAACCTTGAAAAACTGAGGAACTCACAGTTCCTGGAGGTGAGATTCCCTGAGCCAATTCATAAAGGGATTAGGGGGTTTGAGCTTTCAGGACAGTAACAGGAACGGAATTTTGCTGCTTACTTTATTAGTAATGCAGTGATCGTAGCATTGCATCCTGTGGGTTTAGACATCAAATGAAGCATCCTCTTTTTATGTGCATTAGAAAATCTGAGTGGAACTTGGGTAACACGTAAAGCAATAGGAACCATAATCAAGAGAAGGGACAGTTTAAAATATTGTTAGTTTTATTTATTCAGATATATTTATACCCTGTTTTTCTCCTCCATGGGGAATGAAGGTGGCTTACAAGGTCATTCGCCCATCTTCCTAGCTATCCTTGCAACAGCCTTGTAAAGTAGATGAAGTGGAAAGTGTGACTGTACCAAAGTCACCCATTGAGTTTCCATAGCAGAGTTGGAATTGGAACCTGGGTCTTCCAGTTTATAGTCCAGTACTGCAATGACTGCACCAAACTGGCTCTCATCTTATTTATTTATTATTATATTTATATACCGCCCTCCCCGGGGGGTCAGGTTGGTTTACATAATAACATAAGAACAATACATGAAACAGTCTATAGAACATTTGATAAATGTGCAATAATATCTGATAATTGTAAACATATAACAGTATAGTAGTGTAACCAATAAACAAAACAATAGTGCAACAATACAAACAGGTCCAGAGTATTCTGGTGGAGTTCTGAGAGGGAGGGGGGAGCAGGGGCCCTTTGGTCGCTGTTGGTTATGTCTGGTCTCAACCAAATGCCTGGCAGAAGAGCTCCTCCTTGCAGGCCCTGCAGAACTGATTAAGCTCTGTCAGGGCCCTGATCTCGTCCGGGAGCTCGTCCCAAAAGTAGGGAAGAGAAAATGGTGAATTTTCTCAAACATGTGTTATGAAAAATCTGCACAAATGATAAGTTGTCAGGAGAGAATGTGTAGCTGTGTTGAAAACCAAGCAGCCTTCCACTTTTTTCCCAGGTCTCCCTCCCTCTAGTCAAAAAGTAGCACATGACGTGACATCTTTAACGCTTCTAAGGGCCAGCCTCGCAATGAGGTTGCGGATAATTCTGACCTCAACACCATGTCATAGATCTATTTAATATTTTTGCCAGATAGTAACAGAGTGATGAAGGGAGACGACACCCCCCCCCGAAAGGTGACTGAAGGACCCATAATACCCACTACTTTCTTCTTACTCTAAATATTATTTGGGAGCAAACTCATAATCTGGATGCAGAGGGGAGGGGGGCAGGTTAAGACTGCTCTGAGAAATGCAGAAGAAGCTAAATAGAGAAGTTTATGACCATTATAATGCATGTACCCTTTCCATTTTGAATATGTTTAGTTCTAACATATTTTATTATACTTGTAACCCTATTAAATATTACTTAGACCTGAAAATGTTCCTGTCGAATTCCTCTGAGTACCATTCTTATATGCTTTCCTTTCTGCATCTCTGTTTGGCCTCCATTTCCCTCTCCTTTTCACAGAGATGCCACAGAGATGGTGGCAATATCCTTTCCTTTACTATCTGAGAGGCTGCTGTGCAATTCTTTATTTATCGAAAGGGAATATCTGCTTCCATCATTTTCGCTCTCCCTCAAATCACAAAAAATAGCTTTTTTCTCCATCCTCAAATTTAAAATATAACTGACCGAGTAATGTAGCTGTCATGGTTACTGCGGCTTTATTGTGCAGTAAGTTTTTGGTGGGAGCTTTTGCCAGGAAGTTCACAAGATGATTATGGGTTGGATCCAGTGGAGCCCAGCTGCTGAGGAGAACTGAGGACCTGCTTCATGTGTATGGGGGGCGAGGGGGTTGTGAGAAAATTGTGCCCTGCAGAAAGAAATCCTTCCATCCACAGACTGGATCTAAGCCTATTTCTCACCATTGGAAATCATTCCCTGAAGCTCAAAGTTCTTGATCTATAAACAGTGTAAATAAAGAGGCAGCCTTGACTTGTAGATTAAGTTGAGCAAAATGGTTCTTTTCAAAACATTTGGCACTAAGAACGTAGTATCTTTAAAAAATCTGCAATGGTAATCCTGCGCGGCCAGGATTAGTGATTCTTTCCTATTTCATTCTGCACTTTGATTCCTCTTCATGGCTTTTTTGTGGGGGCAAATTGGAGGTGAAGGGTGAAGCATCCTGAAGTCTTCTTAGCTGCTTAGATTACATATGCCATAGATTCTGCAGAGGGACAGGAAGGGAATTGGCATAGACTCTTGGGTGGAAGACATGCTCTTCAAATAATAAGAACGAAGAAATGATCAACCCAATGGCGTAACAATAACATGTTTTAATGAATAACATGTTACTTCTCAAATTCTGATCGACCAGCCTCCGTCCTTGAATTGCAAATAAGTGGCTTTCTTTGGAGGCATTTCAAGCTTTTTACTCTTCGTTTTCTGGAACTCTCTGATTCTTTATGTAGGTTGGTTGAGACTGTTCCTGCTTTGTGATAATTCTAGTGAAAGCACACCATTCACACCAGCAAGAATCCTTGTGTCTTTCTTTCGTCTTTCTTCTGTCTAATCTTTTTTCCTCTTTCTATTCAAGTCATGGGAATCAGCAAGAGTAAGGTGGGTAGTTGGGTAGCTCACAAGAGAGTAGTGTTGTTGGGGGGATGCTGTTGTTGTAAATGGATTACTTGTTTTAAAAAGAATTAATGGCCAGTAATATTTGAGTGGGAAGGTAGATTGGGGTATCTCTAGTGTTCACTTGTTACATGTAGTGAAGTAAGTGGCCCTTTTTAAATGCTTTCTGTTGTAAGAGAGGCCTTTCCCTGGCAAGCTTCCAGACAACCTGAGCTTGCCTCTATCTCTGCCATGCCATCAACATCTCATCCAAAGGTAAAGATGAAGAATTGGTTTTAGACCTTGCTGTTCTCTATCGCAAGGAGTCTCAAAGAAGCTTTCAGTCTCCTTCATTTCCTCTGCCCACAACAGATACTTTGTGAGGCAGGTGGGGCTGAGTCAGAACTGTGAGTGCCACCCAGCTTGCTTCATGTGGAATAGGAGTAGAGAATCAAACCAAGAGCCAGCTTGATGTAGTGGTTAAGAACAGCGGCCTCTAATCTGGAGAGCAGGGTTTGATTTCCCACTCCTTCACAACCAGCCAGCTGGGTAACCTTGGGCTGGTCACACTCCTGTTCGAGCTGTTCTCACAGAGCAGTCCTATCAGAGCTCTCTCAGCTCCACCTACCTCACAGGATGTCTGTTGTGGGCAGATGAAGGGAAGATGATTGTTAGCTACTTTGAGACTCCTTTGGGTGGGATATAAAAGCCAACTCTTTTCTCCAGGTTAGAGTCTGCTTCTCTTAACCACTACAGGGTCAAACTAGAAACCCAATACAACTGTTTTGGCACTTGAAAAGATTGGGCCGGGGGATCGTTTGTATAGTTCTTCTACACTGTGGGAGCCCTTGCAGCAATTTTTGATTGGTTGAATTCTCCTCTAAAATGGTGTTTGCCACAAGTTGGTTACCATGGCATCTAGTTAGTCTCTCAGTGCTATCCCTTCAAGGTTCTAGAGCTGAGGCAGAGTGAAATCCACTCATCCTGTGTGAGACATTTTGTCTTTGTAAAGGTTCCCTAATGGAAATGGAGTTTTAAAATGGGGTAGTAGACCTCATTAATGATTACTGAAAGTCCTCTGATAACAATTGTCTCTCACCAGGCAACTATTTGCTTTGTGTCTTAAGGAGATAAGATGGGATAGAAATGTTAAAATTTAAATAGTATATAGAAGATCTTTTCAGTCCTCAGTCTTGATTTTTGTATCTGCTTTGAACAGAAGAGAGAGAGAAAGAACTGGAAACCTTCCTTCCTCTCTTCTTTCTGCTTTCCCTTACAGAAACTAGTAATTATACCCCAGACTACGCCCATGCCCATCAGGTTTAGCTTTCACTTGAAATAGGTTTGTTAGAATTCTGCTTGTGCTACAGTGCAGATGCAAAAAAAGGGGACAGTTTAATTTACGTGAAGAGCTGTAAAGCCTTAGTGAGGTGACTTTTAATTTTCTTCTCGTTGCAGGTGGGAAATGTGGCTGTCAGGTACGTGTCTGGAAAGAAAAAAATCTGCTTCTTTTTCTGCTGGCTTCTTATCTCACCTTCTCTGCTGGGGGACTGGGTTTTTAACAGCAGTGAGTATGTTCACTAGAGCTTTTAAAGAACACAGAACAACAATTTGAAGAGCGTCTGGTGTGCAGACTGAAGGAATGTAGGTAGATCTGTTCCCCTGTGAATATCAGATACTAGAGGCAGATCTGGGCTTGGATAAACTAAAGGTATTAAAACAGAGTCCCCAGGTTTAAATTCTTGAGTGGGGTTCTCCTTTCAAGGAAATGCCATAAGGAGACCAGTAAGAGGGTGTGGTAGTACAAATGGTTCGGTGGTACAGTCCTCCGCAAATTGAGCCCATCAGTCCTACATCATGTCCTGCCAAGTGATTCACAGGGGCTAGTGGTTAGAGGCCAGGCAGTCAGAAAAACAGGAGTTATGGTATGCTGTTGTTTGTGGCTGGTGAGCTGCATTTGGCCAGCTGGGAGAAGTTGTGCTGTGGGCCAGCCCTAAAGTTATTGTTGCTCTGTTTATTTGCTGGATTACCAAACTGATCTATAACAAAATGTGGAGTTCTCTCTTACATTTATTTCCTTATTGTTAGCTTATTGTAATGAAGGATTGATGGAGAAATTTTCTGCTCAGTAGCTGATGGGAAGTGTGACAAATTATAGGTTTAGACAGCTCTTCAGAGGCTTTCAAATACTAACAAGAAGTGGCTTCAGAGCTTTGGACTCACACCTCTGTTGAGAACCTGCAGAAGCTGACATATTTAGGGTCATTCCTCACAAGGGAAATATAGCACAATTGTTAGTTGATCCTGACGGTTTAAATTTGTCGTTTTAGACAACGCTGTCAGTCTCCCACAGTCTACCAGCGCTCATGTTGGAACTTCTGCCAACTTGTAGCGATAGCAGTGTAATTGGGAAAATGGGATTCACCTTGGCAATATAACAACTGAGTAGCAACGCATACTCGCAAGTCTCTTCAGAACCCTTTCAATTATCTGGCTGCTCCCTTGCTCTATACGTGAGCGCGTGTGTCACATTTTATATTTTGTTCTTTTTCATTGGGGGGGGGAGCGCTTGTAGAATTCCAGCAAAACACCCCCCTTGTTTTTTATTTGTGAATGGCTGGAAACTATAGGTTACCCCACCCCCCAGGGTTGACAGGTCCCCTCTGGCTGCTGGAAGGGGATGCGGGGGGGGGGGGGGGTTAGGTTGCCAGATCCAGACAAGTTAAAGTACAAAAAAAGAAAGGTTCACAATGAACAGTCAACAGAAGAAAACAGGGAACCTTTCTAAAGCAATATGTTTGTAATATATACAATGAGTAAATTCAATTTCTTTTACATCTTTTATATACCAGAAGGAACAACTGTAACAGCTTCTAGATCAATTCTGTTTTCATTGGCTACATCAGTGGTTGAAACCTCCAATCCTAAATTCAAAATGTACAGATTATCTTTAACCGCTCCTATTAAATAAAAGAGTAAGGCCACCTGGGGAGGAGTTAGGGCGGGCCCTGTCCAGGATAAAAACTCAGAGGGCCCAATCAGGAGCTGCGAAGTGGCTCCTGACTGGGCCCTCTGAGTGTCCATCCAGGGCCAAGCAGCCAATGGGGAGGCACGCAAAGTGCCTTCCTATTGGCCCCTCACCAGGACAGACCAAAATTCCGTTCACCCAGTCCAGTCTGGCTGCCAGTCTGCTCCTGACCACCGCAGGGAGAGGAGGTCAGCAGGGCTGCCAAGGGGGATGAGAACAGAGGCTGCACCAGCCCTTTTCGCCCCAAGGCTGTCCTAACTGTCATGTCCAACTGTAACTTGCCTCAGAACCCTGACAGAGCTGGCAAGAGGCTGCAGAGTGCTCCCCCTCCCCCCTTCAGAACTGCTGGGAAGGAGCCTCTAACAGACCCTGACTGAGGGGAGGAGGTCTTTCCAAGAGCAACGCAGGGGAGCCTGAGGGCCTTCCTTTTGAGGGGGGGGACTATCCCCTTCTGCCAACAGTTGCCTGACAGGGAGGCCACAGAAAAGCCCCTTCTCACTTCTCTCCTGTTTCATCTGCACAAGAACCCTGTGCAGTGGGCCTCAAGTCTTTCAATTCAACAACAACCTGTGTGGAAGGCCTTAAATGTTTCTTCTCTACCAGAACCCTGTCCAAAGTAGCCCTTTCTGCCTGGGGAGTTGATTTTTATACTCTGCAAGTGAGCTGTAATTCCAGGAGCTCTCCAGGCCCCACCTGGAGGTTGGCTACCCCTGGGTTACAAATATTCCTGGAGGTTTGGAGGTGGGACTTCAAAATCATACAATGCCTCAGAGTCCAGCCTTCAAAGGAGCCATTTTTGCCTGCAGTTCGGAGGAAGTGGTGCAGGTGTGTCCCTCCTGGGGTATGGGCTATGGCCAGCCCTTACCAGCAACTGTTTGTATTCTGGGGCGCAGACAGGCAGACCAGCATCAGTCCTGTGAGTCTGGAAAGTGCAGAAAGATATAAATAAATATTTACAGCCTGAAACTGTAAATAGTGAACAAGTAAATGGCTGGAGACACATGGGAACTGACTTGACTTTTTCCAACCTTGGCCTGGCAAATAAACCAGCATAAAAATCCTTATTAAGGTCAAGACTGCTGTGCACAGAGTCTTCCTCTTAGGGTTGCCAGCTTCCCTGTGAGGCTGTCTACCCACCTCCCTCATCGGGAGTCTGCTATGGGGAGAGAAAGGGAAGACAATTGGAAATATAAGGTAAGGTTTCAATATTCATTGTGATTTGACAATATGAATCCAAATATTGATATGTAGAAGATTAGATGTATATTTGTGTTGTTAATTTTATAGAAAAGACGATAGGATTTTGCCACCTTTGATACTACAAACTATTTTTGGAGGCAATTCTTTGGAGGTAATTTGAGGTAATTCTTTGCTGCATTGTTTAATTTGAGTAATATGAATAATAATCTGTGCATTTTGAATTTAGGATTTGAGGTTCAACCACTGATGAAGCCAATGAAAATGGAATTGATCTAGAAGCCGTTATGGTTGTTCCTTCTGGTATATAAAAGATGTAAAAGAAATTGAATTTACTCATTGTATATATCATTACAAACATATTGCCTTAGAAAGGTTCCCTGTTTTCTTCTGTAGATCCAGACAGGTTAACTGCCAGGGAAGAGCAGAGACCACAGATGGAATCAATTCTCCAAAGCATAAATTTTCCCTAGGAGAAATGATCCCTCTAGTCTGGAGATGAATGACTGGAAAGTACAGGTTACCCCCCCCCCCAGTGTTGGCAGCTCCCCTCTGGCTGCTGGAAGGGGATTGGGGGGGGGTTAGGTTGCCAGATCCAGACAAGTTAACTGCCAGGGAAGAGCAGAGAGCACAGTTGGAATCAACTCTCCAAGGCATACATTTTCCCTATCACTGACAAATCTTTTGGCCACAAAGCATCACCTCTTTGCTTCTGAGAAGAGGCTGCCGTTTGGGAAGATTTGCACAGCAGTCTCTAAATATGTTTGTGCTATGAAACCATCAAAACTTGAACAAGGAGCTGTGACAGATAACCAATGCCCCTGTGAACAAATGAAATTGTGTTGCAATTATTACTTCGGTGTTTTTTTTAAAAAAAAGGAGGGGGGGAGGCAGGCTTTGCGTGGCTAGCCGAGGCTGATTGGTTGTCCGGTTGATTGGCAGGCTCGAGGTGGGAGGGGCAAGGGAAGTTTGTGGCGTTTTCATTGCTCCTCAGCAAGAACTGGAAGTAGGTGAGGAATGCTGGAGGAGAAACAGTCCTGCTAGGAAAATGGAGTTTTTGGCCAGGTGTGAAATGACAATGGAACGCTACAGCACACAGCAATGGAATATTCAGTGTTGATTACGGATTTCTACCAGCTGTGCGGAATGGCCCTGAATTTTATCATCAGTGTGTATGTACTGCCATTCTTCATAGTTCTTGTACTTGGCTATTGTGGGGCTTGTGAGTGTTTGTCTGGCTATTCTGACCATAGGGCAGTAAGCAGCTGAAAAGCAGGGGAAAATAACTGGGCTGCAGAGGTCAGAATTTCACTTGCATATCACAAAAGACTTGTTCTTCAAATGTGCAATGTCAAGCTGATCCCTGATCTCTATTTTACTGGGTTCTTAAAAACTCCCAGTTTACAGGACTGCTGACTTTACTAATGCGCTCTCAAAACTGACACTGACACTGGAGTAACAATTTTAATAGCTGTCACTCCTGCTACAACATTAGCAATACCTTTGACTGGTTATTTAGTAAGTGGCCTTTTCCTCTTTACCCTAAAAACTCACAACATTTTTTCTCAAAAAGGCTCTAGTAGTGCACTAAGGCAGTAGGCACAGGCGTTGTACTCTGTGAACAAGGGAGTCTTCTAGATAGCATATTGTATATCAGTCTTGGATCCCAGCTATCTAATGACACAGCAGATTGCCACAGCCAGGTCACTGTTACAATTGCTCCAGTACCCCCATTCTTTTGAAACGGCTTATTAGTATTGCTATTGTTGTTATTATATTTATATGCCGCCCTCCCCAAGGGCTCAAGGCGGTTTACAGAAAACAGGGAAGGATACAATTAACACATGGTAACAGGTAACAGTAACAGCAGTAATATTATAACAATAATAACTTAACAAGATCATAACAATAACACCATAAAATAGAAATTGTGAGAGCCTCAGCTCAACTCCTACTGGACCCTGTGGCCAACCGATTAGTGCTGGTCGTAGAGGGGGGGAGCTTGAGGGCCAACTGGAAGCGGTGGTTCAGTCGACCTCAACCAAATGCCTGGCGGAGGAGCTCCCTTTTGCAGGCCCTGTGGAATTGTTTAGTTCTTAATTCAGGGTTGGATCCTGATTAAATTTTCTGTTAATGTGTAGTGCTTCTGTTGGTGGAATAGAATGTTCCTGTCCTCCCCCTTCCCCAACTGCAGCCCACTAATCTTATAGAAACATAGAGCTGGAAGGGACCTTAAGGGTCAATGGTCATCTATTCCAACCTCTGCATGATGCAAAGAAATGCTGTTCGAGAAGCAATCAAGTTACTGCAGCAGGAAGAGGCAGACATTACCCCCTACCCCTTCATTAGCAGAAAGTGTAGCCTAGATGCATCCCTCAGTAATCTATTTCACAGGCCTGTGAAGCACAAGCTTGTACTTGAAAAGCTTGGTGATTTGTTATACTTGGTTTTGGGACTTGAGAATGTGAGACTGACTCTTGTTTTGCCTAGTAAATCCTTCTGTCTGCACTAGGCCAGCCATGAAGGTTGAAGCATTGCCTGCCTTTAGCCCTGAGCAGCTCATGAACAAGTATGATGGACCCATGCAGTACATATTTTGGAGGAGGATGCTGAAATCTGTCAGCCCAGGTAAATTTCCTTACTTGCAACAGGTGTAGGTACGGGGCAGAATCAGAAGCCCATTGACTTAGACACAATTGGCAGCATGCTGATTACTTCCAATGCACTCTCTCCCAAAGCTCCTGCACCTCTGACCTTCAGTCCAGAATCAGCCCATCCTAACCTGATCCTCGCCAAAGACTTGACTTCAGTGACAGAGAGAGAGAAGCCTTACCCCGTGTCCAGCATCTCCCGCCGTTTCCTCAAATGTGTGAATGTGTTGGCCAGACAGTCCTTTGAGAACGGGAGACATTATTGGGAGGTCTGGGTGGGCAACAAGGCCAAATGGGACCTAGGCGTGGCAGCTGGTTCCATAGATCGGACTGCAAAAGTCAGGCTGTGTCCCGAAAATGGCTACTGGGCTCTGAGATTGCGGGAAAACTCTGAATACTGGGCTGCAGCTACTCCCCAGGTATGCCTCAAACCCCTACGCTTGGTGAAAAGGGTTGGTGTCCTGTTGGACTGCAAGGAGGGCAAGGTGGCTTTCTATGATGCCAAGGACATGTCCCATCTTTTCACTTTTCATCAGGCTACAGCCTGCAAGTTCTACCCCTTCTTCAGCACTTGCTTTAGTGATGGCAGTAAAAATGCAGAGCCCATGAGAATCTGCCATCTGCATCTCTAAGGATGCCTTGTAGCCTTTCTGTGCATAGACCACATCTGTTTATATTCACCAGGGCTTTATGTCTGCAATGGGAATCTTTTTTGTCTTATATCTTCACCTAGAATTTAAGAAAGGCTTGCTGGGATACAACCGTTATTTTCTTTCTCATCTTCTGCTGTTGGTGCTTTGTACCCATAATGTAGATTCCATCCTCTGAATCTGTGTAGTTCTGGGAAATCTGCTAATTCTTCTAAGATTCTTCTGGCTTATTTTAAAAAATTAAATGTTACCAACCAAACAAAATAAGTCTTAACAGCAACAAAGATGACCAATGGTAAAATAATGGGCTGTACTGGAAATAGAATAAAAAAATGGTTTCAGAAAATTTAAATAAAATAGATGTAATTTAAATAAAGACAATTTAAATCAGTTATTCAGACCTGATGTACTTTCCTCTGATAATGTTCTGTTCTTCTTTTATTAATATACATAAAAGACAGTATTGATTGGATTTGCTACTTGGTCATCCTTCCCCCTAACCTCTGCTTTTGGCGGGGGGGGGGGTACTAAACCTGAAGGTTTTGACCTGTGTGGGAAAATTAGGATGCAGGGGAGAAGTATGTTGCAATGTGGGGGAGAAGAGAGTACTTAAAAAACCCTACAGTTGATACCATAGAAGGTCACACAATTGACAGTTTTGCATGACAACTCTTCACACTTGGAACTTAAGGAAACAAAACCCATGGTACAAAATAAACTTCACAAGCAAATTGTGTCAGTAGCTCTGGGCAATTGCATGGAATGACAGAGCTTTAATGCAGATAGATAAATACAATACCAGAGGGAAGGAGGGAGATAATATTCTGTATTTCATGTAGCCTTTCACCTATCCTATTCTGGATGATGACTGTTTCTGCACTGGGAACTTTGCTTTGTGTGGGAGCACAAATCCGGGTGGACAAGGTGCACCGGGCCAAATGCTCTCCCATGCAGGAGCAGGAAGCAGTGGGGCAAACTGGCCTGGCTTAGACTCCAGCCTGCAGCCCAGTGCAGAGTATTCAGTGCAGAAACAGTCGATAAGAAGCAAGGCCCTGAATCTTGGGGACATACTTGCAATACATTACAAAATGAAATCCAATGACTGCTGCTCAAACTCCCTGCACCGACAAACTGAAATCTAGCACATATTGGTATAGATCTGGAAATGGTTTTTGCCATATCAGTATACACAAGGCTGTTGAAGCAGCAGTTAGTTTTAATTCGTAATGGATATAATCTCTGCTATATCAAGCTAAAAACCTTTACCCATTTTCCAGGAGTTTTCAGTTTCCATGATTTTGCAGAGGTGCATACAGCACTCAATAAATCAGTATTTCATCTACTGTTGACATGAAAGAATTTCTTCATGTGAGAAGAGCAATTTCCTTATGTTAAAATATTTTCTCAGAGGGTATTTGCTATTTGCTACTGTCCCAATGTAGGATACCAGTTTTCCAGCAGAGGGCTCTGTCTGTCAACAGAATGTGTGAATTGTTAGCATCCATGCTGTAACAATTGATAACATGATTACCATATTTGGCTCTGTGATTTTAGCTCTGGAATTAGTATGTCATTGAAAAGCCTTTCTTTATCAGGATTCAAGCAGCTGGAAAGTGGATAAACTGGAAAATGGATCAGGTGTTTTGCTAAGCTGTATACCACTGAGCTTTGCTTTCTTGTTTGTTATTCCCTTCCATACTAGTATAACAAAGTAATGATGAGGATAAGCTGTGACCAAAATGTACTGAGTTCAGTCCGTGCCACAAATTCACTGGAGTGCCTTAGGCAAGGCGTGCCTTCTCAGGCCTAGGTCCAGCAGACAACCAATGAAGTAGTCTGAATTGTACCACTTTCAGGTGCAAGTGGGGGCTCAGGATTTGATTCCCCATTCCTCCACATGCAGCCAACTGGGTGTCCTAGTACAATTCTCTCAGAGCTCTCTCAGCCTCACTTCTCAGTGCTCTCCAAGCTTTCAGCCTTATCTACTTCACAAGATGTTTATTGTGAGGAAAAGAAGGGAAAGTGATTGTAAGCTGCTTTGAGACTCCTTCAGGTAGTAAAAAGTGGGGTACAAAAAACAACTCTTCATCTACTTCTTGAAAGCAATTAGTTCAATGGGAAGGCTAGTGTATAGTATAACTGTGCAACAGTAGCTGTGAGGAGACATTCAGGGCCATTCCGCACCCAGAAAATATTGTTGTTGTTATGTGCGAAGTCGTGTCCGACCCATTGCGACCCCATGGACAATGATCCTCCAGGATTCCTGTCCTCTACCATTCCCTGGAGTCCATTTAAGTTTGCACCTACTGCTTCAGTGACTCCATCCAGCCACCTCATTCTCTGTCATCCCCTTCTTCTTTTGCCCTCGATCGCTCCCAGCATTAGGCTCTTCTCCAGGGAGTCCTTCCTTCTCATGAGGTAGCCAAAGTATTTGAGTTTCATCTTCAGGATCTGGCCTTCTAAAGAGCAGTCAGGGCTGATCCCCTCTAGGACTGACCGGTTTGTTCGCCTTGCAGTCCAAGGGACTTGCAAGAGTCTTCTCCAGCACCAGAGTTCAAAAGCCTCAATTCTTTGACGCTCGGCCTTCCTTATGGTCCAACTTTCGCAGCCATACATTGCAACTGGGAATACCATAGCCTTGACTAAACGCACTTTTGTTGGCAGGGTGATGTCTCTGCTTTTTAGGATGCTGTCTAGATTTGCCATAGCTTTCTTCCCCAGGAGCAAGCGTCTTTTAATTTCTTTGCTGCAGTCCCCATCTGCAGTGATCTTGGAGCCCAGGAAAATAAAATCTGTCACTATCTCCATTTCTTCCCCATCTATTTGCCAGGAATTGAGAGGGCCGGATGCCATGATCTTTGTTTTCTTGATGTTGAGTTTCAAGCCAACTTTTGCACTCTCCTCCTTCACCCGCATCAACAGGCTCTTTAGTTCCTCTTCACTTTCTGCCATTAGAGTGGTATCATCTGCATATCTGAGGTTGTTGATATTTCTCCCTGCAATCTTGATCCCAATTTGTGACTCCTCTAATCCCGCATTTCTCATGATGTACTCTGCATACAAGTTAAATAGGCAAGGCGACAGTATACAGCCTTGCCGAACTCCTTTCTCAATTCTGAACCAGTTAGTGATTCCATGTTCAGTTCTCACTGTTGCTTCTTGACCTGCATATAAATTTCTCAAGAGACAAACAAGATGCTCTGGTATTCCCATCTCTTTAAGAACTTGCCACAATTTGTTGTTCTCCACACAATCAAAGGCTTTAGCATAGTCAATGAAGCAGAAGTAGTCGTTCTTCTGGTACTCCCTAGCTTTCTCCATGATCCAGCGTATGTTGGCAATTTGATCTCTAGTTCCTCTGCCTCTTCGAAATCCTGCCTGTACTTCTGGAAGTTCTCGGTCCACATATTGCTGGAGCCTAGCTTGTAGGATTTTGAGCATAACTTTGCTAGCATGAGACATCAGTGCAATGGTGCGGTAGTTTGAACATTCTTTGGCATTGCCCTTCTTTGGGATTGGAATGTAAACTGACCTTTTCCAATCCTGTGGCCATTGTTGAGTTTTCCAAATTTGCTGGCATATTGAGTGTAGCACTTTTACTGCATCGTCCTTTAAGATTTTGAATAGTTCAACTGGAATGCTGTCACCCCCACTAGCTTTATTGTTGCTCAGACTTCCTAAGGCCCATTTGACTTCACATTCCAGGATGTCTGGCTCCATGTCAGTAACTACCCCATTGTGGTCATCAGGGATGTTAAGCTCGCTCTTGTATAGTTCTTCTGTATAATTTTGCCACCTTTGTTTAATCACTTCTGCTTCTGTGAGGTCCCTACCATTTTGGTCCCTTATCATACCCATCTTTGCATGAAACGTTCTCTTCATATCTCCAATTTTCTTGAAAAGATCTCTGGTCCTCCCCATTCTATTGTTTTCTTCTATTTGTTTGCACTGTTCATTTAAGAAGGCATTCTTATCTCTTCTAGCTTTTCTCTGGAATTCTGCATTCAATTGGGTGTATCTTTCTCTTTCTCCCTTGCCTTTCACTTCCCTTCTCTCCTTAGCTATTTGTAAAGCTTCCTCAGACAGCCATTTTGATTTTTTGCATTTCTTTTTCTTTGGGATGGTTTTAGTTGCTACCTCTTGTACAATGTCGTGAACCTCCGTCCATAGTTCTTCAGGCACTCTGTCTATCAGATCTAATTCCTTAAATCTATTTGTCACCTCTACTGTATATTCGTCGGGGATATGATTTAGTTCATACCTGAGTGGCCTAGTGCTTTTCCCTATTTTCTTCAATTTAAGCCTAAATTTTGCAACAAGAAGCTGATGATCTGAACCACAATCAGCTCCTGGTCTTGTTATTACTGAATGTATAGAACTTTTCCATCTTTGGCTGCAGAGCACATAGTCAATCTGATTTCTGTGTTGACCGTCTGGTGATGTCCATGTGTAGAGTCGTCTCTTGGGTTGTTGGAAAAGAGTGTTTCCTATGACCATTGTATTCTCTTGACAAAATTCTACCAGCCTGTGCCCTGCTTCATTTTGTACTCCAAGGCCGAACTTGCCTGTTATCCCGGTTATCTTTTGGCTTCCTACTTTAGCATTCCAATCCCCCATGATGATAAGCACATCGTTTTTTGGCGTTGCTTCTAGAAGGTGTTGTAGGGCTTCATAGAACTGATCAACTTCATCCTCTTCAGCAGCAGTGGTTGGGGCATAGACCTGGATCACTGTGATGTTGAATGGTTTGCCTTGGATTTGAACTGAGATCATTTTTTCATTTTGTTTATTGTATCCCAAGACTGCTTTTCCTACTCTCTTATTGATTATGAAGGCTACTCTATTTCTTCTGCGAGATTCTTGTCCACAGTAGTATACCTGATGGTCATCTGAATTAAATTCACCCATTCCTGTCCATTTTAGTTCACTGATTCCTAAAATGTCGATGTTCAGTCTTGTCATTTCTTGTTTAACCACGTCCAGCTTGCCTTGATTCATGGATCTGACGTTCCAGGTTCCTATGGAATAAAAATCTTTACAGCATCGGACTGTCTTTTCGCCACCAGTTACTTCCACAACTGAGCGTCCTTTCGGCTTTGGCCCAGTCGCTTCATTCATTCTGGCGCTACTCGTACTAGCCGTCTGCTCATCCCCAGTAGCATATTGGACACCTTCCGACCTGAGGGGCTCATCTTCCGGCATCATAACGTTTTGCCTTTTGGAACTGTCCATAGAGTTTTCATGGCAAAGATACTGGAGTGGTTTGCCATTTCCTTCTCCAGTGGATCACCTTTTGTCAGAGCTCTCAGCTATGACCTGTCCGTCTTGGGTGGCCCTGCACGGTATAGCTCATAGCTTCACTGAACTACGCAAGCCCCCTTGCCACAACAAGGCAGCGATCCTTGAAGGGGGAAAATATAGTGAGTCGCTTAACTTTGCAGGTGCCGTATTTTTGCCGTTTCAAATGATGTCGTCTGCATCCAGGTTGTCTGCATCCAGGTTCCCAGGTTCCCAGCAGCAAACTGGCAGCTACAGTCTCCAATTTAAAGCACTAGCTGGGGAATACTGAAAACTGGATTTCCCCAGGTTTGTAGCAAGATCAGCAAGACAGCAACCAGCAAGCACTAATGAAATGGCTGTGGTATAACCAAAGCAAACAAAGTAGCGAGATCTCCATGTTAAGTGCCTGCCTGCCTCCCTCTCCCTTCTTCCAGCAAGGGGGCTATTTTTTTCTTTAGCAAACTGCCTGGAGCCACTGCCTGAATACTCCAGCCAGGCAATTAAAAAAAAAAAAGAAATTCCCCAATAGTTGATGCACAAGCATGCCTCTCAGATCCTCCCCCCCCCCAAAAAAAAAGATGAAAAAACTACTTCTCCTAAGCTTCAAGGCTGGGGGGGGGTGACATTAAAATAAGCACTATGCATCTATTAGTAGATGCATAGGTATAGCAATGGAGAAGATGTAACTTTTTTAAAAAGATCACTTTCCCTTTAAGGCTGGGGAGAAAGGTGATTGGCTTGCTGCCATGATTGACAGGCAGGGAGAGACTCGTGGGTATAGTGAGTCCCTCTCCTCCATTTTAATCAGCCATGCAGAGTGCTAGGAAGCTGCAGAAAAAAGCCAGAGAGCAAGGTGAGGAATAGTGGGGAGGTGCAATTTTTTATAGCGTTAAGCCATTGTGCTGGCTTAACACTATTTTTTTAGAAGTGCAGAATGGCCCTCTATCACCTGAAGCCCAGTGTGAAGTGCCATCCAATCACTGGCCTACTCTTCACTTTGTGTTCACAAATACAGTCATAGTAATTATTATTTATTATGTTTGTATACTGCCTTCCTGCCATAATAGCTTAATTGCAGTTGTGTTGTAAGAAGTACAGAGGTGACCCTTTGGATGGTTTAGAGCAGTGGTCCCCAACCTTTTTTCGGCTGGGGACCGGCAGGACAACTGCCCCGCCCACACATCGTGCAAGCGTGGCTGGGCCACGCATGCACACATGCACCATGCGCAGCCAAAATCGCGCATGCACAGCACTTTCGGCCGCACATGGCGTCATGTGCAGCCCTGATTCCCTCTCCCCCCCCCCTCCCGCAGTAAGAAGCTTCCCGGGCCGCAAGCTTGCGGCCTGGGAAGTTTTTTACTGCGGGGGGGAGAGGGAACCGCGGCCTGGTGCCATGGCCTTCGCGACCCGCCACCGGGCCGCGGACCGCAGGTTGGGGATCACTGGTTTAGAGCAGTGGTCCGCAACCTTTTTATCACCGGGGACCGGTCAACGCTTGACGATTTTACTGAGGCCCCGGGGGGGGGTAGTCGTTTGCAGAGGGATGTCACTGCCTGAGCCCCTGCTCCACTTGTTTTCCCGCCGGCGCCCCTTACTTCCCACCACCCGCTAGGGGGTGCTGCCAGCAGCAGCTGTGCAGTGCCATGCCGAAGGGGAGCCCCAGCCATGGCGGCCGCTGGAGAGCACCAAAGGTGAGCCAGCGGCAGAATGGCAGGGCAGCAGCCGGGGAGGAGGACGAGGAGGAGACTGATCCACGGACTGGTACCGGTCTCCGAACCGGGGGTTGGGGACTACTGGTTTAGAGTACATAGTAAGTGATACTTGGCATTATATACCATTACTAGAAATTAAGCCCGCTGTAGAAGAAAGACAGCGGGCGCTAGAGAATGGGGTGGCAGACTGTAGGCAAAGAAGGAAGAAGAGGAAAGGAGGTATGGGAGGGAGAAAGAAGGGCAAGGGGTGGTTGAAAGGATGGATAGAAGGGAGAAAGAAAGGAAATAAAGGAGAAAGACAGGAAGCAAGGGAGAGGGAGAGAGAGAGAGGCAGGAAGGAGATGGAGAAATAGAGGAAGTCAGGAAGTCAGGAAATAAGAAGGAAGAAAGGAAGGCAGGCAGAGAGGTAGGTGAAATGGGAGGGGACAGGGGTGTGTGAAGGGTGGGGGAATCATGGGGGGGAGCGAATCGGGAGAGGGAGGTGGCAAGGAATGAGGGGGTAGAGAGGAGTGTGTGTGTGGATGTGTGGGGTGGGGGAAGCGTGGTGGGTGGGTGGCTGTGTGTGTGGGGGCGGAGAAGCGGCTGCGGTGCAATCGTGCGGGGGGCGGCTAGGGGTTTTTTGCTGGTATGTGTGTGTGCGTGCGTGTGTGTGGGGGTGGGGAAGCAGCGACGGTGCGATGTGGGCACGGCTAAGGGGGTTTTGTGGGGGGGGGCAGGGAAGCGGCAGCGGGGTGATCGCGGGTGGGCAGCCAAGGGGGGTTGGCTGGTGAGTGTGTGTGTGTGTGTGTGTGTGTTGTTTGGGCGTGGGGAAGCAGCGGCGGCACGATGGGGGGGCAGCCAGGGGGGTTGTGTGTGTGTGTGTGTGTCTGGGCAACTGGAAGCCAGCGGGGGGGGGGGACTCACAGTTGGGGAAGGCTGCTTGTCCTTGTGTACAGTGAGTCCCCAGCCGGGCAAGGCGAGGCTGGGCCCAGCAGCCAATGGAGAGCTGGGCTTTGCGTGGCTCCCCATTGGCCGCTTGGCCCTGGAGTGATACTCAGAGGGACCAATCAGATACTCAGAGGGACTGATTGGACCCTCCGAGTTTTTATCCCGGACAGAGCCCACCCTTTCTCGTCCCCCTTAGAGCTTACTCTTTTATTTATTCCGCTCTGCAGGAGCGGTTAAAGATGCCCACTTAGCTGCCTTAGACTTTGAGGTATAGGAATAGTTCTTGAAATGCCATTTTATAGTGACATTCTTAACACCCTCTGGAGTTTGACGAGTGGAGTCTGAGCATGACAGAGTTTGAGGAGGTGTTGGACGTTAGCGTGGCATAATGCCATATTTTACCCCCAAAAACAGACATTTTCTTTAGGAAAACTGATCTCTAGAGACCAGCTGTGATTCCAGGTAAAGTCAGTAAGAAATGATTCCGTTTTTGCAGTCCATTGGTTCCATATTATTGTTGGAAGAATATGCATTTTAAAGGCTGACATGTAAACTTTCATAGCCTAGACTCTGCCATTGTAAAATAAATTCTCAGTCAGTATATATATGTCATATATATATGTCTCAGTCATATATATATATATATGTGTGTATGTGTGTATGTGTGTATGTGTGTATATATATATATATGTGTGTGTGTGTGTGTGTGTGTGTGCGTGCGTGCATGCATGCATGCATGCACAGGAGAAAGGAATGAAGAGTAGATTAATGAAAGGCAGGTGGATTAGCTTTTGACATTTTAATGTGAAACTCAGAAGCATATGCGATAAGCAAAGTAATCATTCATAATAACTAATTAGGTACAACTACCTAGAAAGGTGTTCCACTGCTACTTTTTGATACTGCTGGAAAAAAATAATCTTTTAGTATCTCCCCCCTCAAATGGAAGATTTGTGCCCTGTGCCCCAGAGGCTTTGCTTGTTTTAGTTTTACTGATTAACAGAGAGAAATAAAGTTAAACCTTAAATAAAAGCTTTACAGACAGGTTGCCTTGGTGTTGTCATCCCCACCCCACCCCACCCCAAGATTATGACCGCCAACCTTACCAAGAGTGTGGTTCTTCTATTCTGGCACTCAACAGGCCTAATTTCCCCCCACTGAATTATGGCTCTGTTTACTGAATCTGTCAGCCAGCATGCAATAGTAATCAACATATATATGACTAAAATTTATGGGCAGAAGCAGGGTTCTTATATGCTACTTTTCTCTACCCGAAGGAGTCTCAGAGCAGTTTACAATCGCCTTCCCTTTCCCACAACAGACACCCTATGAGGTAGATGAAGCTGAGGTCCATTCCGCACAACTTAAATGTAGCTGAATTGTAACACTTTGTAAATGCTACATTTTTGACATTATGCACGATGTCGTACACAAACCGCAGCACTCCAGCAACACTCACACAACATTCACTTCTTTATAGTGCTTCAGGGGGAATTGTAAAAAGTGGATTCCCCCTAAAAAAAAACGCTTGACTCCTGAGAACAACCTACAACACATCAGGAAAAGACATGTGCATTCTCAATATAGCGTTAGGAAGTAGGTCCCTCCTCCGCTCCTGCCCCCAAGCTTCCGGGAGACGGGAATGCCTTTTTTCCCTACAAACCGTATAAAGCAATGAACAAGCAAGCGCACTTTTCGTTTGACAGAAAGTTTTAAACTTTCAAAGTGAGCATAACATCACAGTCCCTTGCTCACCGTGTACCCGAATGTTGCCCTGCGTGCACTAACACGCATTGTATGTTATTGTTTTTTTTCTTGGAGACACATGTCAACAATTTCACACATGTCCGCCAGCAGGCTGTATTAGCGTGGATGGATAATTTTAAGTTCTTAATAATTTTAAGTTCTATTATATGATCTGTTTTTAATTGTATGATATTAAATGACCATATTTTTTTGGTCTTTTATGTATTAACTTCATAGAACTTGGTCTGAACGACTGTAATAAAGTTTGAACTGAAGCGTGGATGGAGGAACTGTGAAAGCTCCCTCAGCAGGCTTTTTTCCATCTCCAATGAATACCTCCCCCCAGTTTAGCCTTGTGTAAAAAAACATGGGGGGGGGATTATGATGAAATACAGTTCTGTGTGAAGCAAAGAAGCAATGAATTAACACATATTCATTGCCACATGTGTTTTCGGATTTTTAAAATTTTAAATTTAAAGGGAAAGGAGCATTTTAGAACCACGAGGGCAATCTGTTTGATTGGCTCTTCAGCTTTATTGATGGGCTGAGGCAGGCAGAAGTGCCACAAATTTAGAGTGCCTTGTTTGCAATCCCTGCAAGACCAGAAACGTGTGCTACCAAAAAAGTGCTACTGGTGCATGAATATTGTGCTACAATTTGCACTGTGCGAAATTGTAGCGGTTCGGGCTGCTGCAGACATCCAGCAACATTGCCAGATGTGCAGAATGGACCTGAGAGAGCCCTGATATTACTGCTCGGTCAGAACAGCTTTATCGATGCTATGGTGAGCCCAGGGTCACTATGGCGAGCCCAGTGCTATGGCGAGCCCAGCTGGCTGCATGTGGAGGAGGTGCAGGGAATCAAACCCGGCTTTCCAGATTAGAAGTCCCGACTCCTAATCACTACACCAAGTTGGCTCCCTTGAAGAGCTGCTTTTTACTACCCAGAGGAGTCTCAAAACAGCTCACAATTGCCTTCCTCATCCCACAACAGAAACTGTATGAGGTAGGTGTGGCTGAGAGAGCTCTGACAGAACTGTTCTGCAAGAACATCTCTAACAGGACTGTGGCTAGCCCACAGTCACCCAGCTTTCTGCATGTGTAGGAGTGGAGAATCAAACCCAGCTCTAGAGGCTGCTGCTCTTTACCGCTGTAACAAGTTGGCTCAACCATTCTTCCACTTGGTGCACGTGCAAACACCCACCTTCCTTCCTCCCAGGTCATCCCTCCCCCTTTGGCTTATTTCTGTCCTTGGTATCCAAGGAAGAGTACTACATGATGTGAATGATGGCCTGGTTATTGGACTATGAGCGCTCCTGGCTTATGGAGCATTCTCCCCCTTTCTGTTTTTGGGGGCTGGGGGTTAGTTTTTTCCTTCCCCCCTCTCTTGGGAGAGCAGTCTGGTGCTTATCGGCAGCAGAACGGAAGAAAAAGGGACCTGAAGGAGAAGAGCTGTGGCAGCCGCACACGGCAGTTCCAGTACCGGACTTGCGTTGGATGACTCCCCGGCGAGAGTCATCACTGCAGGGGGAAGGAGACCAACGTGAGCCGGGAGGCGCATTGGAGCAGGCCGTGGCAGGGGCCCCAATGCTGAGGGTCCCTGCGGGAGTTCCTATGCCCCCCCTTTGGATTGCCTGCTCCTTCTCTGTGTCTCGGTGTTTTTCAGCGTGCTTCAGACCCGGCGCTCCCCAATGGGTTCCCCCAACCTGGCTTAGGGTGAGGAGGGGCAGAGGATCAATCACCTACCAGGTTGAAGTTGGCGGCACAGCAACAGAATCATTCCCCTACCCGGGCCCCAGGCTGAAGCTTGCTGGTGGGGCTGAAAAATCACGGCTGCGGCAAACACTTGGGGCTGGAGTCCGATGGCTGCGGCAGAGGTTCATCCCACGGACAGTGAGAGGCCACCTGGGCCGGCCCCTCTGCGCGCGATTGCTGGAGTCCCGGGGTGGTTCCTTCCCCGGTTGGATGGTAACCTTGAGGACGAGGAGGACTGTGGTACTGCTGCTTTAAGAACTCAGCTGAAACTGGAGGAGTGGAGAATCGTGTCTCTTGGGCGCCACCCAGTGGTGACTGAGATATTGGCCAGAGCAGGGATTCTTAGTGCTCGCCTCCCTTGCACCATCTGGTGGCAGAAGGCTGAATTTCATCTCAATTTTTATTTTTGACCTTTTCTTGCTGCTGTGGCCTAGGACCTCTCCTGAGGTGATAGGAAGGTGTTAGTGACCATCATTGAGAGAGAAATGATAATTGGGAGCTAGGTTCAGCTGAACTAGGTGGGGACAAGCTGGGGGGCAGAGAGAACCCCTGAGATAGGCAGGATCTCACTCCACGATGCTGCCCACCTCTCCAGCTGTTAGATTAGGGTGTTGGAGGGGGGGAGGGTGGTGACAGAGTTAATGGGGTTGGGAGGGTTAGGGAGGGTTAGTGCAGTTGGGGAGGAGGCGGCACTCTGGAGGGAAGAGTAGTGCATGCTGGGAGAATTCGGTTAGGTTTTGTCAGTTAGAATCAGTTAATAGTTGGAATCTCAGTCAGTGACTGCCACTGCTTCTATATACTTGTGTGTTAGAGACACAGTCCATGTCTCAATAAATTGCTGCAACAAAAGGAAGTATGTTATGAACAAAGTTAGCCTCAGTAAGAAGGTATGAGACTGAACCCATATTATTACAATTTTATCAATTAAGAAGAGAGCAAAGCCTGTCAGCTATATAATAAATTTTCATTGTGTTTGTTAACTGTGGATGTGAGTAAACGTGTTTAACAGTTTCTCAAAGAATACAGAATGATTATTTCAAGAAAAAGAATGACTGCTTAAGTGTAAAACAAGCTGATCTTAACTGATACAGCAGCATTGTCTCAAAACAAAACTTCCCTGCTTACTCTGCCCAGGATTCTGTAAAGTCTAAGGCTATCACACATATTTATTTTAATATTCAACAAGGATATTGGTTTAAATCATGAACCTAGCTCAGCAATATTAACAGATTCAGTAACCCCCATCTGGTTACTGTCTTGTGAGAATGAGTACCTCACTTATGCTTTGCATCTATTCATTACAACCCAGGCTCGAATCTGCCACTCCTGTCAAGTTCCATCCCTCTGCCTCTCTGGAGCAGTTTTGTGCTAGAACACAACCCAGCCAAGTGGTGGCTTCAGGCATTGTTGTATTACATGAAGAGGTGTAGTTTGCCACATGGTGGCTGGTTTCGGGCACTTGTTTTGTGATGTCTGCAAGCCTTTTGTCCATCATTTTGAAAGCAACAAATAATTGCCCCATAATTCTCAAGAATGTAGCAAACACTGCTCTCAAAAGCCAAATTATCTCACTTGCTTAGATTCCTAAGAGCAAGTTTCAAGTGTCACTTTTGGATTCCTGTCAGGGTTCCTTTAACACTTGGGGAATCTGGCTGTATCAACCCCTGGCTAAGAAGCGTGTCTGTCAACAACCTTCCAAAGGGGGAGATTAGGCAGGAGCCTTTCTGGGTTTATGTCTTTCAGCAAGGCGGATGGATTCAGGCCCAGCTGGCAAGACGCAGATCTTCATTGGCAGAAGCCAACAACTTTGGGGGTTGAGAAAACACTGAAGGAAGGATTTGTCATGGTTATCTAATCTGGCTGCAGTCAGGGATCACCAGTATTATATTATTGTCCCCTGGCACTGAGTGAAGCAGATCTCTTACTTCCCAGAAGCTTAGCTATCTAGGTTAATGTTCCAGAAAGGCTAAAATGCTTTCTGAAAAGGATGTTTCTAGTGTGCAAATACAGCCCTCTGAAAATATTTGCACAGGTCCCATACTTGCCTCCTTTGAAACTCAGCCATTGATTCAGTTATGTTGATGTACGTGAATGTTGTTAGCATGTTTGGTTACTTGGTGCATAGTTTTGCAGAACTACATATTAGTAATGGATTACTTGGAATGAAAAGTTGTGCGAGGTATAGAGCTGGCCTATGGGGGCCTAAGAACCAAAGAGAAAAACAGGGATTTCCACAGAGTAGTTCAGCCCTGTGCTCTAACAACTCATAAAGTCCCTATCAAGAACCTCTCCTAGTGTTTGGAAGCCTTTGGCAGCTGGTACTGCTCACAAGTTTTTACCTTCAATTACATTTTTTAGCTGCTGACATTTTTCTGTTGGGAGGAGGGAGGAGTACATAAAAGGATTTAACATGTCAATAATGTACAATCCAAACAGATGACAAATGCACTCTGCAAGAATTAAGTTACCTTTCCACTTGTTCCCTTATTGTGCAAAGCTTGCTGTGCCTCTGGAATTGGTGCAACTGAGACTATTCTTTCATTTCAGGATCTAAGAGAAAAAGATCTGTCATGTCCAAATTGGCATGAAACAAGAAACATTTTGCTTGCCAAGAATATTTTATTTTATCCAAGAATACAACGGGTGCTAGAGCTTGGCAGTGGGAAGAAGAAGGGGAGGAGTTGTCCAGTCTGTAAGGGCATGGGGTTGAATGTGTGTGTTGTGTGGGAAGTTGTGGTAGCGTGGTGGCAAATAAGGGCATGGGTGTGGAGATATAGGTGTCAAGAACCTGTGGTGTGGAATGTTTGTTGAAATGCCCCTCTGCCCTAATACACATGGGGTAGTCACAGTACACAGGTGTCCACCCTGTTCCTTCTTCTCCATTTTTTCACCGTTGATAAAATGTTATGTGCCCACATGCTTCTTTCATGGCTCCTCCTTAGAAGAAGAACGGAATTTTGTACCCTGTACTTTACTACCCAAAGGAGTCTCAAAGCAGTTTACAAACACCTTTCCCATTCGTCTCCCCACAATAGTCAACCTGTGAGTTATGTGGGGCTGTGAGAGGTCTGAGAGAACTGGGAATGGGCCGCAGTGATCCAGCAGGCCTCAGGTGTCTCAAAGCATTTTCCAATTGTCTTCCCTTTCTCTCCCCATAGCAGACTCCCAATGAGGGTGGTGGGGTAGAGAGCCTCACAGGGAAGCTGGCAACCCTAAGAGGAAGACTCTGTGCACAGTAGTCTTGACCTTAATAAGGTTTTTTATGCTGGTTTATTTACCAGGCCAAGGTTGGAAAAAGTCAAGTCAGTTCCCATGTGTCTCCAGCCATTTACTTGTTCACTATTTACAGTTTCAGGCTGTAAATATTTATTTAGATCTTTCTGCACTTTCCAGACTCACAGGACTGATGCTGGACTGCCTGTCTGCACCCCAGAATACAAACAGTTGCTGGTAAGGGCTGGCCATAGCCCATACCCCAGGAGGGACACACCTGCACCACTTCCTCCGAACTTCAGGCAAAAATGGCTCCTTTGAAGGCTGGACTCTGAGGCATTGTATGATTTTGAAGTCCCACCTCCAAACCTCCAGGAATATTTGTAACCCAGGGGGTAGCCAACCTCCAGGTGAGGCCTGGAGAGCTCCTGGAATTACAGCTCACCTGCAGAGAAAAAACATTTAAGGCCTTCCACACAGGTTGTTGTTGAACTGAAAGACCTGCACAGGGTTGTTGTGCAGATGAAACAGGAGACAAAAGAACCAGTTTCATCTGCAGAATAACGCTGTGCAGTGGCCTCAAATCTGCAGAGAGTTGCAAAGAAGAAAGACACATGGCTTGGCTGTGTCTAATCCCTGGCCAGAGCAGTATTTTAAGTGAGAAGGGGCTTTTCTGTGGCCTCCCTGTCAGCCAGCTGTTTGGCAGAAGGGGAAAGTCCCCCTCCCCTCAAAAGGAAAGCCCTCAGGCTCCCCTGCGTTGCTCTTGGAAACGCCTCCCTCCCTTCAGTCAGGGCCTGTCAGAGGCTCCTTCGCAGCAGGCCTGAAGGGAGGGAGGGGGAGGGGAGCACTCTGCAGCCTCCTGCCAGCTCTGTCAGGGTTCTGAGACAATTTACAGTTGGACAAGACAGTTAGGACAGCCTTGGGGCGAAAAGGGCTGGCACAGCCTGTCCAAGCCGCCATTCTCATCCCCCTTGGCAGCCTTACTGACCTCCTCTCCCTGTGGTGGTCAGGGGCAGACTGACAGTGATGTCTCCAGATTGCCCCTGGCTGGGCTGACTGGATAGAATTTTGGATGGAATTTTGGTCTGTCCTGATGAGGGGCCAAGGGGCCAGTTGTTGGCACCTTCATCCCGGACTGAGCCCACCCCAACACCCCTTAAGAGGGAACAGACTAAAATTTGATTATTTAAAGAAGTCTGTAGGTTTGTCCATTCTGTTCTTATATATACCTAATACTATTCTCTGTCCCATAACTGGCAGGAGTGAAGGATGTAATGCAGATATGTCAGGAAACAGCGGAGACTTAAATCTCAAACTTGTGTTGACAGTGATGTGATGTACGGTAACAGTACTTCCTAGCCATAATTACAGACAACCATACTAAGTGGGACAATGTGTGACAGCATTGGTGACAGCAAACAGGCTCCTATTTTGCTGCCTTTTCTCTCTAAGGAGATGAAGTATATATTCTGTGGTCACTGCTTCCAAACAGAGGCTGTAAGGAACCTAGACAGGAGCTGGTCCATGTCAGGACCATATCTCCATAAGTACAGAGAAGCAAAGTCACAACCATACTGTTCCGCACATAGGCAAAGCCTGAAGGCAGTTGGTTTCCCTGCCTGTTTACAGTGTTCTATGGATATTTTCAAAGCACCACACAGTAGGTGATCATCTGTTTTCACCACGAAGGGGTGGCTGATGAGCTGCACAAAACCTCTCAGCTGCTGCATTGGACTCTAAAGAAAGAATGTGCTTGGTGGGAGTGACTCTTTGTCAATTGTTTATTTGGTTTTTCCTCTTCATGTTCTCTGTGTTAGTTCCTTGTCTTCCAAGACCCATCTTCCTGTGTGTTGACAACATCTCTGAGCTATGGACTGCATTTTCCAGGGTCTGAAGACACTTTTAGCTCCAAAGCTCTCCCAACACACGGGGTGGCTTGCACAGGACTCAAGGAGTTTTGTTCCTCCCATTTTTGTCTCTGGATGTCCTGGAACAGAGCAAGCTCCCTTACGGCCTGCTGGCCACAGATGAAATGAAAGCAGAACAGCAAAGGCAGTTGTTTGTTTGAGATTGCCTGCTGGGAGAGGATAAATAAAAGTTCCTGGGGATGTTTGTCAATGTCCAGGCCATAAGAAAAGTTGAAGACAACATAATTCAATGAAAAAGCTGGCTGACACACATGTATGCTGCAGTGGGACAGAACAGCAAATCTAATATTCCTTGAAGAGGAAAAGAGATCCCCTTTTGCAAAGTTTCCTGGCTGTTCCATCCCCACAATGATACATGTTAGCAACTGTACTTGGACTATTGCAATTTCTCTTTTGAAAAGGGATGGGAAAGTGCAAACTAAATATTACAACATTACACCAAGGGCTAATTCATACATACATACATATTCATTGATGACTGAAGCATGATGACTTGCTTGTGTGAATATGTCCTTTAGCCCTGTAGGCAGAACTTTCTTATTCGGGCATTGCTTCAGTGGCTTCCATTTAACTTCCTGGTGCAGCACAAGATAAGGTAAAGGTAAAGGTATCCCCTGTGCAAGCACCGGGTCATGCCTGACCCTTGGGGTGACGCCCACTAGCGTTTTCATGGCAGACTCAATATGGGGTGGTTTGCCAGTGCCTTCCCCAGTCATTACCATTTACCCCCCAGCAAGCTGGGTACTCATTTTACCTACCTCGGAAGGATGGAAGGCTGAGTCAACCTTGAGCCAGCTGCTGGGATTGAACTCCCAGCCTCATGGGCAGAGCTTTCAGACAACATTTCTGCTGCCTTACCACTCTGCGCCACAAGAGACTCTACAGCACAAAATACTGAACTCTAAAGAGCCATATGATGTAGTGGTTAAGAGCAGTGACTTCTAATCTGGCTAGCCAGGTTTGATTCCGCCTCCTCCTCCACATGCAGCCAGCTGGGTGACCTTGGGCTCATCACAGCCTGAAAGAGCTGTTCTGACTAGCAGTAATATCTGGGCTCTCTCAGCTCACCTACATCACAAGGGTGTCTGTTGTGGGGAGAGGAAAGGGAAGGCAATTGTAAGCCGCTTTAAGACTCCTTCTGGTAGAGAAAGGCAGCATATAAGAACCAACTCTTCTAAATGGCATTGGTCCAATGTGGTAGAGCAGTATGGAATCATTTCCTCTTTGCCTCTGAATCTTACCTGGGATGGAATAACCTGTTAACTCAATGAGAAGGTTTCCAATGGGTCATTGCCCTGAATAGTTGTTGGTAGCCATGAGAGAGCTGAGCTGAGTTGCAGGGGGCCACTCAGTTTGGAATTGGCCAGTGGCAATGGGTGTGGCCACTCCAAACCCAAAAGCAGGGGAGGGAGCCTTTTCTATTGGTTTCTTTCCGCTAGCTTGGACCAGAGGAGGCAATGGGCTAACCCAAACCTATCATCAGTCACCACAGCCTGAGTGTGAGTCAAGCAGCTCCACCACCAGGACCACTCAGTTTGCTCTAGGGATATTTGAAGGTTTCAATCTACCTCCTGAACATTAGGTCAGGTGAAGAAATTTAACTTTTAGGAGGCTAAGTTACAATGTGGCAGTTTCAGGACTGCTTTGAACTTGGAGACATTGAAATCACCTCACACAGCATGTATTTGGCTGAGAACTAAAGTTATATATGTGTAAGGGTGCAGCAGTCCTTAAGGGTACAGTGATATTTTGCACTCAAATATGTGTGTTTATGTAAACACAATGTTTGCCTCTTGTTGTATGACAAAAAGCTAAAGCAGGAAATAATTTTCAGTGGAACTTGTGTGCAGTTATGTTTGACCCTTTCTCTGCTTTGCCACTTTTCTGCTGCAACTTGCTCCTGGTTTTATAGCTCCCAGGGATTCTTGTCACATATTTGTGAGGGTGAACTCATAGCTAGAATCTCCTTCTGACTCCCTTAGATCATGTGAAAAGAAATTTAAAAAGCAGCCTTTTGAGACCTCTCGCTGGGTATCAGTTTCTTCATTTCTCCTCTCTGCTTCTTATTGTGGATGACATCCTTTTTGCCTCAAACCAAAATTACATGAACGCTGTAAAGCGCAGGAAGATTGAAATATGATTTTAAAGCACTGTCTTCCTACAAGGCCATCAATGCAGACACCCAGTACAAGTGCATTTAAAACTACCTTTGTTTTTTATCACCAGAAACCTGTACATACATTTAGAATTGCCTTTTTATTTTTCAGATGAGTAGCCAAATTAGTCTGTAGTAGCAAAACAAAAGGGAAAGTCCAGTGGCAACTGAAATACTAGCATAATGAATTCTACCATGTGTTTTCTTGTGTCAGATATCTAAGAAAGCTCATGTTGGAATAAATATTGTGCGTATTTAAGTTTCCACTGCTCTTCTGTTTTGTTTTTCATGTATGTACATATGGACAACATGCGAGGAGCTGAAAAGTGCCAGAAGTTGTAGGTGTGAATTTGATGCTGTTTCTATCTCAGCTTTCCTCCTTATTTCCTCTGTCTCTTTGTTCCCCTTTGTTCCAAGGCCTTCCTCTTTCAGCAGCTTCAGGATGCTTGGAGGAGAGTTGCACTTCTTAAAATGAGACAATCTGTAGCCACAGAACTACATGTTAGCTCACTGTAGCAAGAGAACAATGCTGCAAAAATGCTGAAAGGACATTTTGGAAAATTAACAATAGCAGTTACCGTTAATACATAAAGTTGTTCATAATAGGCACTAAAAGATACTGAACATGTTATGCTATGCAAGACATATCTCAGTGACCATTCTATATTTACATTTTAGGCTAAATGATGAACTGTGATTGAAGATGCGGAAATTCATTTTATTAAAGAGAGGCATACTTTATGTATAATCCCCTGATCAGTACAGTGCCACGGAAGGACTCGTTCCAGCTCCCACCATACACCTCTTCTTTGATTCACTAAATATGCCCTTGACCCATCTGCCTCCTGTGCAAGGAAGAGACTTGTATTGAAAGAGAATATACTCTGGGTCAGAAGGGGAGGAAACAGATTGAAACCCCTGCTGGGGTCACTGTCAGGAAACAAAGTGCTGACTGAGATTGTTTTTTTTTCAGACTAACATGTCAAGATGTCCATATATTTATATTGTAGCCATAATTTAGGATCTCTCAGATCTAATAGTGAGGTTATAATACTCAAACTATCTTGCAGGTGAATCTGTTTTTGTTATCAAATATTGTATGCACAAGTATTACAATTCAATAAAACATTCAGAAACAAGTAGCATTAATTCACAGGGCCATCTTAGTGTAGTGGTTAAGAGCAGCGGCTTCTAATCTGGCTAGCCAGGTTTAATTCCCTGCTCCTCCTCAAATAGCCAATTGGGTGACCTTGGGCTGGTCATAGCCCTGTTAGAGCTGTTCTGACCAAGCTTCCTCAGCCTCACCTACCTCACAGTGTGTCTGTTGTGGAGAGAGAAAATGGAAGGAGATTGCAAGCCACTTTGAGACTCCTTCTGGTAAGAAAAAACAGCATTTGAAAACCAACTTTTCTTCTTTATCATATCATTAATATATCTAATTCTCAACATTGCCCCATCTATTAATGCTTAGAGCCAGAGACTGGAGTCATGAACACATAAGGCAAATCTTTCTACAAAACTGAGAAACACCCCAGGCTTGCAGAAAGATCTGAAATCTCAAAAATAAAATATACATTGGAGAGCTCCCTTCCAAAAAATTAATAGAAGCGGTGCTTTTCATAAATGAATGCCCTCAGATCTCACTGGCAATTGCTAGGCAGATGCAACAATATTCCCAGCCTTCAGGCCTTGGTTTCTATTAGTTAAAGGGGGCAAGGCCATTTTTAGGGCTCTTTTGGCATTTGAGACAGGACTTGTTAGGGCCAGGTATGGCAGCAACCACCAAGGAACTTGCTGCCATGTGACTTGCATAACTCACTAAAGCCAGCTGCCTGTTACTGTTCAACATCAGTCAATGCCTAAAAGCATGTGTAATGTAATAATTAGAATTTCAGATTGAATTTGCCAGTAATACATCCCCACTCTGCTGTGAAAACTCATTGAGTAACCTTAGGCCAGTCACACACACTCAGGCTAACCTACCAAACATGTTTACTGTGAGGATAAAATATAGAAGAAGAGAATGATGTAAGCTGTTTTGGGTGTCCAAGGATATACATGAATATAATAAATATTGTTGAAGATGGGGAAAACATAAAAAGTTGGTAAGTACAAAGGTCATAAAGGACAAGGGAGCATGGAAAGGGGGCTGCCAGTTGGAGAAAAAAATGAAATAGTGTGGAAAGGAAGATAGAGGAAAGTGAGGTGTTCCCTCCACAAGTCCTTGGTCTCACGTATTCCAAATAGACCTGATCTGGCAGCAGGCAGCACAAAACTAGGCCAGAGTTTTCCAGAAGAGAGGCTGCTGGAGAGAAGGAAGAGAAAGCTGAAGATATTGGGGCAGATGAAAATAGATTGACTGGTGGATGGGAAACAGGAAAAGGGCAAAGATTGTGGCAGCCACCAGGGAAGAATAAAATGTGATAAGGGAACATGAAATGCTCCTTGAAAGTCCTTACAGATTCGCCACTTATTCTTTACTTTGTTTATGAATTAATTACAATTTGTTTATGAAATTAATTACAATTTTACTGTTTCCCAATTAAGCATGAGATTCCCATCATGAAAAAAACTTTCATTTTCAAAACACAGAATATCACTTTCAAATACTTTCAAGATAACAGAAAACTAAAAGAAATAGAATGCCACTCTGTGTGTTCATATGACTGAGCAAGCATGGTCAAGTTAAATCTGTGTATAATTAAAACTGAAAGTGCTGTTGTAATTTTTAAAATATACCTCTTTACCTGTGAAGTTTCTCTTTTGTTTCATGGTTTTGCTAATACAATTCTTTGGTTCCTCCACAGTAGTTAAGAATCACTAGAGCCTGCCAATGTGTTTGTTCCTGACATCTTATCCTAAGCTTCTCTTCCCCAAACAAGTGCCAATCTTAGCTTTCCTATATTTCTTTAAAATAGGAAGTGGTTCAGAAGATAACATCCATGTCTTGGGCTCTGCTTATCTGAAGAAGAAGAGTTGGTTCTTATATGCAGCTTTTCTCTACCCAAAGGAGTCTCAAAGTGGTATACAGTCACCGTCCCTCTCCTCTCCCCGCAACAGACACCCTGTGAAGTGGGTGAGGCTGAGTGAACCCTCGGTCAGAACATCTTTATCAGTGCTGTGGTGAGCCCAAGGTCACCCAGCTGGCTGCATGTGGGGGAGTGCAGAATCGAACCCGGCTCGCCTGATTAGAAGTTTGCACTCTTAACCACAACACCAAACTGGCTCTCTGATGGACCACTTATCTCCTTATGCCCCCTGTATGGCTCTTTGCCCAGTAAGTGCTAATCTGCTTATGGTCCCTGGTCCTAAGGAAGGATGCCTGGCCTCGACCCGGGCCAGGGCTTTCTCCTTCTTGGCCCCGACCTGTTGGAATGAACTCCCAGAAGAGTTGAGGGCCCTAACGGAGTACCCCAGGGCCTGTAAAATGGAGCTCTTCTTCCAGGTCCTTGGATGAGGCTGGGATCAGGACAAATTGGAGCCCCTCCTCCAGACAACACTTAATATCATGCAAACCCACCATGCGGTGCTGACTGATGAGGCTGGGGGAGGGTAGTCAAGTGATTATGCCACCGTCTTGGTTCTGTTTTAAGGAGAGTGTTGATTGGTTTTATTCTGTTTTTTATGTAACCCACCAAGTGTCTAGGGAAAGTGGTGGGATAGAAATTCAAATAATAAATAAATAAACAATAAACAGCAGACATTACTTTTGTGTCTGCAGGAAGCACCTATATGGTAACAGCAACCGATGCCAATTACAACTACCTGTAACAATTACTGGAAACTGGCAGGAGAGCTGGGGATTGGGATGTGATGTTATTAACATCTATGATTTTACCATAGCGTTTCTGGTGATTCCTAGAGCTACCCTTTGTCCCTTCCAGGTTCTACCCAGATAGGGATGCCAATTCCCAGGTAAGACCTGAAAATCCTCCAATTTTACAGCTCAACTGCAGGTGACAGAGATCAGTTCCTCTGAGGACAATGGCTACTTTGGAAGGTGGACTTTAACATTATACTCCATTGAGGTCCCTCCCTACCCCAAATACCACCCACTTCTGGCTCCACCCCCAAAGAAATATAATAATAAAATAAATAAAAGTCTCCAGGTATTTTCCAACCCAGAGCTGGCAATGGTATACCCAGAAGTGACACAGCAGCATAAGTGATGTCACTTTTAAAATACATTTCTCTAGCCATGGCCCTGAGAAACATCAAGCAATAGAGCTTGCCAGCAGGAAGACTTCCACTATAGCCTTTCCATCGTAGGAGCATGCTTGGCTTGCACTCTTCAAACACTTTGTGGAACTTCCCAACATTTTGTAATTGGACTCAGCCCCCCACCATACCTACTATCTGTTGTCAATGTTACAAAGCTGCCCTCAGGTTCAGTAAGTCTGATGGCCACTGCTTCACACTACAGCAAGAAAATGAATCTGTTCATTTACCAAACCTCCCTGTATGTAGATTGAGATGGGGAGCTGTGTTGGACTGAGGCAGAAGACCAAAGTTTGAGTCCAGTGGCACCTTTAAGACCAACAAAGTTTAATTCTGGATAAATGCTTAGATGTGAATCTGAAGAAGTGTGCGTGCACACAAAAGCGTATACTTTGAATAAAACTCTGTTGGTCTTAATGGTGGCCCTGGGCTCAAGCTTTGTTCTCCCTTTATGTAGTTTGTGTAAGTAAAGTAAATAAAGTATGGCAAAGGCTAGTGTTTGTGTGTTATGCACTGTACAATGCTTCCAAGGTACATCAGTATCCAGTGCTGAACACGGTGGTGACTGGTTTAGATGGGCCTGTCCTTCAGGTAGAAAGCAAATATTCCCCTCCTGCTGATGCTGAGCAGATGTTGCTCATCCCTTCAGGGTAGCAGAGAGATGTGTGAAACTAATGCCAAGATCTCATTATTCCCACCCTGAGCTTTCCTTTGCCACTGACACTCTTTCTGATGGATTTACATTGCACTTCCTTTGAGTGTAATATGTCAGTATCAACTTGCTGACATTCACTGTTTTTATCTCTGTGCCACACCTCTGCTCCTGCTGTTTCCTAGGGTTGCCAGAAATACCTGGAGACTTTAGGGCTGGTGCCAGGCAGGATTAGGGGAAGGGAGGGAACTCAGAGAAGTATAATGCTATGAATTCCATTCTCCAAAACAGCCATTTTCTCCAGGGGAATTGATCTCTTTCATTTGGAGATGAGCTATAATTCTGGGGGAACCCAGGTCCTATATGGGGACTGACATCCATACTACTTGATGTCCCTGCCTAGTGTTCATTCCTACTATATCCAAAGCCTTGTCTTTCATTATTGCTTATAGTATCAGATTGTTTGGTGATAGATCAATTAAAGCTTTTCATAAAACCTGAAACAACAGCTCCCTGTTGACTATGCCCCTTCCAGACTACAGAAGAATGAAACACTGGACTTACCTGAAGGTTTTTTCTCTTCAGTAGAGTGAAGTCCCCCAAGACTGGTTAGATCATGCCTCCACTTGCTCCAAGCAAGGCTATGCAAATTAGAAGAAGAGTTGGTTCTTATATGCCACTGGCGTAATGCTATTTTAAACGATGTGTAGAAATGCCCCCAGAATTAGCTAAACTTACCAGAACTAGGCTTTAAAATACCTGTTTCTTCCTGCACCTCAGAAAGGTCATTCTCCGTTGAATTGTCTATGAATCTAATCATAGTTGCACATTGATTCTTTATTGCCACCGGTTATGGAATCACAAGTCTTGCTTCTTTTAAACATAAATCTCATTCCTGATTGGGAGAGGAAGTTTAGAGAGGCATGCTTTGTGCTACAATTTGGGGGGGGGGGGTTGCCTTTGCCTGCACAACTGAATGCTTATTTGTTGCTCCAGGCAGTTCAATGCAAAAAACAACAACAACCAAACAAACAACTTCCATCCCAGGGAGAAGGGAGAGAGAGGTGGGTGTGAGGGTGGGACTTTGATGGTGGAGATAGCGTTTCTTTGCCGCCATACATTTTTTTGCTGGTGGCCTGCTAGTGGCTCTTCATTAGCTAGTGCTACATATGCTGGTGAATCCACTTTTTGGGATTCACCAACTAGCACTTTAAAATGGAAGATGTAGCCATTTACTGCTGTTTACTGTTCAGATGCTGCATGTTGGTGTCGTCATGTGGAGGTGCTGGAATATAATGACAACGAAAGGTAAGTATCTCACTATTTTGAAGTGAATTCCACGACTACCTCTAGGGCCGCCGGTTTACGATCATCATGGATCACAATCCCCTGCTCGGGCTCTTCATGACAGACCACCAAACGCCCAGGATCTTATCACCCCAGATGCTGAAATGGTCCATTTTCTTGCACGGCTACAACTTCAGCCTCTTGCACTGGCCTGGGAAGTCTATCGGGCATGCCGACGCCCTCAGCTGCCTGCCGCTACCACAGGTCAACGCAGACCCAGGCCCTGCTGCGATGCTGCTGATCGACTCCCTGCGCTCAGCAGACATCGCCGCCCACTCGGCCAAGGACCGCCTCATCACCCGAGTGCTCAGCTGGGTGTGGAGGGGATGGCCAGTGGGCAAACAAGATGCAGACTTTGCACCCTTCACTGCCAGGCAAACGGAACTGTCAGCATACAAGGGGTACTTGCTGTGGGGGCACTGAGTTGTGGTACCACCCAAGCTACGCCAGCGAGTCATGGAAGAGCTGCACGATGGCCATCCCGGCATCGTACAAATGAAGGCTCTGGCTCGCAGCTACATATGGTGGCCAGGGATTGAGAAATATAATCAAATCCTGGGTCAACAGCTGTTGGACCGGCCCGAAAGCCACCCAAAGATGCCGCAAGCGCTGCCATGGACATGGGAGTCGGCCATGAAGCCTTGGTCTCACCTTGGTCTCACCTACACATTGACTTTGCTGGGCCTTTCCAAGGGTACGCATTCTTGATCGTGGTGGATTCATTCTCTAAATGGCTGGAGGTTGTTCCAGTCACATCCATGATGTCGGCCGTGGTCATTAAGAGCCCCCCCACGAACTCCCCAACATGATCGTCTCGGACAACGGGGCCCAGTTCACTTCTGCAGAATTCCTGGCATGCTTGGAACAGCACCTGATCCACCAGGTAACCTTGGCACCTTTCCATCCCTCGACAAACGGGCAGGCCAAACGGATGGTCTAGACAACCAAGGATGCGTTGTCCAAGCTCACACATAGGGACTGGCAGACGTGCCTCACACAATTCGTGGCCTGCCAGCATACCACACCATCCTCGGCGACCAGGAAGAGCCTGGTAGAACTGCTGATGGGCCGGAGACTCCGAACCCTCCTGGATCGCCTACACCCCGATCACGACAAGACCCAGACAAGGAGCCATGAGAGCCCTGCCTTGCCACGCATCTTTGCACCAGACGACCCAGTCTACGTCTGGAACTGTAGTGATGGGCCCAACTGGATTCCGGCATCTGTCACACACCCAATGGGACCAGTATCCTACGGGGTCCAGGGCGAGGATGGCCGGATCCTCCAGCGACACGTGGACCAGTTGCGCCGCCAAGACCACCCCATACACTCAGAAGAAGCAACCACCGGGCCCGCCGCCGCCGCCACCCCCGGCATGTTAAAGCAACCCTGCAGACTGGCAGACAACCAGAGGATGCCCAGGACAGAGCCAGTGATAGCCAACGTGGCGGCAGCCCTTGGGATCGCGGCAGCACAGTCCAGCAACAGCCAACCCATGCCAACACCAGAGCCACACCAGTCGGAACGGACCCACGTGACCCCCAGGTATCTACAGGACTTCATCCATCACATCCGGAGTGACTGTCTAAGGGGGGAGGGGTGTTGTGTATGCGAGGCAGCAGAGGGCTGAGCTTGGAGTCTGGAGCAGGATCCAAGCAGCTCCGAAGGTCAGCCAATGAGTTTGATTCAATCAGGCTTGGAATAATGTTGATTCTCCATTGTGTTCAGGCAAGGATGCGAGCACCTGTATTTTGGACCAGTTGTAATTTCCGGAGCAGGGATAATGGAAGGCCTGTGAAGAGCAAGTTATAGTAATCCAGCCTAGAGGTGACCATTGCATACATCACTGTGGCGAAGTGTTCTGGGGCCAAATAGGGTGCTAGTAGCTTGGCTTGGCAGAGATGGGAAAATGCCAGCTGAGCTACGTTTGTGATTTGAGCTTCCATGGTTAAGGAAACATCAAGGATCATGCCGAAGTTCCTGGCCAATTATGTAGTATTAAGTTGCACACCGTTCTGCCTTGGGAGGCGCGCTTCCTGGTCTGACCCTTTCCCGCCTATCCAAAGGACCTTCAGATGTTTGAGATCCACAAAACATGAACAAGTACACATATTTTTTAAATTGCAAGATGCACATTTTGTCAGAGCCATAGTTGATGTATTCCTTCTAGATCAACCCAGATCAACCTTGCTTCATCCTGGTGGGAAGTTTCTTCTCACTCCACAGTCAAACCAACCAGCTATGCCACACAGTCCAAAATAGGTTCCTTTTCCTGGTTTCCTCTGGTGTGAAGCTATGGCAAACATGGAGGGTTTTATTTCCTGCAGAGTGGGAGTTTGCTTATTTTGCCTATGGATACAGCAGCAGGGTAAACAGCCCTGTGCCTCAGCTGTCATTGTACCTGAGTCCCTCTTGTGGCTTTGTCAATATGACTTGGCACTGGATGTCCATGGGGACTGAGACATCCCCCGAGGCAACCCTCAGCCCCCCCCACACACACACACACACGAGTTTATACCCCTGATAGCAGGTATCTTAATTCCAACTTTTAAAATAAGGACTTAAGGAGGATGGTTTTACTAAGGTCAGCAGCCCCCTGGGGGGGGGGGAACTATTTAGGAAACATATGCTGTATGGTGGTTATAGCTTTATACCTTTGAGGTATTTCCAAATGAACTTGTCACAAAACTTCTGCCAAAAACTCCACCTACTCAACATTAATGTCAATTTTTGCCCCCAGGAATCCAGGTGACAAATGGATCCCTATCTCAACACATTCTGAGGTCAAATAGAGTGTCCCTCGTTCGGACATTGTTAGGTGAACTGGGTCCAAATCCACCATCCTTTGTGCCACAAAAGGTGTCAGACTAATTATTTTACACCTGTTTCCTGCACCCTGACCAACACTTTGCTTACTGTGTTGGTGGAAACAATTACAGGAGTCTGGATGGTCAGACTTCATGCAAGGCATTTGATCCCTCAGCAGCTGTGCCTAGAATAATAGGATCATAGAATATAGAGTTGGAAGGTACATCATGGGTCATCTAGTCCAACTCCCTGCACTATGCAGAACACTCACAACCCTATCATTCATCCACTGTAACCTGCCACCCCCTTGAGCCTTCACAGAATCAGCCTCTCCGTCAGATGGCTATCTAGCCCCTGTTTAAAAATGTCCAAAGATGGAGAACCCACCACCTCCCGAAGAAGCCCGTTCCTCTGAGAAACCACTCTAACTGTCAAGAACTTCTTCCTGATGTTTAGACAGAATTTCTTTTGAATTAATTTCATCCCATTGGTTCTGGTCCTTCCCTCAGGAGCAAGAGAGAACAACTCTGCTCCATCCTCCATATGGCAGCCTTTTAAATACTTGAAGATGATTATCAGATCCCCTCTCAGTCGTCTTGGCTAAACAGACCAAAATCCCCCAACCATTCCTCATACATCTTGGTCTCCAAACTCCTCACCATCTTTGTTACCCTCCTCTGGACACGTTCCAGTTTGTCTACACCCCTCTTCAGCTGGGGTGCCCAAAACTGAACACAGTACTCCAAGTGAGGCCGAACCAGAGGAAAGCAGTACCATCACCTCCAGTGATCTGGACACGGTACTCCGTTTGATACAGCCCAAAATCCCATTTGCCTTTTTAGCCACCAAGTCACACTGCTGACTCATGTTCAATGTATGGTCTACTAAGACTCCTAGACCCTTTTTGCTGCACATGCTACTGGAGGATCATTGTCTATGGGGTCGCGATGGGTCGGACACGACTTTGCACCTAACAACAACAACAACTGCTGAGACAAGTCTCCCCCATCCTATATTGGTATATTTGGTTTTTCCTACCTACATACAGAACTTTACATTACATTGAACTTGAATTGCTTCAACATCCAGCCCTCATGAAACTCAAATGGGTCCAGGATTGGTCTTCTTCACTTGCTCGCAATTCTCTGAAGAAATCTTGCTGCTAATTGGCCACTCCATTTGGTCAATATCTTTGCCACACAGCCAATTCACCTGTTAGTTCTGAAAGCCTCAAGCATGCTGAGCTTTTAAATCTAGGACACTGGCCTCTGTGCCCTGAAAAGGAACTTTGGCATCATCAGGCAAATGTGTCCCGATGACTTATTTGTCTTTGCCAAAATGTTGTTTTTCTGTGTCAGTATATATTTGTTAGTTTATTTGTCATCATCACTAACCAGCATATGTGTTGGTACATAATTCTGCCAACTCAAAATTATGTAATGCCAACCTCACTGGCTGAATCTTGAACTGGTTAATACTACAAGCTTTTCTCTGATACTTACCATCTTTCTTAGGTCATGCAGTCGGAGCAGTAAGCCCTCCATATCCTTGGATCTATATCCATCATTATTAGGACCTGAGGAGGATTGAACTACTAGAACCTGCTGGGTTACAGTCATGACTGACTTCCACCTGTTCACAGATTTCCATCACTTCTGAGATTTAAAAAAACTTTGTGGGTGTGGCTTAAGATGGCGTCCTGAGAGGATTGCAGAGCAATCTCTGAAGCCTGACGGGTTAATTGCGGAAGCAATTAGCAGAAAAGAGGAGGGGTACGCAAACCCCACCTCACCTTTCTACCCAGGAAGCTCTAGGGAATTCTTGGGGCCATCTCCAATCCTTTAGGGAGTATATCTCCCTGGATTATAGGCTGTCAGCGTTTCGGGGTCAAGAGGATGTCGCCATATTCTGGACTTTTCTTTCCTTTCCTTCTTTCCTTTTTTCAAGAATCTACTTTGACCCTCTATTACGATTTACTCCAACCGAATGCTGTGAACTGAGGGGAGGACATCTGCTAAATTCCAAGATATCAAGACATCAATCAACGCACAGAGACGCAAGTATTTCTCCGTTTCTCCGTTTCTCTTTTTTTCCCCATTTTTGGCTCTGCTTGAAGCCACCTCGATATGAGGCAGGCTAATTCTCTTTCCTAAGCAGAAGAAGGACTTAAATCAACTCAAACTAATTAGTAATAGCTCTTACTGCATTTGTTTTGGTTTTCGGAGATAAGAGATAAGAGCCGTGGGTGGGAAGATCCCGCGAGAATTCTGTTCCAGTACGAGACACTGCTGTACTGACTTCAATACGTCACTTGGTAGCGTCAATACCAGGAACGTCGGAGATCAAAACAGACTGTTGCTTTCGTTAGGACTCTGTAGGACCTCTACTGGCTATTTGCAAAATTGCCCAAGATTAACAGATTTCCAAGCCTAAAACATGTCTATGCTAAAAACAATGGCTCATCTAATAGAGAAACAAACTCAAGATCTGAAAGCATTTATAGATGGCTTGCTTAAAAATATGCTCAAGGAGATCAAAGACGGCAAGGAAGAAGTCTCTAACAGGAATGATGAATCAATAACAGTGGCTGATGATAGCTCTAAACAAGGTGGAAAACTACCAGCAGAAGAGAAATTTGAAACTATGGAGATGGAAAAGGGGATGTCGGAGCTTTGCAGCCTAGATAAGGACACCCTTCCTAAAAAGACATACAGCCACTCCAAAGCAACAGTACACAAGAACCAATCAAAAGATATATGGATCTGCTGTGAAAGTAATCGATTTAAAGGAGCTTCTTGGGGAAAAAACTGTACTGATATTGGAGCCCAGGAGGTACAACTGCTCCAAGACTCACCAATGTATACTCCGAGGGAAAGACTACAATTGCACTTTCTAAGCCAAAGGCCAACTGGACAGAACATAAGTCAACGGGAACAACAAGATGCAACAAGCCTCGATATGAGACCCCCTTAAGAAGTCTGGGGAACGGAAAGGAGAAACAGTAGCTGAAATTATTTTCCTCCTTTTTCTTTTTTCTGTAGCCACATAGGCAATATAACTAGTTAAGAAGTTAATCTGGGGTCTAAGATCTTCTAAGTAAGCAGAATCTGTATTATTAAATCTAACTTCGCAGTGTTTCCCAGCCCAAAATTAAAGCTTAATTAAAAGGAGACGCCTAATGGAAGGGGTTTAAGAATAACAGATGAAGACTATACTTTATTGTTCTGTGTAAGTCTATACTATCATGTAAGTGTGGGGTCTTAGATTTCCTATGTTAGCTGAATTTGAATTATATAATATATCTCTGTAGTGACTCCCAGTTTAAACTTAAAGCATAACTAAAAGGAGGCACCTAATTGAGGAGGTGTAAATGTAACTAACGAAGACTTTATATTACTACTTTTGTATTAACAGCTTATACTTATATAACTTATACTTATCTAACAACTTATATATTTTTCCTCTGCACAACTAAGTAGGCCTCTTTTCTTAAATGTGACGGAAATGTGGATGGCTCTAAGATCGTGTTAAGTACAAATTGTTTTATAGGTGCTAGGGGACATTAAAAATGACTGTTAAAATTGTTTAAAAATATGAGCCTAGGAGGTACGACCGCCTCAAGATTCACCGATGCATACTCTGATTTGGACAGAACGCAAGTCTACGGGAATCTCCGCAGTGACTCCCAGCCTAAACTTAAAGCACAACTAAAAGGAGACATCTAATCGAGGAGGTGTAACTAATGAAGACTCTATTTTACCATTTTTTGTATTAATAACTTGCACTTATATAACTTAACAACCTTAACAACCTATATATTTTTTTCCGTACAACTAAGTAGGCTTTTTTTTTCCTAGTGGAAATGTGGATGGCTCTAAGATTGTGTTAAGTATAAATTGTTTCATAGGTGTTTTGGGACACCAAAAATGACTGTTAAAATTGTTAAAAACTATGCAAACAAATGCTGAAACGATGGTAACAAAGTAGGCTTCTTCTAAATGTGGTGGAAACGTGAAAAAGTTTATAAGCTTTGGGTAAAAGTCCATAATATTGTAGCTATGTGGGGTCTTATATTCTTAAATGAAGAGAAGAGGCTTTTCAAGAACAATGGGGCCCTTATCTGATTTACCTAAGAAAATAAGTTAAAAGGGGATTAAAACGGGGTATTAAGTGTATTAAATGAAGAGCATAATCTTTTTCTTTCTGTATCAATAATGTAGATTACTTGCATTGTACTATCTTTAATCTTGGAAAATAAAATAAAAAACTTTGAATAAAAAAAAACTATTTTGTGATGCCTTTTTGCCATGTCCCATTAGAGAAGAAATAGTCTCCAATGCAGAGGTTTCATATGTAATTGTTTCCTATAGGGACAATCAATAGATCCAGCAAAAAGAACTAGGATCAATAAGTGCACTTGTTTCCATAGGCTTAACTCCATCTCTTGAAACTGATTTACCTTGTTGCTGTCAGAAGATATCCTTGTTAGAAGGGTATTTATCAATTTCCCTAAAGGTATCAATTCCCTAGTGGGAACTAAGAGACCCTTTATTTATTTAGTTAGTTATTTCAAAATTGACCTGGACCCCATGGTCCTGGATCATCTGGATATAAGTGGAGACTTTAGGTTCTGCATCCCTCTGCCATGAATCAAGAATGTTATCCAGACAAGGTAGGAATGTACTTTCCTCTGTGTGTGATCGGAGCCACCTCGATTTATATGGTAAAGACTCTGATGGCAGGCCAAAACGTAAGGCCCTTACGTGGAAGTGTTGTTCAGTGAATGCAAGCCTGAGGTATTGTTTAGGAATGCCTCCATTAATGTTAAGGAAATCAGGTAATCTTATCTCTGGATAGCCCATGAGCTGACGTGCAGTGATTTGGTTCTGATTTCCATGGGATTAGGATTAGAACAGATCATGCTCCCTTGTAGCAGTGAAGGGATGAAGCCTGTTCTATTGTCCCTATGCTCAAGAGACGCTGTATTGTCTTCTGAACAGGGACCAATTTCTTCTTGTTTCATGAGACTGCAGAATGTAGGAAGCTGTGAAGAAGAAAACATTGTCACTCTCTCCCATATCCATGCAACAGGACCCAGCATTCTGTCGTGAATTACTTCCAGACCTCTAGATATGTGAAAAATATGTTCTGCAGTTCCTACTCTCTCCACAAGCTCTTATGAAGTGTCCCTTCCCCAAAAGCAAACCTTTCAGAAAATGCTTCAGACATCAGACTGGACTTGGAAATTGTGTATAGATTCCAAAGTTTCTTTAAACAGGATGGTTTTGATTTAAGTTCTGCATGAAAACTGTATAGCATCCTGAGGTACATCCTAAGCAGAATGACAGGCTCTCTTTATTTTCAGACAGTATTTTTTTTAAACCTCCTTAAAGTTCTACTGTATTCCTCAACATGGTGAGGGGGTGAACTGCGGGGGTCCGACCCAAAGACCAGGACAGGAGCTAGGGTGCAGGGGGTTTTGGACTGTGGGTGCACAAGGACTTTAGTGAACCCGCATATGGTTCAGACTTTGGGGGTGGGGGTCAAGCCCCTACAGAGACCTATTCGTTTTGCACAGATGGACGGAGAATTCTCAAAGAGGGGGTGAGGCAGTGGTCCATACCATTCCCAATAATCTGGACATTGAAGAACACTGGGAATGGATTCAACCTGTAGTGGCCCCCCGTGCTGCTTTCCCTTTTGTGTTGGGATTGGACTGGTTGAGAAAACATGATCCCAGTGTCCAATGGTGGGCCAGAGTTCTTACATTTAGCGACTCAAGGTGTAAGCATCATTGTCGATGAGCCGCTCCAAAGTCCTCCACGGAGGGCCAGAGAGAATTTGCAGTGATGTGCAGAAGGGTGGTGCTGTTCAAGGAGCGAGAATGTGACAAGTTGCCCCCCACCACAAAACAGATTTTGCTATTGAATTGAAACCATGGGAACCCTTATCCAAAGCCAAACTTTATTCTATGAACCCACGGGAGATGGCGGAGTTATGTGCCTTTTTGGATAAGAATTTGGTGTGAGGATTTATCTGCCCGGCCACCTCCCACATGGTGGCGCCAATGCTGTTCGTGAAAATGAAAGACGGAACTTCACGGCTGAATGCCATGTCCACCTCCAATGCTTATCCCCTTCCCCTCATTAAAGACTTGTTGGGCCAGTTGGGGAAGGGGAAGATTTTTACAAAATTGGATTTACGTGAAGCGTACTACAGGATTTGAATAAAAAATGGACATGAACACTTGACTGCTTTTAACATTCCCCTGGGGCAATTTGAGTACCGCGTGATACTGTTCGGTTTATCCCGCATTCCTGGCGTGTTCATGAACTTAATCAATGAGGTTCTTCATGATTTGCTTTACCGGTGGGGCCTGTTTATTTTAGATGATATTTTGCTGTACTCAGAAACCATGGAGGAGCATGTGGCACTGGTTCACAAAGTCCTGACTTGTTTACGGGACAATCAGTTGTATGCTAAGCTGTATTCTAAGCTGTCTAAGTATGAGTTCCATAAAAGCAGCGTGGACTTTCGGGGGTACCGCATTTTTCCACAGGGGTTGATGAGGGACCCAAATAAGGAGAAGGATCTGTTAAGCTGGGAGGCCCCCCCGTACATGTAAACGACAAAATTTCTTGGGATTTGCTAATTTTTACAGAACCTTTATCCTGAACTTTGCTCGAATAGCAGTCCCTCAAAGACTTGTTGAAAATGAAAGAGGGGGGCGGATCAAAGCCTTAAAGCCCAGGTCGGTCTTTGCGTAGAAATGTCAAGTTCCCTTTGAGAAACTCAAAGCATTGTTTATTTCTGAACCAATCCTACAACATGTGGACCCAATGAAATCTTTTGTGGTCCAGGTAGATTCTAGTGATGCGGCTATGGAGGCCATGATCCTTCAGAAGGGGGAGGATGGGAAATTGCATCCCTTGGCTTACATCTCCAAGAAATTCAATGGCAGTGAGAGAAATAGGGCCATTTGGGGAAAAGAGGCAGCCGCACTAAAACTGGCATTGACTACACGGCGGCATTGGCTAGCAGGTTCCCCCACTCCGCTCAAAGTGTGGACAGATCACAAAAACCTTCACGCGCTGTGCCAGCCCTGGTCGTTGACAACCAAATAGAGTTTCTCTCTCGGTTCTCCTTCACTCTCAAGCATTTGCTGGGAAAACTGAACTTCCTGGCCGATGCTCTGTCATGGTTGCCGCAATATGAGAATAAATGGGAGCCACTGGTGGATTAGGTCTTAAGCCCCTCCCGGATGGGTTTGGTGGCAGTGATGTGCAGCAAGGTGTGAGCAGGAGGTTAGGTCCAAAAAGATTTGTCTCAAGACCCAGAATTTCCCCACCTCCGGCCCTCCCTCCAGGAGAAGGAGGGGGTGTTTTGTAAAGGAGAAAACATCTACGTTACCACGGTGGCAAGGAAGGTTTAAAACTGTGTCATGACTCCAAGCCCACGGGGCACTTTGGCTTTGTGAAAATTTTGCATTTGGTTTGGTGGCATTATTGGTAGCCCACTCTTTGGAGGGGGGATGGAGTCTTATTTGCGGGGCTGTTCTACTTGTCTTACTGCCAAGAACCCTGGGGGGGAAACAAAAGGGTTGCTGCAGCCCCTCCCAGCACTCAGTGAACCCTGGAAGGAAATATCCATGGAATTTATTATGGATTTACCCCCAGTCATGGTAAAACTGTGCTATGGGTGGTTGTGGACACTTTTTCTAAACATGCCCACTTCATGCCCTGTGCCATGGTGCCCTTTGCCACTAAACTAGCTTCCCTATTTATTGAACACACTAGTAATTAAGCCCGCTGCAGCTTAAATGCAGCGGGCGCTAGGGTGGCATTGGATTTGGGGGGGGGGTGGCAGTGGTCTGTGGGCGGACTGTAGGCTGTGGAGGGGAGGGCGAGACAGTCCGGTGTCGTCCGGGGGGCTCCTGTGGGTGTTTGGCAGTGCGGGCTGTACCTGGATCGTGCGAGGAAGTGTAGGCGTGTGAAGCATAGCGGGAGCAGCAGTTGGAGGCGTCCCGGGGCGGCGGCGAGCTGTGAGTGGCGGGCGAAGGCTGGCGCGGCTGCCAGAGGGGCCAGGAGCGCGTTATTTCGTCGGAGCTCTGATGGCGGCGTTCTTGCGCGCAAACGACTCGCCGGCTGGCCAGCCGGCCTTTGCATGACTGGAAAGCGCCGCACGCTGCGTGGAAACTTGCGCGAGCCCACCGGCGCATCACCTGCCGCTTCCGAGCCGCCCGCAGCCTGCTGGGGGCGCGCGCGCGGGGGATGCCAGCCGGTGGCATCACCAGGCGGGGGCCTCGGCCGGCCGCTTCGCTCGGCCCTTCTCTGCCTTAAAAGGACAACGCGACGCGTATGCAAAGCAGCTCGATTGAGAAGAGAGCCGTGGGAACGGCGCATGCGCACGGCGAAGGGAAGTTGAGCCCCAGAGTCCGGACGGGGCTCGCTCGCTCGCTCGCAGCAGAGACACACAACAGGCGCCGGATGACAGGGGAAGGTTGCGGCGCGCGCACCACGGCATGGCCACGCGGGTTGCGGGCGGTAAGTGCTTGCCTCGGGGGGCTGCAGGGGTCGGCCAGGCTGTGCGGCGCCCGGCGAACAAGTTTCCTCCTCCTAATCGCGGCTTTTCTGCGGTCGAGCCTCCTTGTTCCCCGAAGCGAGCTGCTTGCCTGGGTGGGGAGGAGGGCTGCCCCCGCCGGGACGGGGCAGCTGGCAAGGAATTTCGCTCTGCAGCCATTGCACGGAGCGCTGCATTCCCCGAGTTGGAGGTGGCTCGCTCGGAAAAGTTGGCAGCAGCCAGATTGCAAGTCCCTTGCGGACCGGGGGCGCGAGGGTGCTGACAATGGGCGGGCAGGGCTGGCGCGGCTGCCGGAGGGGCCAGGAGCGCGTCCTTTCGTCGGAGCTCTGATGGCGGCGTTCTTGCGGCAGCGGCGGTCTGACGCGGTGAGAGGCGCTTCGTGCCTCTCGCGGCGTCAGGCCGGGAGCAACTGCGAGCCGCGCTGCGCGCGGCTCGCAATTGCTGGGGCTGGGAATCAGAGGGACCAATTGGTCCCTCCGATTGTCTGTCGTGAGGAAGGGTCCAATCCGGACCCTTCCTCATCACGGACACATCCCGCCTCGGCAGGCCTTAACGAATTATTTAGTCCATGGCGCCCGTGGCGCCACGGGCGGTTTAAAGATGTACAAACTGCATGGTTTGCCAACCAGATGTTTACTGGACCATGGGTCCCAGTTTGTTACCAGGTTCTGATGGGAGCTCCTAAAGACTTTAGGGGTGGAGAAAGCACTGACATCCTGGTACCACCCTGAGACAAACGGGCAAACTGAATGGATTAATCAGGTCTTGGAACAGTATTTGAGGTGTTTTTCAAACTATCAGCAAACATATTGGGTGTCTTTGTATTTAGAAAAAGACTCAAAAAATCACCCTGGAGTATACACGGGAACCCTATCGTACAATGTAGCTCTTTCAAATATCTGGGAGTAACATTTAAAGAGACACTGAATTGGAATGCACACCTAGAAACCATCAAGTCCTCTGCACTGAGGTTAGTTGGGTCTATTCTGAGATTCTATGACACAAAGGGAGGACATCTTATAGACCCAGCCCTGAAACTATTTACTAGCAAAGTTGTCCCTCGCCTCTTGTACGCTGCTGAAATCTGGGGTTGGAAGGAAGATATTATTACCAGCCTAGAAACTACTCAAAATCTTTTTCACAGGTGTATCTTAGTCCTTCCAAAGGGGACATCAGCAGCAATAATGAGAGCAGAAACTGGTCTGCCCTCAATTAGGTATCACATACATTTGGCCATTGTAAAAGTATAGAAGAAATGGAATCATGGAACATCAAGTTCAAATTCACTTAGTGAACAATCTTTTAAGCTTTTGTTGGCCAATGATCCTTCTCGCTCCAGACTTTTAAACAAACTTTTGTCACGTTATTCCATCCCAGACAACCTGTTAAACTCTTCAGGAGATAATAACCAATTCAGATGCCTTGACTGATAGATCATTAATCCTGCAATCTAAAAGTTCACCCTGGTACAAACTATTCAAAATAAATCATTTGAGATCTTCCTATTTAGTCTATCTTTCAACTCATAGTCTCAGAGTAGCTTTTACATCCATGCGATTTCAAACAATGCCAACAGCTCTACTGAGTGGGCGATACCATAAAACACCAAAAGATCAATGCTTCTGTATTTGTGGAGCTTTAGTTCTGGAGGATCTCCCACATTACATTTTCACTTGCTCATTGTATACAGATCCTAGGGCCAAATTTATTGCCTACTAGATGGGCTAAATGATAAATCCAATGAGGAAAAACATGTTTTTATTAGCAGATACTAATTCATTTGTTGCTAACAAAATGTCATTATTTGCCCTTGCAGCAAAGAAAATAAGTGCCAAAGTGGTGCTGCAGAGAGCAAATACCTAGAAAAGCTATAGGATAGGTGGACATATGTAATATGGAAACATTTTTATGATGTTAATTAATTATTATCTGAGATTGCACATTCTCTTATTTACTTTTTTATTACTGATTTGAAATGTTTAAAATCCTTTTATAATTTCCTTTTGTATTGTAATGGCCTATGGCTATATGCAATAAAATCTGACTTGACTTGATAACAGAAAGTATTTCTGCTCTATGCTCCTGCAAGGAACCACACCAGATGCTTCATAGATGCCGAGGTGGGCTGGAGTGGAAGACAACATGATGCCTTTGTCTTCCAGGAGTCCAATTTGCACACTGCCCTGGATCCCAGGAGAGAGCCAGTTTGGTGTAGTGGTTAGGAGTGCGGACTTCTAATCTGGCATGCCAGGTTCGATTCTGCGCTCCCCCACATGCAACCAGCTGGGTGACCTTGGGCTCGCCATGGCGTTGATAAAACTGTTCTGACCGAGCAGTGATATCAGGGCTCTCTCAGCCTCACCCACCCCACAGGGTGTCTGTTGTGGGGAGAGGAATGGGAAGGCGACTGTAAGCCGCTTTGAGCCTCCTTTGGGTAGGGAAAAGCGGCATATAAGAACCAACTCTTCTTCTTCTTCTTCTTTGTTCCTGGAAATGCAACAGTGACCATCGAGGGAGTCCAGGTTCCAGCTCTGATCCTAGGTAATGGGGCATACCCCCTGAGAAGGTGGCTTATGACACCCTACAAATTACCACATACCAATAGGCAGAGCGACTATAACTGTAGGCATTCCCATGTCAGGAACGTGGTGGAGCAAGCCTTTGGAAGGCTTAAGGGATGATGGAAGTGTCTGACTGCCAGGATCCATGTCCACCTGGACAATGTTACCCCTCTAGTCATTGCTTGTGTCATCCTCCACAATATATGTGAGGAGAAGGGGCACGAGATCATAGTCTCCTAGGAGGAGTGAGAAGCAATAGTGGTTGATGAAGAGCCCCATCACAGATCAAATAAAATTGGGGATCTATAATGTGGGGATCAGAGTTAGAGACGCTATTGCAAAGTTTATTTACAGTCACAGTTTGGAAAGGTGAGAGTTGTTGTTTGAAATGTTCAAAAGTTACAATAAAATTTGCATTGTTCATTTAAAAGTTTAGATTCTCTGGTCTTGCATTTTTTTTCCTCTGTTTCATGTGGGAGGGCGTTGCCATAGCCTATATTATAGTTCACCCCCTGTAGTGCCTTGTGGGCAAGAGGAATATCAGTACAATTTACATTACCCATCCTATTGGCCAAGGACTTTGATACATTTTTTAAATGTGGGGAGGGGCATTTATTAGTTGCTCTACCAGAAAACTGCCATTCTCCAACTTGCCTGCACCACGAAAGAGAGCCTTCTGGCATAGGGCTGAGATAGCAGCTCTCTTGGAGCTGGTGTGGGCACCAGGCATGCATATGTGGAAAAAAGGGACCCTTTTAAAATCAAGGTTAAAGGGTGGGTATAAGACTCAACTGATGTTTTTATTCAAAGTTTTACTTAGCTGCACATGTAGTTTGATGTCAGCTATGTCCATTTTATGGCCACACAAGAATATGCCCCTCTTAAAGTGACCTACACCATTGTCCTCTGGGAGTGTCAAATGCCTGGTGTTGCCATTGTACAAAATTGAAGTGTCCTCTGTCATCAGAACAGGCATCTGGAGGTATGAGCCTTTCCTGTTAGCCACCCACCCCTTTTGTGCAACCCAACAATAATTGACAACAGTGCCTTTATTATTATTACGGTACTAAACCAGTAATCAAATTACAAAGTACATAAAAACATCTGGCATTTAAAAAGTACATAAAAGAATCATTAATAATTAAAATAGTATAAAATTTGAAAACATTCCAGCTATAAGAATCAACATTCTAATTTTAAAACCCACAAGCATTATCTCAAGCAATTGAGACTATCTCTACCTAAATTGCTCCAAATCCACTCAGCTCTTCCTTGTTTTGATTGCTCTCCAAGCAAATCTGGCCACAACAGAAAATATTTCTGTCCTTTTGTCTGACAACATGTCTTTGATCACCTCTGAGTTGGGCTTATTCTGTAGGGATGGTATAAGTTCACCTCTGAATTGATTGTAGAGCCTACATTGGAGTAATACATGTTCAGATGTCTCAATGCTCCCATCCTGGCAGATGTATAAACGATCCCAGATGGGTATTTTTTTGAATAAGCCTTCCCTAAATGCGGATGGGAGCATGTTATATCGTAGGAGAGTAAATGATCTCCTATGATCTGGGAAGACAAGATTAGATAAATAAGGTAATGGCCTCAAATTATTAAGTGGAGGCATTGGAAAAAGTGGATTTTTTACTTGATTGAAATCCTGTTGGTGATGGATATCTAAGAGTCTTTGTTTTATCGTTTCCGTTGCTCGGATGAAACCCAGAGACAGTATTAACTGTTTGGATAGACTATACGAGCAAAGTTTTTTCTCAAGAGTGGATATCCACGGCACAACCAATGAATCAGACATCATTAGATAAAGCAAACCCTTTGTGGAAAAAAGCAATTTTAACCAGTACATGGATGTACATATCCATATTCTGGTCTGGACAGAATACATTCCTGTTTCCACCTGGATTGCAGCATTGGAAATGCTGGTTGGTACCTGGAGCAGGGATCTTAAAAATTTAGCCTGAGTCTTTTCTAGGCCGGAAATATTGGCATGTATACACAATGGGGCCCCATACATCATCTGTGCTAGACGTTTTGCTTTGAACAACTTAAGGGCTGTGGGAACATTACACCCACCTTTGTGCCAGAAGAATTTCTGCATGGCACCTGAGCTTCTCTGGGCATTTGAGGAAATATATGATATATGGGAGCTTCTAAGGCCATTTGACTGGAATAGTACTCCCAGATATTTGTAAAATCTGACCTGTTCTATGGGTGGTGAATTGAGACGCCATATATATGTTTTAGGTTTGTTACCAAAAACCATAATGTTGGTTTTTGAATGATTGACTTCTAGCTGGTTCAATCAGCAGTAGAACCAAGGCCCTTCTCATTCCATTTGGCGTTCTTGATAACAGGACAGCATCATCTGCATACAGCAGTAACGAGATACGTTTGTTAGCTAATCTGGAGGGTTATAATTCACTATTCCGGAAATGTTCAAGCATATCATTTATAAAGATGTTAAACAGTAGGGATGATAAAACACAACCCTGCTTGACTCCTAAATCAGATAAAACACAATAGTGCAAATTGCAGTAAACTTTATTGATGCCCACATAAACCAAGACCCTCACTTCTCTTTCCCCTCTTTTTTAACATTTTATTATGGTTATGAACCGCATCAAGTAACAGCATCACCACTGAACAAAAAAACCCAACATAAAACACATACAAAAATAACACAAACATCAAAATCACAACTTAAAATTTGACTTCCCACCCAGCTCACCCTCCTGGACAAATAAACCCTCCTACCGTGCTAAGAAGAATTAATTAGAGTTATCTGCTACTTCACTTTCTTTATGTTTTGTAAAATTTTGCAGAGTCTGGAAAGATTTTCTTCATGTAGTTGCAGAAAGGTGTCCACCATTCATAATACTTCTCAAGGTTATTGTCCTTTAGTAGTGCCATTAATCTAGCTGAGTCTGCAAGGCTCAACATCCTCTTTAGCCCATCTTCTGTGGTAGCAGTTTCTGAACTTCTCCATTTAGCTGCATACACCAGTCTTGCTGCTGATACTGTATAGAGAAGGAGGGATCTCCTATCTCTATATCCCCCTCTACACAACTCAATAAAAATAATTCTGTTTTTTTCTCCAAATTACAATTCATGATTGTTTTCAATTCCTCAAGTATTCCACTCCAATATTTTTTGCCTCAAATTTTTTTGCACTCGAAAGCTCATGCCTTGAATAAATCTTTGTTGGTCTTAAAGGTGCTACTGGACTCTGATTTTATTGGATATCAGAGGTTTCATGGTGGCAGGACTAGCTAAATTGTTGAGTTTAGAAGTGGGTGGGCTTGAGCCACAGAGAGAATGCATACTGGATTAATATGTCACATCCTAAATATAAAATAATATAAAAATATATAAAATATAAAATAAATAAATATATAAAAATATAAAAATTCACGGGACTGTATGGTACACTTCTCAAATCAACCGCAAGACCGAGTTCTGCAGGAACATTTTCTCACCCCAATTCTGTGTTGAAGGGCAAAGGATTAAAATATTTAAAGAGATTCCTCCCCATCTATTTTGAAAGAGGAAAGAGTACAAGTTCCTGATGGATGCCTGAAGGGAAAAGAGATCCCCTTTAGATAGGAGTTTCTGGAAGGCCTGGCTTTTACCTTTAGAGGAAAGAGATTTAAAATCTTGGAGCCTATTATGGCACAGGAGTTCTGGCATAAAAACAAAAAGGACTTAGAAGTACTACAAGAACAGGCCTAACTTCTGTAAAATATTGTAAGTAATGAATCTTAAACTATAATCATGGAATGTCAGTGGTCTAAATGAAAGAATTAAAAAGGTCTAAATGAAAGAATAATGTACTTACTGTATAAATTAAAACTTGATGTGATATGTCTCCAGGAAATGCACATTAAAAAAGGTGATAGGTTTTTGATAAGAAAAAATTGGGAATTGAATTTATAGCAGCTAATAATAGAAAGAAATGTGGAGTGGCTTTTGAATCAAGCAGACCTTGGAACCTAAGTTGTTGTTCAAAGATGATGAGGGGAGGGTATTGATGGTGAAAATTACAGTAGAAAGCGAAAAACAATTCTGAAGGGATAATATGCTCCTAATGCAAACCAGGAGATATTTTTTAAACTTATAGAGAAAAAGTTACTGGAATTAGACAATGATAGGATAATCTTGATAGGTGAATTTAATGGTGTAGTGGACACCAAATTAGATAGGAAATCCTTGTGTCAGAAAGTGAAGGTAAGGGGAAAGATGCAAGGGCGCAAACATGCACGTGCAGCAGCTCCGCACATGTGCATTTGCGTGAGGCTGCGTACCGGCAGCCACACTTCCCTCTCCCTGCCCCCCCCATGCTGAAGCGGCCGATTATATCGCGGTCTAGCGAGCTTCTCGCTGTGGGGGTGGGGAGGGAGCCGCAGCCTGCTGCCGAGGCTCTCATGGCCCGTCAGCAGGCCGCAGACCAGGGTTGATGACCCCAGAGCTATTAGACCTAGAAGGGTTCAACAAACAATTCAGTTGGCATGAATACCTTTTGCATGATAGAATTCATAGGGAATTTAAAGAACATTGCATTAGGAGAAATTTTAAGAAATACAAAGAATTGAACCATCTACACCATTATGGTTGTCACCAGAAGAAGGCACTTCAAATTATGATCTAGGGAAGAATTTCAGGGGAAAGCAATTGATTGGTTTTTATATCTTCAGATTAATGAACTGTTTAAGGTCCATAAAAAAAAGGGATCTGATCCTCAGAAGTCCAGATTTCAAAAAGAAATACTAAACAAAGGGACAGCCCCCCAATCTCAAACAACTCTTCACCCACAACAATGCAGCATCAAATGTGAACATGGACACTGGTACTAGAGCTTGCAACTAACCCAGATGCCAACTTTGCTGCCATACACACTCCAATGCCACAATTACTGGACCTAACAACGTCACCTATACCATCAAAGGCTTATACACCTGCTCATCTTCAAACTTGGTATATGCCATCAAGTGCCAACAATGCCCCTCTGTTCTCTACATAGGGCAAACAGGGCAAACCCTCCGCCAAAGAATTAATGGACACAAGTCTGACATCAAAAGCCACAAGATTGATAAACCTGTAGGGGAACACTTCAACTTTCCAGGACATTCTATAAGGGACCTGAAAGTAGCTGTTATATTACAAAGAAACTTCAAGAACAGTCTAGAAAGGGAGATTGCAGAAATGCAAGTTATTACAACACTCAATACTTTGACATACCCTGGACTCAACAAGGACAAAGATTTTTTATCTCACTATGCATGCTAACCTTATGTAACTTGTGTATCCACACTCCTCACAATTTATTTTAACTGGGATTATGTGACTGTTAGTAATATATAATGTAATTCTGAATTCTACTTTCTGGTCCCAGGACAAGATAGCTGCCAGTTTAGCTTCTGCTTGTAAGAAAGTTTCACACTGGTATGGAGACAGATGGGACAGGCAGTAAATAGTAGGGTGTGAGCTGTGGATCACTGGCTTTGACCGTTTTATTTCTCATACTAGTAAAAAAGCCCATTGCACTTTGAAATGGAATGGGCGCTAGCAGTGAGAGTGGGTATGGGGGGGGACTACCTGGAGCGGCTTGCAAGCCGCTGGCGAGTGGCAGGAGTCCTGGAGTTTCGGTGCAGCGAGCGGCGGCAGGCAGCGGCGGCGGTGGCGGTGGCATCCTTGGCTGCGAGGCGACTCCGTCGGCGGCCATTTCGGAAGCTCCATTCTGATCAGGGATGAGAGTCCCCGGCAGCCGCCCGCAGAGCGGCTGCTGGGGGCTCCCTGGGCGGCGGCCTGACGCCTCGGGAGGCGCTTTGCGCCTCCCGAGGCATCAGGGTGGCGGCCAAGGAGCAACTGCGAGCCGCGCATAGCGCGGCTCGCAGTTGCTCCGGCAAGTAATCGGAGGGACCAATCGGCAGGCGCGAAGCGCCTGCCGATTGGTCCCTCCGATAGTCTGTTATGAGGAAGGGGCCAATCGGCACGGTTGGTGTAAGGTTGGGCATGCACGGCGCATCAGGGGAAAGAGGGGAGGGCGGCACATGGGCGGTTGGCGCGGGTCTGGGGATGTGCGGCACATCAGGAGAAAGAGGGGAGGGCGTCTATAAAAGGCGCCACATGCACGCACATGGCCTCTTTCCCCGGACGGCACAGGAAGCAGCGACAGCGAGCTGCTCCAGCCAAGCAAAGAAGGCAGGGCTGATGACGCAACAGGTGGTGCTGAGGGAGCACTTCCGCCCAGTGGGGGGGGGGAGCAGCGCAAGACACAAAAGACTCTCACGATGGTGAGTGTGCCTCTGGTTTTAAAAAAAAGGGAAAATGAGAGCAAGGGGAGGGAAGGAGCCAAGATGCAGCCAACCAAGAGGGTATGTTGAGGAGCTGCCCAGCTCCAGGGACGTAGGGACTTTGGGGGCCGCAGCAACCCCAGAAGCGGAGGCAGGAGGCTTGGGTGGCTGCTATACTGGGGGAACGGGGACCTTGTGGGGGAGCCGCAGGCTGAGGGGAGCACACGCCGGGACTCCCCGGAGGAGTCTCCCCACGGATCCCCATGGGAAAGCATCACTGGACAAAAGAGGGTGGTGCAGGGGGGGATGGAGACCCGGAGGAGGGGGACCAGCCTGGAACCAGTGAAGAGCCAGCTTTGGGAGACCTTGCTGGGGTGGCTTCCCAAGCGCCCAGGGGAAGAGCCAGCAGGCCGAGAGCGGAGGGGGCCTCAGCAGGGAACATAGGCGCCAGGTTGAAAGGGGAAGGCAACAGGCTCAACCCCAGGGAGCAGGAGGCCACCAAAAAAGGGGGCTGGAGGGGGGCCCCACCAGGGAGGCTGGATCATCAGATGGTGGGCCTTCATGGGAACAGACCCCTCGAGAGAAGGACATGGCAGCGTACTGGGAGGGCTACGCTAGAGCTACGGCCCAGTGGACGAGGCCTAGCTGCTCTCTGAGCTCCTTCAGTGGCCAAAGCTTGCTAGCTGTGTTTTCCAGTTTGGAGAGCACAAGTGCGGAAGACTCCGTGCCAGACAGGGCGCAGGCAGGCCGAGGGCACAGGAGAAAATGGTGCCAGACCCATAAACGCCACTGCAGAGGGGGGTGCACCCAGACATCGGGTGAGTCTTCATCAGGGAGCGGCAGTGATGAAGCACATAGAGAAGGCCAGTATTGGCTGGAGGGGGCATTCGTGCCAGGCCTCCCTGCATGGCTGCACAGCCAGCGAGACGAGGCAAGATGCTTGGTGGAGTTGGGATCAGTGGTGGGGGGGGTCAATGAACCTCCTGGGAAATACATGGATGCCCCTTCTGGGATACATCTGCCATGTAAGCTAAGGGAGAGGGCCCCGAAGGGCTATTTTGTGGACCTGTTCCTGTTCGTAAAAACTGGAAAAGGGGGGGACACGGATAAGAAAAAGGAGAGGAAGAAATACAAGGGGCCACAGTGCGACCACACTTTTTCCAATTGGCTTAGGTGTTTTGCAGAATTCATGGCCCTAATAACAGCTGCATACCGAACAGGGGCTGGCATTTGGCCAGACACCTGTTGTATGTTATTAGGTCTGGAGGCCCGGGAATGTGGGGGCGAGGAAGCTGCCCTTGATTATGATCAGGAATCCAGGGAGATGGCCTCGTATAACCCACTCTCATGGTAGAATCTGAAGCATCACAACTCTTGGTTGATAAAGGTGGGGCCTCACATCGGGAGTCCAAGGGAGAAGGAGTGGAGGGTTGGGGTGGCCAGGCGACCCACCGCTTTGCGTTGTTGGGACTTCAACAGAAAAGTGTGCAAGAGGCTGCAAAGCTGTTATAGCCATGTATGTGAGGCATGCGGGGGCGGACATCCGGGTCAATCTTGTGGCAAGACTGGAAGTTTGCAGCAGCCCTTTCGAGGGGCCCAATCCTCATCTCAGACGAATGGGGGATCGGGTACCAGAGGGCCTTCTGCCACCGCAAAGACTGATTGAGAGTGTACCAGCCCAGCTGCTTGGCATCACCCCAACACCAGTATGGGTGAGTGTGTTACAAAAACTGTTGGTTGTGTACCCAGACAAAAAGGCAGCTGACTACCTGAGCCGGGGTTTCAGGAGGGTTTTCCTATCCCGTACATGGGAGCCAGGGTTGCCACAGATTGCCAGAACTTGAAGTCAGCAAGGGCCATGCCGCAAGTACTGCAAGAAAAATTGGTGAAGGAATGTGCAGCAGGGAGGATAACTGGGCCATTTCACAGCCCCCCGCTGCCCAACCTCCGGGTGTCACCACTGAGAGTGGCGCCTAAGAAGGCCCCGGGCCAATATAGGCTTATACATCACCTGTCTTATCCAGCAGGCTCTTCCGTGAATGATTTTATTCCAGCCGAACTGTGTACGGTAAGGTATGCCTCTTTCGACCAGGCAGTGGCTGTGGTGACGGGTTGCGGTCCTGGGGCCTTAATGGCAAAGTGCGATGTGCCATCCATCTTCTACCTCTTGCCAGTGCATCCAAAGGATTTCTGTCTCCTGGGACTAAAATGGCAAGGGCACTGGTATACTAGACAATTGGCACTCGACTGCGAGGCATTTGCGAGCCATTTTGCGGATAAAGTCTTGTCACTCCGTCGCGACCTTCCCGCCACAATTAATACAGTAAATGAACTGGAGACTTGCTGGCCGCCTTTGGTAGTGAGGTTTGATGGCTTCAGGCGGCTCTCTCTTCCCGAAGTGGACAAGTTGCTGAGCTCGGTCAGGGCGACCACTTGCCCCCTTGATCCCTGCCCTTCCTGGCTCCTCAAGGGAGGCGGCCAGGGGATAGAAGGCCAGCTCAGAGACATCATCAACTCCTCCCTGAGTTCTGGGGATTTTCCTGAGCAGCTAAAGGGGACAGTGGTTCACCCTCTCCTAAAAAAATCAACGCTAGACCCACAGGACCCTGCCAACTATCGCATCTGGCGTTCCTGGGCAAGGTGGAGGAGAGGGCTGCGGCTGACCAGCTCTCGGCATTCTTGGAGGAAACTTCGGCACTCGATCCATATCAGTTGGGCTTCTGTCCTGGCCACGGGGTGGAGACGGTGTTGGTCGCCCTTTTCTCCGTCGCCAGCTGGACAGAGGTGGGTTGGCCATGTTGGTCCTTTTGGACCTATCGGCGGCCTTTGACATCGTGGATCACGACCTTCTGATCCATCGCCTCGCCGGCACAGGGATACGGGGCACAGCCTTGCGCTGGATACGCTCCTTTCTCCAGAACCGGACCTAGAGGGTTGTGGTGGGGGAAGAGTTCTCGTGTCCCTACAGACTCCCTTGTGGGGTACCACAGGGCGTAGTCCTCTCCCCCACGTTATTCAACATCTTTATGCGCCCTCTGGCCCAACTGGTACGGAGTTTGGGGCTGGGTTGCCACCAGTATGCTGATGACACCCAGCTCTATCTCCTCATGGACGGCCGCCTGGACTCCCCCCCGGAACTACTCACCAAATGTTTGGAAGCAGTGACAGAATGGTTCGAGCAGAGTCGCCTGAAACTCAACCCCTCCAAGATGGAGGTCCTGTGGCTGGGAGGCAGAGGGTAGGACCAGGCAGCGCACTCACCCACCTTGGCAGGAGCGCAACTTACCATCGCACCCCAGGCCAGGAATCTGGGGGTGACCATCGATACCTCCCTGACTATGGAGGCTCAGGTCAAGAGAGTAGCGAGTCAGGCGTTTTTCTATCTTCGCCAGGCCCGACTACTAGCGCCCTACCTGTCCCCTGACCACTTGGCTACAGTGATCCATGCGACAGTCACCTCCAGAATAGATTTCTGTAACTCGCTCTACGCCGGCCTACCCTTGTCTCTGATCCGGAAACTCCAGCTAGCGCAAAACGCAGCTGCTCGGGTCCTCACTGGTATACCTTGGAGGGCCCATATCCAGCCTGTGCTGAGACAGCTGCATTGGTTGCCAATTGCTGCCCGGATCAGGTTCACGGTTCTGGTTTTGACCTTTATTGACCTTCTGGTTTTGACCCGATACGCGGGTTGGGACCCACATACCTGATGGACCGCCTACCACCCTATATCCCCCGCAGGGCTTTATGCTCAGCGGGGGAGAATCTCCTGATCATTCCTGGCCCTAGAGAAGCTGAGCCAGCTCAACCAGAGCCAGGGCCTTTTCGGTTATGGCCCCTACCTGGTGGAATGAGCTCCCGGGTGAGCTGCGGGCCCTGCAGGACTTACCAGCTTTCCGCAGGGCCTGCAAGACAGAGCTCTTCCACCAGGTTTTTGGTTGAGGCCGGGGTCAGCGAATGAGTGCCAGCATTCCCACCCACCCTCCCCCCGGACCTAGTAAGTTAGATCTGCTCCCCACCCTCCCTGCCACTCTGATGGCAGGGGATAGGAATAATGAGAGCTTCCGCCATGTTGGGATTGTTTTTAAAGTCTTTTAATGGGTATTTTAATGGGGATAGGACTATTGTGACCCGCCACGAGCCTACGGGGAGTGGCGGGAAATAAATCTAAATAATAATAATAATAATAATAATAATAATAATAATAATAATAATAATAATAATAATAATAATAATAATAATAATAATAATATGTGGACAAAGCAATGCCCATGGGCTGCTCAGTGGCGTGTGCAGCCTTTGAGGCATTCAGCACATTTCTGGAGTGGGCAGTGAAGGACAGGCATGGCTGATCGCCTCCGGGCCTTCCAAGCTTTGGCTGCGGAACTAGGAGTTCCCCTGGCAGAGGAAAAAACTGAGGGGCCGAACTCCCAGTTAGCATATTTAGGCATACAGATTGATTCCGTGCAGGGCATTTCCAGGCTCCCAGAGGACAAACTACAGTCCCTTTGGCAGCTATTGGAGAGCTTGCTGCAGCGGCAAAAATGCACATTGAAAGAGTTTCAATCACTCCTGGGGCATCTGAACTTTGCCTGCAGGATGGTGGCCCCAGGCAGCGCCTTCAGCGGCAGGCTGGCTTGGGCCACTGCTGGGGCTAAGTTGGCCTGCCATCATATCAGGCTCACAAGCCCTCTCAAGGAGGATCTCAGGGTGTGGTTGATGTTTTTGCAGCATTACAATGGGGTTTCGATTTGGCCGACAACCCTCTGCTTGCAAGACACACTACAGGTACAATTGGATACAGCAGGCAGCATGGGCTTTGGAATCTTTTACAGGGGAAGGTGGTGTGCCAGGTGGTGGACAGAGGAATGGGCAGAGGGGATCCGGAAGGATCTCACTTTCTTAGAGCTGTTCCTGCTCATGGTAGCCGTGGAGATATGGCAGGCCGAGTTTAGCAACCGCAGAGTTTTATTCTGATGGGACAACCAGACAGTTGTGCAGGTAACAAGCAGATGTCCAGGTCAGAATGGGTCATGAGGCTGGTGAGGCGGCTGGTTCTCACATGCCTGTCGGCCAACATTTACTTCAGGGCCAAACACGTGGCGGGGGCAAATAACAAGTTAGCGGATGCTTTATCTCGTTCCCAGACCGAAAGATTTTAATGGCTTGCCCCATGGGTGAACAAGGAGCCAGAGGACTTCCCAGAAGAGCTCTGGACACTTGGCAAGGAGTGATCCTACAGGGAGTGATGGAATCACTGGCTCCATCCATGCACAGGACATACGAGAGGGCAGCCCGGGAATATTGGGAGCTTGTCCGCAAGATAGAGCTTCGGACACATTGGCCAATGTCCGAACAATTAGTGCTGTGCTACCTGGCTCAATTTAAGGGGAAGGGCATATCGCCCAGGACAATGAGGGTGCAAGTGGCAGGCTTGTCATTTGCCAGCAAATTAATGGGGGCTTGGGACCCAAACACAGTGTGCTGCCCTAGCCTGGCACACGCAGGGTTAGTGCAAGGGCAAGCACAGTTACAAAGTCAAGCAAGTTCAAAGCGCGTACCAGAGAGTAGTCAAAAGTCCAGTCCGGGTCTTATCAGGAATTGCTAGTGGATGAAGTCCAAAGGAGAACCGAAAGAGTTATCATTTATCTTTACCAAGGTCAAGCCGGAGCATTCAATCAAAGCGTAGTTTAGTTGGGTGAAGCAGGGTCAAGCTGGGAATCAGTCAAGCAGAGCTTCGCCGAAGCGTTGGGGAGCAGGAAACCAGTCAAGGCAACGGGTGGACATGTGCACAAAGTTGCAGCCACACTGGGAAGCACTTCAGCTGTGCTTAAGAACAAGCTGAGCTGTCACACCAAATGGCTGCATCTGGCACTCAGCCTTCCTCCGATGAATGAGCCCCACCTGAGCCCAACCTAGCCTGTTGCTGTAGTCTAAGGCGAGCACTTTGCCTGTGTGTTGCCAACGTTGTCCTCCTGCATTCCCTCCTGCGCTCTGGAGATGAGTCTGGGCTGTTCAGGGGTGTTGCTGCAGGCTGAGGTAATGCTGGTGCAGAGGGCATGGTGCTTGTCTGGCTGGGACCTGGTTGTGGCTACCTATCGGGACTTGCCTCTCTAAGCAGCACCCTGCTGCTTTGCTCCAGCTCCTCCACTTCTTCCTCCGAGGGAGCTGGCAGAATGAGCTTAGGCAGTGGTGCAGAGGCACCATCTGGAGACGGGGCCATGACACCATCCCCCCTCCCAGGTCCCCCCTCTGCAGGGTCAGGTCCTGGCTTGGTGGGGTAGTGGCAATGGAAGTCTCTGACCAATGCTGGAGCGTGTACGCTGTCATTGGGTTCCCAGGTGCGTTCTTCGGGTCCGTATCCCTCCCAGTCAACCAAATACTGAAGGGCACCCCGACGCAGCCGGGAGTCTAGGATTTGCCAGACCTCGTATTCCTCGTCTCCTTCAACCAATATAGGAGTGGGAGGCGTTGACAAGGCCGGCTATCTGGCAGAGTGGGTTGCAGTAATGAGCGGTGGAACACTGGGTGCATATGATAGGTGCAGGGTAGGCGTAGACGAAACGCTACAGGGTTGACCTGTTCGGTCACTTCCAATGGCCCTATGAAGTGAGCATCCAGCTTCTTGGACAGGCGACTGGTCTTGATGTGCCGGGTTGACAGCCAAACTTTGTCACCGACAGCTATCGGTGCCCCCGTGATCCGGTGTGCATCTGTTTGGGTCTTGTACCGGTCCTGTGCCTCCTGGAGCGTGTCTCTCAATGCCTGGTGTTGCGCTTGCAACTCATCCAGATCAGCGGCTGCCCGGGGAACGGTTGGTGGCACAAGGGCATCTGGCAGGAACCAGGGATAATATCCATAGACGGCTTGGAATGGGGTCATCTGGGTAGATGTATGGGTTGCATTGTTATAAGCAAATTCAGCCAATGGGAGCCAACGTGACCAGTCATCCTGTTGATAACAGACATAGCACCGTAGGTACTGCTCTATAATCCCATTGACTCTCTCGGTTTGACTGTCTGTCTGGGGGTGATGTGTGCTGGAGAGGCTAGACTTGGTTCCGAGGGCGGCATGCAGCTCACGCCAAAAGCGGGAGGAGAACTGTATGCCGCGATCTGTTACAATGTGATCTGGGAGGCCATGGAGCTTGAAGATGTGGGCCATGAACAGACGAGCTGTCTCCCGAGCCTTTGGCAAGGTGTGTCATTTTGGAAAAGCGATCCACCCCTTTTGAAGCAGGCAGGTCGGTTACGAAGTCCATTGTGAGTTCTCGCCAGGGTCCAGAGGATGGAGGCAGTGGTTGTAATAGTCGTGCGGGCTTACCAGGTGCGTATTTGGCCTGTCTACAAATCGGACAGGAGGCCACGTATCTTTCCACATCTGCCTATACTCGGGGCCACCAGAAATACCGGGTTACCAGTTGCAGGGTCTTGTACTGGCCAAAGTGTCCGGCTGCTGGGTCATCGTGAGTTGCCTTTAGAACTTGGGTGCAAAGGTCAGCTGTTGGGAGTACTACACGATCCCGATGGTGTAAGAGACCCTACTGGATATGGTACTCTGATAGTTCCTCAGGGTGTTCCTGGAGCCACTGCATCCTCTCCTGAACCCATGGATCTTCAGCCTGTCGATCCTGGATCTGTTGCTGCAGCTCAAGCCGGTCTGGTAGGGCAGCAAAAACCGAAACAGGTAATAGTGGGGGAGCCGGTGTGGCTTCAATGTCTGAATGATACTGGGGTTGTCTGGAGAGAGCATCCGCTCTCTTATTCTGGCTTCCGGGGATATACTCAATCCGGAAATCAAAGCGGGCAAAGAAGACTGCCCATCGGATCTGGCGTTGATTCAGGCAGCGGGCAGACGGGAGGTATTCTAAATTCCGGTGGTCAGTGCATACCTGAACAGGGTATTTAGCTCCTTTCAGGTGGTGGCGCCAGGTCTCAAAAGCTATCTTAATGGCCAGCAGCTCCCAGATGGTATAGTTCCTTTCCATGGGGGTAAATTGTCTGGAGTAGTACGCGCAAGGACTTGGTGTACCATCTCCTGGACCAGGTTGCAGGAGTACGGCCCCCATGGTGGAGCTCGAAGCATCTGCCTCTACCAGGAAAGGCTTCTCTGGGTCGGGGTACCCTAGATAAGGTTCAGAGACAAAGCACTCCTTGAGTGTCTGAAAAGCCTGTGCCGCATCTGATCCCCACTGGAAAGGGCGCTTGGTGCTCAGAAGCTGCGTCAGAGGGTGAGCCAAGTCCGCGTAATTAGGGAGGAAAGTCCTATAATAGTTGGCAAACCCCAGAAACTGTTGCAGCTGCTTTAGGTTCTGGGGCTCCTCCCACTGGAGTATAGCTTGAAATTTGGCTGGATCCATTTGTACCTCCTGAGAGGTAAGACGGTGCCCGAGAAAGTCCATGGTAGTCTGGGAAAAGGAGCACTTGGACAGTTTAGCAAACAGCCCATGATCCTGAAGTCGTTGGAGGACTTGTCTAACATGGTCTGCATGCTTCTGGCAAGAGCGGGAGTACACCAGGATATCATCAAGGTAAATTATGATGAACCGATCCAACAGGTCACGGAACACGTCATGGATGAAGCGCTGGAACACTACGGGTGCATTACAGAGGCCAAAAGGCATTATGGTGTACTCAAACTGGCCATAACAGGTACCAAAAGCTGTTTTCCACTCATCCCCCTGACGGATGCGAATCAGGTTATAGGCCCCCCGCAGGTCCAGCTTGGTAAACAGTTGGGCCACCCATACCTGCTCCAACAGCTGAGAGGTAAAGGGTAGCGATCCTTGATCGTGATCTGGTTCAGGGCCTGATAGTCATGGCACATCCTCAACTCCCCACACTTCTTTTTGACAAACAGAACTGGAGCTGAGGTGGGGGCAGTGGACGGACGGATGAATCCTCGCTTGAGGTTTTTTTCCAGGAACTCCTGAAGCACCTGCCATTTGGGTTCAGAGAGTGCATACAACCTCTTGACCGGTAAAGCAGCCCCTGGTTTGAGGTCGATCCCACAGTCATAGTCTCTATGCGGGGGAAGACGATCTGCTCCTTTCTCCTCGAACACATCCGCATAATCATCGTGCGGAAGTCCATCGGGGTTGGGTGGAGTAGAGGTGTGGGCGGCATGTATGCAGTCCCGGGCAAAGCGCAGGTCCAGCTTCACCCAATCGATGTGTGGGTTGTGCTTGGCAAGCCAGTCCATTCCCACCACCAATGGGAATCGAGGCATGTGTGCAACATCGAATACCATGGTCTCAGTATGTTGTTGCACCTGGAGAAACAGGAGCTGGGTTTCCCATTTCAGCCATCCAGCCTCGATCAGTCGTCCATCTATAGCTTTTTGTCCAAAAGAGCAGTCAAAGGATGGAAGGGGGGGCCCTACGGAGGGACTTACAGCGGCCTAAAACGAGGCATTTATTGAAGCGTTTATTGGCACAGCTGTGGATAGTTTGTTTTGACGAATATGAAGAAATAATGACCGGGGCAGCCTTCACCCTAGCCTTCTATGGGGCCCTGAGTTGTGGAGAATTTCTGGAGAATTTCTGGAGAATTTCTGGCTCAGTCACGGGCTGCCAGAACAGGCTCCCCATTAGAGCTGGGGGATTTGTCTTTGGAGAAGGATGGATTAACCGTTGATGTTCACCACTTGAAGACAAATCAGAAGGGGAAAGGCGTAGTACTCCAGCTCCAGAGACAGGAACCTGGAGACCCATGCCCAGTCAGGCATATGCAGGCATTTTTGGCCAAGCATCCTGAGTTGCCAGGTGCCTTATTCATTCAGAAGGATGGGATGTGTCAGGAACCAGGCTGAGCCTAGGCTGAGTCCATGATAAAGACACATCCGAGATCCAACGGGTAGTTGTAAATCCAAAGAGAGCTTTATTAAACAGAGTCCACAGAACGCTAAAGCAAGCCAAGATCTTCCTAAGCAAAGATCTTGATAATAACAAAGAGCAATGGGAAACCCAGGGCATATAATGAGCCCTGTTCATAAGGGAGGGGTACAAAGGCATTTCGGTGGGAGAGCAAAAGAGCAGCAAAGGTTAGTCAATTCACAGGGCACCAGATGGCCAGGAATCTAAGTTGTTACCATGTTGTTGAGACTGAGCTGTCTCCACAAGGACACTTATAGTGAGATTGATATATCAACAACAGAAAACTCCTGCTGGGAAAGGGAAGGGAGGCTTGGAGCCTACAGACAGATTTACAGGTTTATGGCCTCGGATCCTTCTGGCTGGTGAGAAACGAAAGCATGGTGAGAAACGAAACTTAGATGGCATGAATCAGGGTTCATGACAGGATGTACCTTTCACATTACCAGTTTGTGGCCATACTGCGTGCTTGCCTACGAAGGCTGGGGCTGCTGGATGCCAGCTATGGGGTCCATTCTTTTAGGATAGGGGCGGCTACACAAGCCTACACAAAAGGGGTGCCTGAAAATGGAATCATGTGCATGGGTCGCTGGAGGTCCAGGGCATACAGGACCTATGTGAGGCCGGAGCTGGATGTTAACTGTTGATTTGTTTTGTGACAGACTTGGAAAGATCCCCAGTCCGCATTTTTGGGCACAGTTACATCCACTGGGCGAGCGTTTATGCCGGCAGCTCCGGATGGGGACCTGACCTGGGCCTGGGATGGCACATCTCAATATTGTGGTCTGGCCATAGGGGTATGCAGTGGCACTCCCTCATGGAGATGTTGGAAGAAGATCTGCAACATGACGGGCATCCAGCAGCTCTTTTCTTGCACTTGGGGGGCAATGACGTACCGGTGGCTAAGAGGGATTGCCTGAAGGAGGCCATGTTGTCAGATTTGAGGGTCTTGCACCGAAGGCTTCCAGACACAAAATTAATTTGGTCCCATATAGTGGAACGGCAGGCCCGGAGAGGTGTGTTGGCAGTCAACAGTGTTAACCAGTCTGCCAGGAAGATCAATGCAGCCGTCAGCAAATGGGTGCATCATAATGTGGGGCTGGTGGTCCAGCATGGAGACATCGATAAGTCTATCGCAGCTTTATACCAGAAGGATGGGGTGTACCTTTCCAAATGGGGCCTAGATTTGTGGCTGCATGGCGTCAGGGCCACACTTGTTGAAGGGGTTGGCAGTGTTGGCGGGAACAGGACTGAAGGGTCCAGTTCTGATGGTGGGAGGCAAGGAAAAGGAGCCTGAATTGGATGGGGGAGAGAAAAAAGGTAATAACTAGGTCTCCCCTGGTTTGGCAGGAGCCTCAGAATGAGGCAACAAAAGGGTAAGGCTCACCCAGACGGGGAGGCCTGAAGAAGCAAACAGGTAGACTGGAGTGGGCTGAGGAAGGTCCACGCATACCAAGGCACTTCAGGTTGCCGAATTGGGGTACTCAACAGCAAGGGTTCCCGTGGCCTAGCCGGGGTCTGGGCAGGAAGCTCAGGGCGTTGTTTGAGTAACTGGCAAGTCGGATGACCCTAGAAAATGGATTCAGGCTCCTAATTCCTTTGCATGCCAACACTTTGTTGTTAAAAGTTATAATAAAAGCTGGGGCCTTTTTGCCAAATGTTTCAAAATAACTGAGTGAGCGTCGTCATTTAGCCCAGTGGTCCCCAACCTTTTTTAGGCTGGGGACCGGCAGGGCAACTGCCCCGCCGCAGTGCGCGGGCGCGGCCCTGATTCCCTCTCCCCCCCTCCCGCAGTAAGAATCTTCCCGGGCCGCTGCGGGGGGGGGGGCGGGGAGAGGGAACCGCAGCCCGGCCCGCAGGTTGGGGACCACTGATTTAGCCCAACTGCAAGCCTGCAAATCAAGTAAGATACTTTCTGTATCTGTTATACTCCACTGGAAAACACTCACTCCCCAAAACGCAAGTCCCTTTTTATGAAAACAACCTGAGTCAGTCTGCTTGAAACTCCTTTCCACTGCCTCTAATATCAGGAAGTTCAAACAATGTTTCACAGCAGAACAATCCCAAAGCTGCCGAATTAAAAATTACAGTCTCTCACAGCAGTTTCCTTTCACAGTTCTTCAATCACATTCGGGTAAGGCAGGTGTCTAATTTCAATCCTTCTTCTTCCTGATGTTATCTGAGATTGAATGCCTGCAATTGGGGGGTATTAATCATTGGACACTGCTTTGAGGGAGGGTGGCCATTAATCACGTCTCCGCTGCTCTAGCCTATAGTCCAGAGACTGTTTTCCAGTCTCTATGGCTTCGGAGCACTTAGATGGCTGCCTCTTTTTGGGTGCAGTTTCTTAAGGCACAGTTCTTGGGGGAGTAAAGTTGCAATTTTCTCCCCAAATCCTCCCTTATCTCTTGTAGTTTGAAGAGCCACAAGAGCTGCTACTCACCCCATGTCACGGGCAACCAGAAACCTCCTCTTTCCCCTCTTTCCACTGCTCACCACCTCCTCAGCAATACTGGCACCAGGAAGGGTGGCTGGACCACCTCCCCCACATCAGGCTCCATCATGCAGGAGCCAGGAAAGAGCCGGAAGCCAACTATGGTTGTGGCAGACATGGAGGGCGCTATGGAGGAGGAGAAGGGACCCTCTACCTTTACTGATGCAAGAGGTATGCTATTATATAATAAGAAGATGTAATGGGAACATGGGCCAGCATGGGATGCTCCATAAAGACATTTTGATGCACAGCCTTGCTTTAACTTTGTCCCTCTCAACCAAAGTTTCAGCACAAATTTCAGTGATCTGGACTCCATTTTGTCCTAAACACAAAAGGCAAAAAATGGCCAGCTATGGGAGCCGCTGTCGATTTTCTAGCTTCCTGCCTCACTTCACTCCAAGGGAATTCTCTACTCCTGATTATTATTATTGTTGTTGTTGTTGTTATTGTTATTATTGTTATTATTATTATTTATTTATTTTAAGATTTATTTCCCGCCTCTCCCGACAGTCTCAAGGTGGGTCACAACAACTAACCCCATTAAAATTCCCATTAAAACATCAATCTACTAACATGACGGCTAAAAATCCCATCCCTCCCCCAATTATCAAAGAGGTGAAGAGGAAAGGATAGAGGAGTAGCGTACACTCCAACTCCTGGGGAGGGGGAGAGATGTCCCTGATTCTCTGACCCCAGACTCAACCATAGACCTGGTGGAAGAGCTCCATTTTACAGGCCCTGCGGAAAGCTGACAAATCCCACAGGGCCCGCAGATCACCCGGGAACTCATTCCACCAGGTCGGGACCAGGACCGAAAAGGCCCTGGCCCTGGTCGAGGCTAGGCGCACTTCCTTTGGGCTGGGGACGACCAACAGGTTCTCACCCGCAGAGCGTAAGGCCCTGCGGGGGGCATAGAGCGGTAGGCGGTCCCTCAGGTATGTGGGTCCCAACCCGCGTATGGCCTTGAAGGTTAAAACCAAAACCTTAAACAGGATCCGGGCAGCAATTGGCAGCCAATGCAGCTGCCTCAGCACAGGCTGGATGTGGGCCCTCCAAGATGTTCCAGTGAGGACACTGGCAGCTGCATTTTGCACCAGCTGTAGTTTCCAGGTCAGGGACAAGGGTAGGCCTGCGTAGAGCGAGTTACAGAAATCTATTCTGGAGGTGACTGTCACGTGGATCAAAGTGGCCAAGTGGTCAGGGGACAGGTAGGGCGCTAGTAGCCGGGCCTGGTGAACATAGAAAAATGCCTGGCCCGCTACTCTCTTGACCTGAGCCTCCATAGTCAGGGAGGCATCAATGGTCACACCCAAATTCCTAGCTTGGGGCACGATGGTAAGTTGCACCCCTGCTAGGGTGGATAGACGCGCTGCCTGTTCCTGCCCCCTTCCCCCTAGCCACAGAACCTCCATCTTGGAGGGGTTGAGTTTCAGGCAACTCTGCTCCAACCATTCAGACACCGCTTCCAAACATCTGGCAAATGGTTCCGGGGGAGAGTCTGGGTGGCCATCCATTAGGAGATAGAGCTGGGTGTCATCAGCGTACTGATGGCAACCCAGCCCAAAGCTCCATACCAGCTGGGCCAGAGGACACATAAAGATGTTAAACAATGTGGGGGAGAAGACCGCGCCCTGAGGCAAGGGAGTCTATAGGGCCGCGAGAACTCTTCCCCCACAGCAAACCTCGGTTCTGGAGGAAGAAGCATATCCAGCACAAGGCTGTGCCCCGTATCCCCGTACCGGCCAGGTGATGGACAGTTCGTGGTCCACGATGTCAAAGGCCGCCGATAGGTCTAAAAGGACCAACACGGCTGACCCGCCTCTATCCAGCTGGCGATGGAGGTCATCCAGCAGAGCGACCAAAACCGTCTCCACCCCGTGGCCAGGGCGGAAGCCAGACTGATATGGATCGAGTGCCGAAGTTTCCTCCAAGAATGCCAGGAGCTGGTCTGCTGCAGCCCTCTCCATCACCTTGCCCAGGAACGCTAAGTGTGATACTGGGCGGTAGTTAGCAGGGTCCAGCGGGTCCAGCGATGGTTTCTTGGATCGGAAGCATGGCTGGCCATGTAGATTGGCCTGATGGGATCATGAATCCACTTGAATTCTTGTCAGCAACATTTCCTTTTTCTGCAGAATATGCAGTCACCACCATTTCTTGTGCTAGCATATAAATGAATACGTGTTTATGCTCAGTTTGATGTGAAAAAATTTAAAATGGCACGTGAAGCCACCCTGAAACAGCAAGGGTACAGGGACAATCAACCATGAATCTTGCTTCTGTTACATGATGTACCCGTTTGAGAACAGCAAAGCACTCACACTTGGGGGGGGCATTTTATAGGGGGTTTTTCCAGAGTACACAAAAAACATGGTGCTTTAGTGATGCTGTGATAAATTTAAATTGTTCACAGTTTTGTGAAAAATAAATATTAGAGAAGCACACTTTGTGTCACATCACTGAATAATATATGCTTCTGTGTGTCGCTAGCCTCACCTACACACATATCTGCCTATGTGCTGCTCTGTGCTCATTGCCATTTTTAAAAAGAAAAAATTCCCATCCCCGGGAAGAGGGGAAAGGGAGGCAGGTGTGAGGGCAGGACCTTGCGCAGTTGACTATCATACATTTCACCCTCTATACATTCCTTCTGCTGGTTGTGTTTTAGGGTGGTAAATCCACTTTTTGCAATTCCCAAAGTCATGATTAAAAATGGAGAGATATAGTGAGCCGGCTGCTGCCCAAAAGCTGGATGCAGGCAATGTCACGTGGAGCGGTCGGAATAGGCCACCTATGTTTGGTGAACATAACACTACATTTCTCACGTGCAGAAACACCCTGCAATTTACTAGAGCTCTTGTGCAAAGGTAAACACAAGCAAAAAACAACACAATAACTGCTTTCACTAACTCAATCTTAGTGTATCACCACTTTCATAGGATACTTTGCTATCAATTCTAGTTTTTAGGACATTAATCTAGCAGGATTTTTTTTTTGTCTCAAAAGGCTCCCATGATTGTTTGGAATCTGGGTGCCAGATTTGTCTAAGACCATCCTGAGAGAACAGCTTGAATAAAACAGCCTTCTTGCAACGCAGAGATTTTTTTTTATTTACAAGTCTTACATCTTGACAGCACTGGTAAGAAAGCCTATCTGTTGGGCCTTCTGTCTTGTCTGTTGCCAATGGCACCCCAAACTCCCAGGCCAGCTCCTGGAAAGCTCCCAAACATCTAGCACATTCCTTGGACCCCTGGGGAACCACAAACAAGAAATCATTAAAATAATGAGTCACCTCTTCAGAACCCAGATGATCCTTGATGGTCCATTCTAAAAATGAGCTGAACTTTTGGATGGCTGCAAATGCACCTCATAGGCATGGCCATATCTACATACCACCTGCCCTGAAATTTAATGTCCAGCAGGCAAAAATCCTCCAGGTTAACCAGAAGAAGGTGAAAAGCCTACTGCATGTCACACTTCGCCATCAATGCCCCTTTTCTGGAGGCCCACACTATTCCCACTGCAATCCAACAATGCATATTTTACCGTGAAAAGCTCAGACAAACTTACTTCACTGAAGACCCTTTCAGGTACGACAGGTGATGAATCAATCTGTACTGTCCCAGGGGACACCCTCAAATTAGGGTATGGGGGGGGCAAGTATGGGCCTCCGATACTACCCGCCTCACACTCTTTGCATAGCTTGTTTTCCACCACCCCTGGCATCTCCAAGGCAGATTTCAAGTTCCCACTTGTCATAGGAACCCTGTCACCTACAAAGGGAATGCAAAAACCTACCGTAAAGCCTGCCTATAGATACTCTGCAACTGCCTTATCAAGGCAGCAGCACAAAAATGGCTGCATGGCACACACCTGGATGGGCGTTGGGACTCTGCTAGCGAGGAGGAAGGATTATCTCAGGAGCTGACTCAGGAGCTGACTGCTAGCTCCGCCCTCTGCTGAGTAGGCCTTTGTGCTATAAAAGGCTCTTGCTTGCCAGAGGAAACAGTGTTTGGAGGAGCTGGGAGAAGGAGGAAGGATTATTTCAGGAGCTGACTGCTAGCTCCACCCTCAGCTGAGTAGGCCTTTGTGCTATAAAAGGCTCTTGCTTGCCAGCGGCGTGCGCGTTTGGTGCGCGCAATACTAACAAAAACCCAAAGGACTCTTGGGGCCTGGATTAAACCAGAATACTCTGTAAGGAGCCGAGAGCAAGAGCTAAAGGAATCTTTCACATGAGGATTGAGCTGAAGGTTTCAGTGAAGTGTAGGACTGTTTGTGGAGCAGTTCAGATAAATCAAAGTGGCATAAAGATTGAAGAAGGTTATATAGTGACATATACCATCTGCGGAATGTTTGTCTTTTTACCTCGGGGACAATTTTTACGAATGCAGCAAGTTCAAATTAGTGGCTCTACTTGAAGAGAAGTTCCAGGGATTAGAGAAACGATTGATTGTACTGCAGGAGGAGGGAAATCTATCAAAACAAAATCAGGAACACCTAATACAGGAGGGTAATAATTGGAAGAATGTTACACAGGAGTAGAAGAATAAGGAGAAGGTCTGACCCACTGATGCTCAGCAATCAGTTTCGAGGTCTGCCTGAAGAGGTTGATTCAGGAACCCAGGAGCATGTGCAATCCCCCATGAAGAAGAAGCCCCAACATAGACCAGGAAAAAAGTCATTGTTCCCCACAGTTGAGAGTTCTAGGGGCCATTCCGCACCGGGATCCATGTAGCAAATTGTTTGCTGAACGAAAAATCGCCATTTTAAATAGTGGAATTCGTCGTTATGCATACCTGCCTTTGTAGTGGAATCCAGTTGCGTTTCTATCGTTTCCCACAGGGTTCGGTCTCGGCAAAAATCACTAGAAAGGAAGCGCTATTGCTGAGCTGTGTCCCGCCCCTGGCCGTCAAGCAGCCAATGGGCGGCCGTTAGCATGCTCCCAAACAGCCCCTTTCCCTTTAAGGAAGGTTTTAAAAAAAAAACACACCCATTGCAACGAATCTGCGTTGATTCATTGCAAGGGAGAGACCCATCCAGCTAGCAGGTGGTGTTTGAGCTGCCGTTTCATCGTTGCCACGCTCCCCCCGAGTGAAAAAAAATCCCCCCCCTCACGGGTGCGATTTTCGGCCAAAAACAGTGTGAAAAATAAAGTGAAAATAAACCAGCAAACGGGCCTCTATGATGCTTGTGCTTGGTGACTTTAAACAGAGGGACTGCAGCCAGGAAAGCCTCACTGGGTAAACGAAGGCTTGCCGATGCGTTGATCTGCGCTAGCTCGGAGAAAAAAAAATGGCGATCGCTTCGCCGGAAGATCAGAGGAGAGAGCCAGGGGGAGGGACTTTGCAGAAACCGCAACAATGGTAATGCACAGAACTTTCCTGCTAGTGTTGCAGATTGGTTGCAGGAGTGTAGCGCTTTCCGGAGGGTGAATCCACTTTTTGGGATTTCCCTGAAAGCGCTACAACGAAGCGCTTTTTGCAGATCGGTTTCAGGAGTGTTGCAGATTGTCAACGACGTTGTCCATAACGGCAAAACTGTAGCGATTTCAATTAGTAACCATTGTGCTATTTTGGACGAATGCGGAACGGCCCTAGGTCTTCTCCCCGCCCGACCCCACAAAGCTCAGGAAACACTTCACAGTCCCCCACAAGAAAGCGTTTTAGTTCTGCTCTCAAGGGTACGAAGAAACGGGTACTGGTAATTGGGAATTCCTTCCTAAGAGGTGTAGAGGCCGAAGTCTGTAGACCAGACTTGTTGTCTTGAGAGGTTTGCTGCCTACCTGGTGCATGCATCAAGGATGTGACAGAACGGCTGGACAGGCTCATCATTACCCCTTCCTTCTCATCTATGTAGGAACAAATAATACTGCCCATCAGAACATGGAACATATTTAAAAAGACTTTGTGGATCTGGGAGAAAAGGTAAAGGACCTGGGAGCACAGGTTGTGTTTTCATCAGTCCTTCCTGTAAGTGGCCGAGGCATAGGAAGAGAGAGAGAAATTATGCAAGTAAATGACTGGCTATGTCAATGGTGTCGATGGGAAAGGTTTGGATTTCTGGATCATGGTCTATGATGTCAATATGAGGGGCTATTATCAGGAGGTGGCGTGCACCTCACAAGGGATGGGGAAAGTATTTTAGGGAGAACACTTGCACATCTGGTGAAGAGGGCTTTAAACAAAATCTAAAGGGGAAACGAGATGTAAATTTAGAACCTAGTGTGATGGTAAGAACTGAAGATGGGAAGATTGCAAAGCTACGGGGAATGGCCCATAAGCAGGGAACGAATAACTTGCAAGGAAGTTCAAAAGTCTAAACAATGGGGCACACAAAGAATGGATTATGATGTCTCTACACTAATGCACCGAGTATGGGAAATGAGCAGGAGGAACTAATAGTCCTAATAGAGGAAGGGGACTATGACCTAATAGGAATCACAGAAACTTGGTGGGATAATATTCACAATTGCAATACTAGAATTCAGGGGTACAATCTATTCAAAAGGAATAGACAAGTAAAAAAGGGGGGAGGAGTAGCAATATATGTTAAGAATCTTTATACTTGTGAAGAAATACAGGTACCTGAGCATGAAAGTTCAATTGAGTGTATTAGGGTAAATATGAAAGGAGTACGAAATGAGAATGGTATTATTGTGGGGGGGTCTGCTTTAGTCCACCAAACCAGTCAGAGGACTTGAATGAGATACTGCTAGACCAAATTACACAATTTTCAAAAAAGGGGGAAACAGTGGTCATGGGTGAGTTCAATTAACCAGATATCTGTTGGAAGACCAACTCTGCTAAAAAAGCAAACTTCGTTAAATTCTTAACTTGTCTTGCCGACAGCTTCATTTCCCAGAAAGTAGAGGGGGGAACCAGGAGCTCTGCTATTTTAGACTTGATTCTCATCAATAGGGAAGAACAGGTAGATGAGGTGGATGTAGTGGGCACACTTGGTAGCAGTGACCATGTGCTTTCGGAATTTTCAACTGTGTGAAAGAGAAAAGCTTTACATAGTCGTACGTATAGACTGGACTTCAGGAAAGCTGATTTTCACAGCCTTAAAGGTATGTTGTGTAGAGTCCCGTGGTCAGAAAGACTTAAAGAGATGGGAGTCCAAGAGGGCTGGGAGTTTCTTAAAAGTGAAATACTGAAGGCTCAATCACAAACAATTCCCTTGAGAAGAAAAGATGGAAGGAGCCTAAGGAAGCCAAGTTGGCTCCATAAGCAGTTGTCTAAAGATTTGAGGAATAAAAAAGAGTCATTTAGGAAATGGAAGGAAGGCCTTATTACCAAGGATGAGTACAAACAATCAACCAATAATTGTAGGGGGAGTGTTAGAAAAGCTAAAGCTCAATACGAGCTTAGGATAGCAAGAAATGCTAAACATAAGAAAAAGGCTTCTTTAGTTATATTTCAAGCAAGAAAAAGAATAGAGTCACCATTGCAAAGACAATGGTGAAATTATAACAGATGAAAGTGAAATTATAACAGATGATGAAGAGAGGGCTGAACTGCTTAACTCCTATTTCTCCTCAGTCTTCTCTTGTGAGGGAAATAGTGATCAATGTGGCAAAAATGTAACACAACACGGGGGATGGGAATCACTATTGGAGCAGTCCACAAACACTTAGTTTCTTTAAATGAAACAAAGTCTTCTGGGCCAGATGAACTGCATCCAAGGGTACTAAAAGAACTTGCAGATGTCATCCCTGAACCTCTGTCCATTATTTTTGACACTTCTTGGAGAACAGGTGAGGTGCCAGATGATTAGAGGCAGGCAAATGTTGTCCCCATCGTCAAGAAAGGGAAAAAGGAGGATCCAGGTAATTATCAACCCACCAGTTTGACATCTGTAGCTGGCAACATTTTGGAACAAATCATTAAACACTCGGTCCTTGAGCAGCTCGAACTGAGAGTTCTGATTTCTAAGACTCAGCACGAGTTTTGCAAGAACAAGTCATGTCAGACCGACCTTATCTCTTTTTTCGAGAAAGTGACTACCTTGTTGGATCATGGGAATACCATGGACATAGTTTATCTGGATTTTAGTAAAGCTTTTGATAATGTTCCACATGATATTTTTGTTCACAAGTTGGTAAAATGCGGTATGGATCCTAATTCTGTCAGGTGGATCAATAATTGGTTGACAAATCATACACAGAGGGTACCTGTTAACGGTTCAGCATCTTCTTGGAAAAGAGTGACAAGTGGAGTACCCCAAGGATCTGTCCTGGAGCCTGTGTTGTTCAACATATTTATAAATGATTTGGATGAGAGATTAGAGGGGATACTTATTAAATTTGCAGATGATACTAAACTGGGAGGGGTAGCAAACACAACTGAAGACAGCAACAGAATACAGGATGATCTTGATAGGCTCGAGATGTGGGCAAAACTGAATAAAATGTTCAATAGGGACAAATGTAAAGATCTGCATTTAGGTAGGAAAATATAAGATGGGTGAGACTTGTCTTGGCAGTAGCATGTGCAAAAAGGATCTAGGAGTCTTAGTAGACCATACATTGAACATGAGTCAGCAGTGTGACTCAGTGGCTAAAAAGGCAAATGGGATTTTGGGCTGTATCAAACGGAATATTGTGTCCAGATCACGGGAGGTGATGGTACGACTTTACTCTGCTCTGTTTCAGTCTCACTTGGAGTACTGTGTTCAGGTTTGGGCACCCCAGATGAAGAAGGATGTTGACAAACTGGAATGTGTCCAGAGAAGGGCAACAAAGATGGTGAGGAGTTTGGAGAACAAGACATATGAAGAAAGGTTGGGGGAGCTTGGTCTGTTTAGCCTACAGAGGAGACGACTGAGAGGGGATCTGATAACCATCTTCAAGTATTTAAAAGGCTGCCATATGGAGGATGGATGAATTGTTCTCTCTTGCCCCAGAGGGACAGACCAGAACCAATGGGATGAAATTAATTAAAAGAAATTCCATCTAAACATCCGGAAGAAGTTCCTGACAGTTAGAGCAGTTTCTCAGTGGAACAGGCTTCCTCAGGAGGTAGTGGATTCTCAATCTTTGGAAATTTTTAAACAGAGGCTAGATAGCCATCTGACGGAAAGGCTGATTCTGTGAAGGCAAAAGATTGGCAGGTTACAGTAGATGAGTGATTGGGATGTGAGCATCCTGCATAGTGCAGGTGGTTGGACTAGATGATCCATGAGGTCCCTTCCAACTCTAATATTCTATGATTGTATGACGTCTGCCCTGATAGCTTCATGCTGATTTGGCACTGGCTGAAGGATCTCCTGCTCCTGACCCTCCATCCTTCTTAGCAGAGGATCAGGCTGCTCAAAAGGGTTGATGCTAGTCCCCAGCCTTATTGCAGGTGTTGCCTGCATGCGCACCCCCACAGAACTCACAGGAGTGGCTGAACCTGCAAACCTTCCTTTTGCAGGTCCTCCTATTGTAGTCCCAACATGGGAGAGTCACCTCTTTTCATGTTTGCCCAACTTTTCGGTCCCACTCCCACTGCTACCCAACACTGGGACCAACTTACACCAACCAGGTGTCCTGGTGTTTTGTATCCCACCATGCCCAGGTGTGAGAGGCCAGCTCCCCACAACACCTGTCGTATTCAAGGGCCGCTTCATCACCTGCTGACTCTCTGTCCTCTAAGACATGAGCCAAATAGCAGTTGAAGTGCCACCCTCTTTCAGGGTATGCTACCACCACGCGGGCCATATATCCAGCGTAACCTCTCAGCCAGTTGGAAAAGGACCATCTGCAGCGGCATGCTTCCGCTTTAGGGTTTTTTGTGTGCTTCCCCATGTCCCCTTTTTTATTCCCTGCCCTCACAAAAGCAAATATGTAGATGAAATATCCATCGAGCACCCTTTCTCTAAGCTTTTTGGTCACGTTGAGACCTGGTAGGGCTTATGTCTCCTTATAACCACACAGTGGATCCGTATCTCCCTTGTCCCTTACACTTGTTGCTATTATTTGCCTCCAGGTGCCTCTTGTGAAGCCAGGGAGGTAGACCAGGGACAAAGAGCATGGGGAAAAAATGATTTCAGCAGGTAAATTGCTGCTTTCCTTGTTCAATTTCTACTGAAATCATTTTTTCCCACACTTTTGGGAGCCCCTAGGATGGGATCCCTTGGTACAATCTTCTTGAAACTTGCAGGGGAGCTCAGGGAGGGTCTTCCCTGAGTTCCCTGCAAGTTTCAGGAAGATTGTACCAGGGGGTCCCATCCTGGGGGCTCCCAAAGAACATTCCACATAGAAGTCTATGGGGAAACATGTTCAAACTAAAGAAACTGACACTCCATTCTATCCAATGGAGCGGATAGGGGCACAGCCCCTTGGTCCAATCTTCTTGAAACTTGCAGGGGAGTCAGGGAAGACTTATACCCCCTCCCCCCATCTCCCGGGGAAGGCGGGGGAAGGATTTCCAATGCAAGTCAAATCGATTTGGACAGCTCCGAATCGGTTCATATCGGCCGATTCGGATCCGAATCAGGGCCTCCGTGGACAACCCTACCCCCAACCTTCCCTGCCGCCTGTCTGTACCTGTGTTCCCAACTTTCTAGGGTCACTGGAGAATGGCATATAAGTGGTATCTCATGGTGGCACTGGCAGGTGATACAGGCCACTGAGCATGGATAGTGAGAGAACAGCACATGTGCAGGTGGGGAGGCGTATAGGTGGTGGTCAGGTCAAAAGAAGTGCTTGAAGGGGGCCTTGGCAGTGGGCAGATGGGGGCTCCTTCTCAGGTCTCCTCAAAACCTGGAACCACCCTGGTATTGAACTTGATGGACCAATGGTCTGATTCAGTATAATACAGCTACATGTGTCCATATGTATGAACTTTCCAGACTCTATAAAGCCAGAGCTCTTCCTACATGGTTTTTTGTGGCTTATGAGTAGAGGTTGTGGTTTGGTTCCTTTTATATGTATTTCTTCCAAGATATTTTTCAGAATTTGATGTAACCTACCTTGAATCCCATTGAACATATTTCTTGTTGGCTATAAAGTTGCAGCCAACGTATGGTAACTCCATGGGGTTTTTAAGGCAAAAGACATTCAGAGGTAGCTACCATTGCCTGCCTCAGTGTAGTAACCCTGGACTTCCTTGGCAAGCTCCCGTATAAGTACTAACCAGGGCTGACCCTGCTTAGCTTCCAAGAGCTGACAAGATCAGGCTAACCTTGACCATCCAAGTCAGAATTGGATTGGATATACATACTTGGGAAAAAAATTTTTATGTGACTTTAAAAAACTGGCAAAAGACCTGTGATGAGATGTAATTAAAAACTACAATGGCTAAACATATGATGCTGCCTTGCACTGAGTCAGTCTTTGCATTGGCAGGAATGCTATATCTAGCAGAGAAAAGTCTTTCCCAATACTTGCTATATGAGGTCCTTTCCCTGTAACGGAACCTGGCAACTTCTGTATGTACATGAAATGTGTGGTCTGTCCCTAAGCTGTGTCCTCTGCTGAGTTGGACTGAAGCAAAATTTGTATGTGAACATAATTTCAAAATGAAGATAATATTTTTAACAAAAGCTTGTGTAGACATAGATAAGGCTTAGAATTGCTGTGAAGTTTAAGAAAAATGACTGTCATAAGAAAATCTAATAAATAAAATTTCATCAGTCTCGCTGCTCAGATTGTGCTTCAGTCAGACATAAGTCAATGTCCTTCAAATTGTTTCCACAGATTAAAAGAGAAAGTTGTGCAGGGGATCGCTCTGGGAAATGGAATGAGTAGGGACACATATTTTCCTGCGTATTTACAGATTTCTGTCTCTGTTTCAAAAAGACATGGGGTCATGGGGGGACGCCTGTCATAAAGCACAAAGTGATCCTTAATCTTTTTTACAAGCTCGAATTCTGTTATCTGTCATCAGGGAATTGCTTAAAGTCATTATCTTCTCTACAAACCATTCACAATGGAATAACATCCTATAAATGTTACCATGGACAAAGCTAGCACTTTACAGGCTGTTAGCATCTGTAAGTCCACAAAGGCTCAAGGATCAGCGTCCCTCTGTTTGTCATTCACTGGCATCCTACAGCATTTCCTGCCACCTCTAAAACATTAAACGATGAGCTGCTGCAAAAAGCTACAGAGCTCTTAGTGATGGCAGAACTGCTCATAAGTAGTCACAGCAGCCTCTCTGGAGAGCAGGGCCCTGACAGCAGTTCCACAGGGCCTGCAAATGGGGGCTCCTCCACCAGGCATTTGGTTGAGGTCGACCTAATCCATTGCTCCCAATTGGCCCCCAAGCTCCCCCACTCCTACCATGACTGTTACAAATCTTTCCAACCCCTGCGTCTCAGTACGAGTTGAGCTAAGGCTCTTTGCAGTTCCACCTTCCTTTAATGTTATTGTTGTTATTGTTATTCTGTTAATGTTATTGTTGTTACCACCTTATTGTTACCAGAATGATGTTACCTGTACCATTTTGTTGTTTCATGTAAACCACCCTGAGCCTTCGGGGAGGGCACTATATAAATACAATAAATAATAAATAATAAAAATAATAAATAGATGCCAATGAGTGATCTTGGTCTTCAGTACATCCCTGTTACCTTTATCACAGCTGAGCTTTGAAAGTTTGGTTATGTGTTTATTAACATGGGCTTCGCCAAGTAGGGGAGGGAAAGGAAGGGAAACAAAACAACAAACTGCTGGAGAAGGAAATAGTTGGTCAGGTCCCTGACACAGTGGTTTTTGCAGATGGACGGAGATCTTTCAATGACTCCCAGGTATTTAAAGTGTCCTATACAACATCTGAGAGATTGTAGGTGCTTACTGGTGTGTGTAATAGGCATGCTTTTTGTGTTTTTTTATATATAGTTGTGATGTGATATGATTGTAGACATACCATGTATTGTTTGGGTTATGTGTGTCTATTGATTTGTAGATATGGGTATGTGGCCATTTTTCTTAAGCTGGCAGTATGTGTATGACAGCTATACTGAATGGCAACTATACTTCCTGCATATTTGTCTGCATGATACAAATGCCTCTCCTCAGTTACATGAAAATATGCATGCATATCTGTGTATCAATACATCCTAGTTATGCTTAATGAGGACAATAAATGGTGTAATTAAATTAATAAACAATATTCCTGCTGTTCCTTTAAGAAGCTTATGGTTGCATGTGCAGCCCCCCCCCCCCCAATTCTATTCTCACAGCTACCCTGTTAGGTAGATTAGAGTGGGATGCTGTGACTTAGCCAATGAAGGTCACTCCAATGCTGAGCATAGAACTTAACCAAGGTCTACCCACTATTGGTGTGTTCGTCTTGATCTTTTATATCTCTGTTCCTCATCTCCATTGCTGCTTATACTGGCATCTGTACAAACTATTTTGAGACCTTTGATGCACTCAGTCCCTTATGCATCCACACAATGGACCATGGAATCACTAAGTGTGCACAAGTAATGTGGTTCACTCAAGACCTGGTGCCACGTTGTGCCAGCTGGAGCATGAAGCACTCCTTGGCAGTTGTGCATGGAGTTACATTAGTGAACCTGATATATATAAACAAGGCGGCAGAGGACCCTGTTTTTTCCTGTACCTTCAACAAAATAGTAGCACACAAAGCCTTCCTATACAAGGGAAACCCTCACCAGCTGAATTTCTGCCTTTGGTGTAAAAGCAGAGGAGGCCTGCTTTGAGATGGCTCAGAAGCAATACTGAACAAAACAAACCCACCCTATTTGAAAGAGCAGCCTCTGTGGAATGTCTTCACCCCTGCCCTCTGCCTCTTCTTCTTCATGCCCTTCCACCGTAAGCCCACTCCATCCATCCTCTGGTGAATTCTCCTCTCCATCCTATTCTGAAGTTCTTCACAAAGTTTTCCTGTCTAACCCCCCCCCCCCCACACACACACACACCCTCATACCCCAAAGAGCCCCCCCCCCACATCCAGTGCCAGCGCCCCTCGCCCTTTGCTCCTTGCCCTCTCCGTCTCCCTTGTCCCCTCAGGCTCTCCCGTGCGCCTCCCTTCTGTTCCTCACAGCGGCTGGCTCCAGCCCTCGCCCCCGCCCCCGCCAGCCGAGCTCCTGAGCCCGGGCAAACTTGGCCGAGCCGCCAAGCGGGACTCCTCGGCGGTGGGTGTCGGCATCAGCAGAGGCAGCGCGAACAGGACGCGGAAAAGGAAAGGGAAACGGGGTTGAGCCTCCCCCACCCCACCCCCGAGAGCGCGTCCGCTCTGCCTGAGGGGGACGGAGGCAGCGCCAAGCCACGCGAGGGGGGGGGGAGTTTTGCGCTGGCCCGGACTGCCCGCCACGACGGGCTTGAGCAGCCCTGTGGCCAGACGTGGTCTCGCTGGCTGCCGCCGCTTCCCGACGGACCCTCGCCCTGGCGCTGGAAATGAAGAGAGTTTGCACGTTGTCCCTCTGGCTCTGGATCGGGATCGTCTCTGAAGCTGGTGAGGGAGAAGCGGCGCCGCGCCGTCGATCAAGCGCCCGCTTGCGCCGCGCCCGCTGGGGACCTGCTGGGGGTGGCCGGAGGGGACACGACCGCTGGGCATGGAAACGGCTGGATCCCGGGTGGAGAGGGAGGCGGCTCGTTTCCCTCCCTCCCGCTCCCCATTCCGGAGTCACCAGGTGACACGTTGGCTTTTCTCGTCCCGCTGCCGTAACCGCGCGACTTCGCCCAGGGCACGGCGACATCTCTTTCCCCGCGCTTTTTCTGCCCCAGCACCTGCCGCTCACAACCTCTCTGTGTCGTTCGCTCCGTTTGCCGCTGTCCCGTTGTCAATCCCCGACTCCCCGCCCGTCCCCCGCCTCCTCCTCCGCCGCCGCCGCCGGGTGCTTTGCCACTTTCCCCCTCTTATTTCTCTTACATCGCAACCTTTACGTTCCCTCACTCGTCCTGGGCATGGCTTCTGGCGACTCAGCCCTCCCTCGCTCCAGGCAGTGCACCTTTGTAGCGGAGTCAAAGTCAGCCGGAGTCTTGAAACACCTGTTAAGACGCGCGATTCTAGTCCACCACAAACTGTCGCGGACTAAGGCGCGCTTCCTTAGATGTAACTCTCTGCAACCGAAGAAGTGAGCTCCGGTACAAGAAATTGTATGAGTCTTTAAAGCACCACACAATTTTTGTCAACGCAGCCGCTTATCTCGACTGTCTTTGTCCCCCTGGGCTTCGTTCCACCACCAGAGGGCCCTCTAAGTAAGGTGACTAATCTTTTCCTCGGGCTGTGCTTGACCGTTGCGGCAGGAGCGAGGACTTTGCGCAGCCTTCTCAGTCAATAAAGCTAGGGGGATTTTCTTCAGAGGAGAAACCTGCTCTGGTTCCTCAGGAAATCCATGCTGCCATCTGGGGCAACTGCATATTGATCTATCCAGCCTTTTCCTGTGTTAAGTCAATGTGCATGTTTAGCAAGCAAAATACAGTACTGCCTTGCCTGTTGTAGGCTATTGCTATTGTGAGTGTCTCATGAAAGGCAGGGCATCTGTATGACATTCACAGGTATGCCTGAAGGAAACCAATTAATGCTTCCTTTCCTGTTTGATATTAAAGAGCTGTTTTTGTACATGTAGTGCAGGAACACAGTGAGCCTGGAGATACAAAAAGATGAAAGGAAGGCCATGAATTTAATAATTGCAGTGTATTTACCAGTGACTGATTATGGTAGTGCACTAAACTTGCAGTGTCCAGTACTGTGTGCCAGACCTGACTTCACACCCCATCAATGATGAATCAGGGAGTTTGGATGACAGAAAACAGACTACTAAGGCAAAAAAATGGGTCTTATCACATGCAGAGCTTCCTGACCTTTGAAGTTTTTAGATCTGGGCCACCATTGATACTTGTTGGGTTACACTCAGGTATCTCAACAGGCTCCTATTAAGAAAAGACTATACAAGAGTACGGCTGGTCGCCATGTGCGTGCCTTCCCCCTCCCTTCCTGCAGGTTTCCTGAAGGTTTCCTGATTCCCCATGATATACAAATACAGGCACTCAGTTCAGTTCAAACTTTATTACAGTCGTTCAGACCAAGTTGTATGAAGTTAATACATAAAAAACCAAAAGAATATGGTCATTTGATATAATGCAATTTAAAACAGATCATAAAATAGAACTTAAAATTATGCTACTCTAGAGCATCGGATTTTTATGGCGGCGGCACAAAACTTAGCCAGCTGAGCAGGCACTCAGGTCGATCAGAGCTCCCTACAAACTGGGATTTTAAACCATGGCTCAGTACAAGCATTTGTCAAAATAATAGCTGTTATACCTACCTGCAGGATCCAATTGAAGGTTTGGTTTTGACCTTACGGCTTTACGCTGTCTGGGCCCAACATATCTGAGGGACTGCCTGTTGCCCTATGCCCCCCATAGTGCTTTACGTTCTGTAGGTACTAATCTACTGGTTATCCCTGGCCCCAGGGAGGTGCACCTGGCCTCAACCAGGGCCAGGGCCTTTTCGGTCCTGGCCCTGACCTAGTGGAATGAGCTCCCAGAGGAGCTGTGGGCCCTGCGGGAGATTTTTGCATTCCACAAGGCCTGCAAAATGGAGCTCTTCTGCCAGGTTGTTGGTTGAGACCAGATGGCAAGGAAGATCAGGGTCCCCCCACGGGAGTGATCGAAGTGGTAGTAGCGAATTCCAACGGCGTCCTCTGTTTCCCCTTCCCCTCTAGAATTGGTTCCTTGGGGTGTGTTGTAGGTAGGAGTTGTGTTTTACTGCCACATCTTATCTTTAATGCGGGTAGAGTATATTATTGTTGTTTTATTTTTGTATCGGGTTTTTATTGGGGTTTTAAAATGTTGTAACTCACCTCAAGCCTTTGGGGGGAGACGAGTAATAATAATAATAATAATAATAATAATAATAATAATAATAATAATAATACCACCTGCATGCTGGAATACTGTTTCCAATCTAAGATATATGTTGAGATTTAAGTGGCTGCATATAAGGGAAAACATGTTGGTTGACCAAACTCCTTCTGAGTACGTTTTTAAAATGCCTATGAGATGCCAGAGAGACTTGGGGTTGGAAAACAAATCATACTATAAAATCTGTAAGCCACACTTGATGAGATGAAGAAAATGTTTCTGGGGAGAAGCATGACTTACTTAAATTCAAAGGGGAGACCAGAAAGACCACAGGAAAAAATCTTAGGTCAGGAAGCTTTGCATGTGGTAAGAGCCATTGTTGTCTTAGTAGCCTATTCTCTATGAGCCAAGCTCCATGATTCATCGTTGCTTTGTTGTGGTAAGTAATGGTAGAGAGGACTAGTACATAGTACTGGGCACTGCAAATTTAGTGCACTACCATCTGCCAGTAATGGTTTGAATGCATAGTGCTGTGCGTGTTCTACTGTGGGATACAATGTGTAGTCTCAATTTTTTAATGCTGGACTAATTAATCTAGATGCAAAGGCTGATGTACACTAAACCAGTGGTCCCCAACCTCCGGAACGGGGATCGGTACCGGTCCGTAGATCAGTCGGTACCGGGCTGCGGCTCCTCCTCGTCCTCCTCCACGGCTGCTGCCTCAGGGGCTGCCCTGCCACTCTGCTGCCGGCTCACCTTTGGTGCTCTCCAGTGGCCGCCTTTGTGTGGCACTGTGGGAAAGCAAATGGAGCTCAGGCGGTGGCAGCGATGTCCCTTGGCAAAAGACTACCCCCTCCGGGCCTCAGTAAAATTGTCAAGCATTGATCGGTCCCCGGTGATAAAAAGGTTGGGGACCACTGCACTAAATGACTTCTAGGGACTAGTATAAGGTGACCAGATTTTAAGATTGCTAAAGAGGGACACCATTGACTGGGGGAGGGTTCTATATGGAGCAACAAATTTTTCATAGAACGCAAAAATAGTATTGTATTTTTTTTTAAATTTCAACAATTAACAATTAAGTAAAATTAACAAATATAAAACATTTAAAAACTTATGTATTTTATTCTTTGGCATATTTCTCATGCAAGTGATTGTTTTTTTTTTAGATTGCTGTCGTTGCTTAAAAGGTGCTTTGTGAGATGAAGGGCAGATGGCAGCGATAATGTGACATTTATGTTGATGGACAGGGTAGATGGCATCCCAAAGACTGGCACAGCATGGGAAAGATGCACTTTGCTGGGTAGAGAGCATAGTTTGCAACCCAAAGGAAAAAACATGCCATCTCTTTGATGGGTTAACATCCCTCAGTTGACTGCCCTGCTTCTGGCAGGCTTGAACTCTAGCTCCTAGTGCCCCATTGGCCAGTGCCCTATCAGTTCATGTGGGAGGGGAGTCTAAAAAGGGGAGCTGTTCCTTTGTTTGGGGTTCAGAGAGACAGACAGACAAAAAAAGGAAGTCCGGTGTGAATGATGGAGGAGGATGGTGCTTGTAAATACAGTCCTGGGGAGAGGTTCACTATGCAACAGTCAGCCTCCCTCTGAGGCTGCACCAGATGTTGAAGGATTGTAAGGTAACTAACAAGTGACCTTCCTTCCTTCCATTTCTTTTTATTTTGCTTAGCCCTACCTGGAACTGTCTTGTTGTTAGTTCCAGTGAGTTTGTGCCTTGTCGTTACTACAGTTATTCAGCGGAGGAGCCTTGCACATTCCTTGCCCCTGGGCTTGGCTGCTTGACAGCACTATTGTAAGATCCCTCTTGGGTATAAGATCCCCTTCTGGTTAATGCCAGGTGAGAGGGGTAGTTAACTCAGGGGCACTGGAGATATGAGAGCCCCAGAGTAAATTTTTGCCTCCAGCATGCCAGCGAGGGGAAGTCTGTGGCAGAAAGCATTTGACACCCTACATGGTGATAATAAAATGTTTTGCTAAAGTTGCCATTCCATCTCTGTTTTAGTTTGTTTTTAAATTTCTACATATAAGTTGGTCTTGCAATAAGCATTTCTATGCCCTTGTTCTTTGATGCAGACTAAAATTCAAGGCATATCAATCCAAAAGCCTGTAGTCAGCATTAGGACTAATAATAGAAGTAAAATTGTTTTTCCTGAAAACAATTAAAGGATGCCATAATTAAAATGAAGTGTACTTCCCTACCTTGAAAAATATGTGCTGAAAGGGATAGATTACCCAGAGAAGGGGAAATTAACTGCAAAAAGGGTTTGAAATAGTTATAAGGCAGGGTAGATCTCAGGAGGAGAACCCCAGCATATCATATGCCCACATACACACACACACACACACACACACACACACACACATACACAAAGCAATAATAAGCAGGCACACTTATTATGCACCAAGGAGAATATTGGGAAGTTTTAGCCCAGGGCAGGGACATATACGCACACACACACATCAATAAGCAGGCACACTTACAAAAGGCACCAGGGAGAAAACTGGGAAGGTTAGGCCACGAGCTCCAAAGAAAAGGCAGCCAGGGAGGAACTTTAGTGTGGCGGCCAAGAAGACAAAGCCCGCCCCCCTTCCCCAGCTTACTTTGTTCGCTTGCTTGCGCCGCCCGCTCACTTCCCTGGCTCATCTTAATGACATGTGCTTTAATTTTATTGCCCTCAGCCCCAGTCTGGGTGGGAAGACACAGTATAAATATGCCAGCTGATGAACAAATAAATGCAGAACTGCAAGTTGTCCTATTGTTATCCTTGTGCAAAAGCTTGTATAACAAGTCTGTGCTCTGGGCATTCATATACACATAGTTTCCAGTTCTTCTTGCACCCCTCCAAATTAGAGTGTCCAAACAAAGAAACAAGTGACTCCAACTTTATTCCTAAACCCATTCACTTGACAGTGGGAATTGCTTTTGCAAAGTAACTATGCGTAGAGGAAGTGTATCATGAACGCAGCCATTTTTGATACCTTTGGCGTTCTTCTGGGTCTTCATTAACTTCTCTCAAACATTTTTTTGTGATCAAGCCTCAATGCAATTGAAAGAATATACATTGTAAACTCTCCCCCCACCTACCACAATTAAACAGTTTAAAAAACTGTACCCATGCAAGGGAGAATGATTCAAAAGAATCACATGATAAGTAGTCCCACAATCCAAAGAGCCTTATTATAACCAGAGTTATTCCATTAATCATATTTGTTTTTGTTATGAAGAGTAGCTGTGAGGAAAATGACATAATTGAAATATTCCAGGTTACTCTAAAGCAGTGGTCCCCAGCCCCTGGTCTGGGGACCGGGACCGGGACCGGGACCGGGACGTAGAACAGTCAGTACCAGGCTGTGGTTCCTCCTCGTCCTCCTTCCCGGCTGCTGCCTCGGAAGACTCACCTTTGGTGCTCTCCGGCGGCCGCCATGGCTGGGGCTCCCCCTTGGCGTGGCATTGCACAGTTGCTGCGGGCAGCGACCCCCCCCCAGCAAGCGGTGGGAAAGCAAGTGGAGCAGGGGCTCAGGTGGCAACGTCCTTCGGCAAAAGACTACCCCCCCCCCCCGGGCGTCAGTAAAATTGTCAAGCGTTGACCGGTCCCCGGTGATAAAAAGGTTAGGGACCACTGCTCTAAAGGACCAGACCAATGACAATGTGAAGGAAATTGACTGTTGTAATCTATAATCAAAAGAGGCACATGTCTGATTAGTAGGTATATGTCTTGTTTTGAACTAAGGGAAGGGGAAGTGATGATTTCTATTGCAATAATTTATTTGAATATCTACATTCTGGGAATGGTGATTGCAAAAACTGAGATTACGTGTGTACCTGAAACTAAACAGTCGATTATAAACTCATCATGATGCATTTTTAAAGAGATATTAAATATTGTGATCTAGTTCTGCTGCTTTTTAAAAGGCAGGGGGCAGACTTTAATATGGCTTGCTTTACTATATTTGGGTTTTGCCTGAAGAACACATTCTATTGCTGCCTTGTTGATATATATATAATTCATTGTCAGTTATTGATATGTAGAATGGGGAAACAAATGAGATTTGTAGCTGCCGTTCAACAAGAGTCAGTTGACCTAAGGGTCATCAAGCTGCTTGTTTAGGGCCAGCTGGATAGAAGTGGGTCAGCCGTGCTGGTCCTTTTAGATCTATCGGCAGCCGTTGACATCATGGCCCTTGACTTATTGGTCCACCACCTTGCTGGCACGGGGATAGGGGGCATAGCCGTGAGCTGGATATGCTCCTTCCTCCAGAACCAGACCCAGAGGGTTGCAGTGGGGGAGGAGTTCTCGCATCCCTAGACTCCCTTGTGGCATCCCTCAGGGCGCAGTCCTCTCCTCCCGCAGTGTTCAACATCTTCATGCACCCTCTGGCCCATCTGGTGCGGAGTTTTGGACTGGACTGCCATCAGTACACTGATGACACCCAGCTCTATCTCCCTTTGGATGGCCACCTGGACTCCCCCCCCCCCCGATCCATTCGCCAGATGTTTGGAAGCAGTGACGGAATGGTTCGAGCAGAGTCACCTGAAACTCAACCCCTCCAAGTTGGAGGTCCTGTGGCTGGGAGGCAGGGGGCGGGATCAGGCAGCACATTTACCTACCTTGGCAGGGGCGCAACTTACCATCGTGTCCCAGGCCAAGGGCCTTTTCGCACAGGGATCTTTGTTGCAAATTGTTTGTGGAATGAAAAATCGTTGTTATGCATACCTGCCTTTGTAGTGGAATCAGTTGCGTTTTTTAGCGTTTCCCACAGGCTTCCGGTCTCGGCAGAAATCGCTAGAAAGGAAGCGCTATTGCCAAGCTCGTCCCGCCCCTGGCCGTCAAGCAGCCAATGGGCAGCCGTTAGCATGCTCCCAAACAGCCCCTTTCCCTTTAAGAAAGGTTTAAAAAAAAAAAAAACGACCCATAGCAACGAATCTAGGTAGATTCGTTGCTACGGAGAGAACCATCCAGCTGCCTAATGTGAGCTGTCGTTTGATTGTATGATCGTTTGCACGCTGCCTCGAGTGATAAAAAAAAAATCCCCCCCCCCTCTCACGGTCCCGATTTTCGGCTGAATTTATTTGTAAAAAATAAAGGGACTTTATTTCAGCAAACGGGCTTTTCAGTGGTTTGTGCTTAGTGACTAAAGGTGAAGGACTGAAGCCAGGGAAGCCTCTAAACAGAAAGAGGCTCGCCGGTGCGTTTATCCCCGCTCGCTCGGAGGAAAAAAAATGGCGATCGCTTCGCCGGAAGTTTGGAGGAGAGAGCCAGGGGGAGGGACTTTGAAGAACCAGCAACAATGGTAACGCACAGGTCTTTAGCGCTACTGTTGCAGATTGGTTGCAGGAGTGTATCGCTATCCGGAGGGTGAATCCACTTTTCTGGATTCCCCTGAAAGCGCCACAACGAAGCGCTTTTTGCTGATTGGTTTCAGGATTGTTGCAGATTGTCTACGACGTCGTGGGTTATGGCAAATTAGTAGCGTTTCCAAATAGCAACCATTCTGCTACTTTGAAGCCGTGCGAAATGGCCCCAAGAATTTGGGGGTGACCATTGATGCCTCCCTGACTACAGAGGCACAGGTCAAGAGAGTAGCAAGCCAGGCTTTTTTCCATCTTCACCAAGCTCAGCTACTAGCACCCTACCTGTCCCCTGACCACTTGGCCACAGTGATCCATGCGACAATCACCTCCAGAATAGATTTCTGTAACTCGCTCTACATGGGCCTACCATTGTCCCTGATCTGGAAACTTCAGCTAGTGCAGTTGCTAGGGTCCTCACCGGCACACCTTGGATGGGCCATATCCAGCCTGTGCTGAGGCAGCTACATTGGTTGCCAATTGCTGCCCGGATCAAGTTCAAGGTTTTGGTCTTAACCTTTATGGCCTTACGCAGGTTGGGACCCACATACCTGAGGGACCGCCTGTCGCCCTTTGCCCCCTGCAAGGCCTTGCGCTCTGTGGGTGAGAATTTACTGGTCGTTCCCAACCCTAAGGAAGCACGCCTAGCCTCAACAAGGGCCAGGGCCTTTTCGGTCCTGGCCCCTACCTGGTGGAATGAGCTCCCGGGTGAGCTGCAGGCCCTGCGGGAGCTTCCATCTTTCTGCAGGGCCTGTAAAATGGAGCTCTTCCTCCAGGTCTATGGTTGAGGCTGGGGTCAGTGAAATAGAACCATCCCCCCCCTCCCCTGGGATTGGAAGTTACATCATTCCTCTCCACTCTTCATCCTGCTCTGGTAGTGGGGGGTGGAAATGAGATTATTTTCCATCATGTTGGGATTTTTTAATAGTCTTTTAATGGGTATTTTAATGGGACTAGACTATTGTTACCCACCACAAGCCTTTTAGGGAGTGGCAGGAAATAAATATAAAATAATGATGATGATGATGATGATGATGATGATGATGATGATGATGATATTGATGATGATGATGATGATGATGATGATGATGATGATGATGATGATGATGATGATGATGTGCCCTGGCAATTACACGTTTCTTCTACACCAGTGGTAACCAGTACGTCCCAGCAGCCTTCAAAGTATTCAATGGGAAACTAAGTGCCCAACTGCTCTATGGCATCCCTATTTGGATCAATGCTTTTAACCAAGCAGTCGAAAGTCTCCAATCTGTCTTCCTTCGTAAAATCCTTGGGACCCCGAACTGTGTCTCTTACTCAGTCCTATGTCTAGAAACCAGCCAAAGACTATTGAAAACCAGAGCATGGTTGTTAACAATCAAGTTCTGGCTTCGCATTCATATTAGATCTGACCCCAATAGTCTAATTTCCCTTATGCTATCTGAACATGAGTCATCTACTTGATTAAGACACATTGAGGGAAAAATTAAATCTATAGGAATCTCTTTAGACTCCTTGTATCTGGTATCTGAAAAGACTGCATTTGATTCAATTAATTCAATTAAATGCAGACTGTTAGACATAGAACTGCAGGAACTTAGCAGTAAAGCTAGAAACGTTTGCTCGCCATTGAGCTTGGGAATCTCACCAAGCTCTCAGCCCCTAGCTGCGTACTTCTACCATCCCACAACAGCGTAGAGCATTCACGTTAGCTAGAACTAATGCTCTACCTTCTGCTGTTCTATATGGGAGATTTCTACAGATCCCGCATTCAGCTAGATTGTGCCTCTGTGGACAATGCTGTAAAGAATCAATTACACACGTTTTTTTCCATTATCCATTTTATTCCTCGATCCGAGCTAAATTTCTAAACTCACTGCTGTGTAAAACAGAACTGCATTTGGATGAACGTAAGATTCAATTTCTTTTGACATCCCAGAACCCTAATATAATTGAACCAGTTGCAAAGTTTGTGGGTGAGAATTTACTGGTCGTTCCCAACCCTAAGGAAGCACGCCTAGCTTCAACAAGGGCCAGGGCCTTTTTGGTCCTGGCCCCTACCTGGTGGAATATCTTGCTATGAGAAATCGTGAATGTATTATGTCTTACCCTAAAGCAGTGGTCCCCAACCTTTTTATCACCGGGGACCGGTCAATGCTTGACAATCTTACTGAGACCCGGGGGGGAGTAGTCTTTCGCCAAATGACATCACCGCCGCCTGAGCCCCTGCTCCACTTGCTTTCCCTCCGATGCCCCTGACTTCCCGCTGCCCGCTGGGGGGCGCTGCTAGCAGTAGCTGTGCAGTACCATGCCAAGGGGGAGCCCCAGCCCTGGCGACTGCTGGAGAGTACCAAAGGTGAATCAGCGGCAGAGTGGCAGAGGCAGCAGCCGGGGAGGCAGCTGCCCTGAGGCAGCAGCCGGGGAGGAGGACGAGGAGGAGCTGCGGCCCAGTACCGACTGATCCACGGACCAGTACCGGTCCCCGGACCAGGGGTTGGGGACCACTGCCCTAAAGCATGATCTTTGCCTTTGTTTTCACTAGCAGTGGATCCTTTTGCACTTTCCCTTCTTATATTGTATTTTATATGCTATTAAAGGCTTGTTGTTGTTATAACAACAGCCGGGGGGAGGCGGGGTATAAATATAAATATAAATATAAATATAAATATAAATATAAATATAAATATAAATATAAATATAAATATAAATATAAATATAAATATAAATATAAATATAAATATAAATATAAATATAAATATAATAACAACAACAACAACAACAACAACAACAACAACAACAACAACAACAATAATAATAATAATAATAATAATAATAATAATAATAAGTTTCTCTGACCTAAACTGAGAGAAGTGTCTGGTCCACAATAGATTTCATTTGCTTAGTTAACAATGCCATCCTAAGTAGAGCTACACCCTTATAAGCATGTTGATTTTAGTGGAATTAGAAGTGTATAACTCTGCTTAGCATGGCACTGTAATCCGCCATAGACCGTGAGTTTGTTAAAAGCATCCTTTTGGCACAAGGCCAAGGAAGACCACCAGGAATGTAGCTGGGGAAGACAGACATTCTTGTTGTAGATAGGGAGGAGCATGCCGATACAACTACAGAGGCATGCAGAAAGTATTATGGCCTTTACTATGCCCAGATTGGCCTCCTGTGCTGTAGCACCTGCTGCAATGAAGATGCTTCATGCAATGCATTACAAAGATACCCCTTGCTCCCTGTCTCTTGTGGTGCTAGGCATTCTAATGGATTATAGTGCCGTCATAATTTCTCCTTTGTGGGCAAAATAATACTTCTGCATCTGCTCTGCTATCGGGTGACTAGTTAAATTAATCCTTAGATCTTTATTGCCTCTGGCTATCCTAGACCCCTTGTTCTTTATTTCAAACTGTTAATGGGGAGGGTTAGATTAGTCCCAAGAGGTGCATTTTATCTGTGGTCAGAATTGTAATGATACAAAATATTGAAGTGATATTGCCTCTCTAAAGCTCCTCATCATTAAGGAAGATCACAAAGGCTCAACGGATGTACTAAGTCAGGAAGATGATAGTTAGCAACTTCTTGCTTAAGCGTAGCTCAGCCTTTTGCAAAATAACAACAGATTGTCTGATATTCTTTTGTGAATACATAATTGAGTACATAGGAAAAATGAAGTTCACGTTGTACTTTTTAATTCATACTTATTAGTTGTTGTTTTTCACAACACTCATATTACCCCAAAACACATAAAGCCAGTCAACTCAGCTTGATGGTAAGGTTGATCTATGAACCAGACCAAAAGGTGATGGAAAAACCAAAGCAAGTTGGCAAGTAGTGAGTCAGCCATTATGCTTAAATTCATAAATGCCACTGTTGAATGTGCTAATGATTAGGAATCATTAGCCACTGCAAAGAGAACAAAAAAAAATGCAAAGTTGTGTGTGAAACGTGGGTCCCCAACCTTGGCTGCTTTCACCTGTAAGGTTTTCTTCAGTTTGGCATTCAAAGTAGACTGGGCTTTTGAGCATCCTCACAACATTTTTCTATGATTGTCCACTTGCAATTTACCCTAAATCTGATTAGGTATGGTCTTTTTAGAAAGATCAAAAAACAAAGCATTTTAGTATACTACACAGATGGGAAGATGCATGTTTTTGCGGGTCGCACGTATATCAGCACAATTTTTCTTCATCAACCTCCACCCCAGCCACCACTATAAGACTTTTTCCAGCCTTCTAAACTAGCAATTAATGTATAGGTTATAATGTTTTCTCCACTAATTCGTGTTTCATTTTTTTCCAAAAATATTTTTAACACTTTTTGCTGTCTAGATATGTCTTTCCTTTTATATCTTTGCTGCAATGGGGATAGAGCCTTATTTTTTAAAATGAAAGTTGGGAATTCAGATCTGATAAATAAATCATTATAATGTTATAGGAACATGCTAGTTGTTGATTTTCAATAAGCCTTCTCTGAGTACAAAGAGGAAGATAGCCATTGGGTGGGGCATGCAGGGGACGTCTGGGGTACACTGTGTGGGTACTGTGTTGCCATGATATGTCTCTGAATTCTCAGTGGCAATGAAAGCTACATAAAGACTCCCCACTAGAGGGAAGTAGCCCTTGTTGAACCTGTGGGGATAGTTGAAATGTTGAGAATGGCTAGTGAGCACTAAACAAAATGGCTGCCATGGGAGACAATCACAAAATGTTAAGAGGTTCCAAGCCAAACCTTTTATTGTGAACTGCAGGAATGCCAGGATGAGCTCTTTATTTGGGGGAAAATATGCTACAAGAAATTAGATGGCTGCCAAGACATATACTGGTGGGTGCCATAGACCACAAGAGGGATTATTGGTATGGATAGTAAAATGTTAATAAGCTACAGTAAGCGTATCTGTAAAGTCAAACCATGTGTGATGCTGGGTATCACACACAGCACAGTACCTTTATTGGCATCCTAACCCCGCCCGCGGCACCACAGGCGCCACGGACTACATAAAGCTGTAAGGGCTTAGGGGGAGGAGTTAGGGCGGGCTCTGTCTGGGATGAGGAAGGGTGCCAATTGGCCCCTTCCTCCGGACAGACCATCGGCGGGGCCAATCCCGCCTGCCGATTGGCCTCTCTGATTCCCGCTCAGGCAACAAGGAAGCTCCCTTGTTGCTCCCTTGCCGGCGGCCTGACACACCGGGAGGCGCAAAGCGCCTCCGTCGCATCAGGCCGCCAGCCGGGGAGCCCCCGGCAGCCGCGCACAGCGCGGCTGGCGGGGCCTCCCTTGCCTAGCGCCCCAGGCCGCCCACCACGGAGCTTGTTGTGGTACCGGCGGCAAAAAGAACACCAGCGGCAGCACAGGAACCGCGAGCGGACGCAGACCCGGCAACGACGGAGGATCCGCCGCCACCGCCACCGCCAGCGCAGGCCCCACCACAGACTACGATTGCCCGGGTAGGCCACACGGCGGGGGGGGGGGCCAGGACAAACAGCTAGCGCCCGCTGTATTGCAGCTACAGCGGGCTTAATTACTAGTACTGAAAATAAAATTGAATAGTGAATAATAAATACCAATTATTGCCAAATACCATATATTGTTGTTATTGTTGTTAGGTGTGAAGTCGTGTCTGACCCATCACGACCCCATGGACAAAGATCCTCCAGGCCTTCCTGTCCTCTACCATTCCTTTAAATTTAAGTTTGCACCAACTGCTTCAGTGACTCCATCCAGCCACCTCATTCTCTGTCGTCCCCTTCTTCCTTTGTCCTCAATCGCTCCCAGCATTAGGCTCTTCTCCAGGGAGTCCTTCCTTCTCATGAGGTGGCCAAAGTATTTGAGTTTCATCTGGCCTTCTAAGGAGCAGTCAGGGCTGATCTCCTCTAGGACTGACTGGTTTGTTTGTCTTGCAGTCCAACGGACTCGCAAGAGTCTTCTCCAGCACCAGAGTTCAAAAGCCTCAATTCTTTGACGCTTGGCCTTCCTTATGGTCCAAATTTCACAACCATACATTGCAACCAGGAAGACTATAGCCTTGACTAGACGCACATTCGTTGGGAGGGTGATGTCTCTGCTTTTTAGGGTGCTGTCTAGACTTGCCATAGCTTTCCTCCCCAGGAGCAAGCGTCTTTTAATTTCTTTGCTGCAGTCCCTATCTGCAGTGATCTTGGAGCCCAGGAAAATAAAATCTGTCACTACCTCCATTTCTTCCCCATCTATTTGCAAGGAATTGAGAGGGCCGGATACCATGATCTTTGTTTTCTTGATGTTGAGTTTCAAGTCAACTTTTGCACTCTCCTCGTTCACCCGTATCAAAAGGCTCTTTAGTTCCTCTTTGCTTTGATATGTTTATGTTTATGTTTATGTTTATGTTTATGTTTATGTTTATCTATATCTATATCTATATCTATATCTATATCTATATCTATATCTATATCTATATCTATACATACACACACAGACACAGTCAAGGTCCCAGTCAATGAAACTGCATCTTTCTTCAGTAAACAGCAGCTAAAAATTCCGCAACACTGTTATTTTGGAGATCATATCAGCTAATAAATACTGTGTCACATCTACAGTTGGATCCTTGGGGGCTTGCAAAATGAGCCTGATTAGGCATGACCACTGTTTGAGGAATAGTGGGCAAATTAATAGTATATTTGTAATTGTTTTTGATTTAACAAGATGGCAGGTTAAAGAGTAAAGGTCTCACTTTACTCTTTAACTTCATCCCGGCCATCATGAATGCAAGATAGTGAATTGTATCTAATAGATTTGAGGAAATATTGAGACACAGTATTCTGAGTAAAACAGAGACCAAAGAAATGGGGAGAGCATACCTGATTCAACCCCACTTCAAAGAGCTGCTTCTCAGTTTCTCATATCCTTCTTTTTATTGTCTGGAGAATATAACTCTCCCCTGAATTGGCAAGGGAATCGATATTTATACCAAGAGTATTAATTTTATGAAGGTTGTATTGAGACTATTGAAAACAATGGAGGTCAGCAAGTCAATTAACTATTAGACTGGTATGCTATGATTGGAAATGAAGGTATATATAGTATTTAAACATAATGATCCATATTCTGGATTCCAGCAAGTGCAATCCCAACTCAGCATACAAAATGGCATATCCAATAGAGTTTGGGACACCTAAACTAAATAGAGTTGGGGGGTAAAAAGGCACAATCAATCTTTCCACTAAGGGCTTGGATCGAGAAAGGTCTTCCATATTCGGGATGCTGGGTATAACTAAACATATAATAAATCCGCAAAAGCAGCTGCAATTGAGGGAGATGAGATGAACTGGGGACCATAACATTGAAGAATGAAGGGTGTTAACTATTTCCTGTCCATCACCATTTTAGTTATTGGAAATGCCCCTCATCTGCTTTAAGCCTCAGGTATACATATTGTTCCTGATTTTTTTCTCCCATCAAGGGCTTGAAGAAGTCAGGGGGCATTTCCAGTGGGAGAAAGGGAGTGGGGTAGCATTAAACCTCATTCCCATTCCCAATGCATATCTAAGTTACAGATCTGTGGATCCAAGCACAAATCCTCAGCATGTGGTGTGGCCCTAAACCAGCTCATGTTTTGGGATCATATTTAGGTTACCTTGAATGCTCTTTACATAGGCAGTAGTTTGGTGTGCAAGGGTTAAATATGTGAATTGCTAAGACACTCATTTATTGAATGAAAGATACATGATGCATTGTTTAAAAAAAAGTTTAAGTTTACCTGTTTCCAAAGCTGAATCAATGCCAAGCATTACCCTGGAATTTTGTTGCTTACATGATTGAAGGTAGGTCTTGTATCATCAGGTCCCTAGCTTCCAAAGAGTTAAGTGAAGATGGTTAGATATGGTGCTAGGCTTGAAGTCCAAGCTTTTACTGGCGAAGGTCAGTAGTGGTTCATGGGAAAGGAAAATTTGGCAGCTGGACCGGATATCCTGCATTTCCCCTCTTCCTGCAGCCGCCTGAACTACGTTCCTTATTTAGCTTTCCTGATGAGCAGGAGGAATGCAATGGCGGAAACTGTCACAGCCTGATAACAGCTCAGAAACCCCTTTATGATGGGTATCATGACAGGCAATGGGGTAGTTTTCATTTTAGCTGGGACAGGGGAGGAGAGTTCTTTGTCCTGTCCCCCTTCCCCCTTCACTTTGGCACTTTTACCAACCTTTTTGAGGCAATAAGCATGTCTGTACTTCCCTGTGCTCACTCACTTGTACACAGTTTATGCTGCATTCTAATCATAATACAATGAAGGCTTGAAATGATGACGTTCTTTCCGAGGATTTTGATGTGGGTGGGTGGCAAAACCCGTTGATGAAGGAAGGAGTTCATGAGGAGAGGGGGGATCCCAGAGCAAAGTCTCCTGGCTGGAGTCCAGGCCTGGGCAGAATATTCCATTTGCTAGTGGTAACAATGTGTCAGCAAATCCATTGATAACAATGGCCTAGTGCCTAGTGACGCAGAGCTTGTCAGCTGGAGGTGGGTGGGACAGCTCTGTATGTAAACTGCATTAAACAAAATATTTACATACTAGGGGCAAAGCCCGTTGTACCCAAGAATAAAACGGGCGCTAGAGCTTGGCAGTGGGAAGAGGAAGGGGAGGAGTTGTCCTGTCTGTAAGGGCATGGGGTTGAATGTGTGTGTTGTGTGGGAGGTTGTGGTGGCATGGTGGCAAACGAGGGCATGGGTGTGGAGAGATGGGTGTCAAGAACCTGTGGTTTGGAATGTTTGTTGAGTGTGGGAGAGGACTGACTTTTGGGAATTGTGGCATAGTGGTTACAGATGAGCTTTCCAGAGCCATGTCTTCAGATATGTGAAGGGAAAATCAGACTGGAGACTCTTCTTAGGGGAAGATTACATGGCAACCAGTTCCTCCCAGTTCTGCGTCATTTCCCTTCTTGTGTGAATGAGGCCACATTCACCGAAATGCCCCTCTGCCCTAATACACATGGGGTAGTCACAGTACACAGGTGTCCACCCTGTTCCTTCTGTCTCCCATGTTTTCACTGTTGGTAAAATGTTATGTGCCCACATGCTTCTTTCATGGTTGCTCCTTAGAAGAACAGATTTTTGTACCCTATTGCTTACTACCCAAAGGAGTCTCAAAGCGGTTTACAAACACATTTTCCATTTGTCTCTCCACAATAGTCAACCTGTGAGGTATGTGGGGTTGTGAGAGATCTGAGAGAACTGGGAATGGGCCGCAGTGACCCAGCAGGCCTCAGGTGTCTCAAAGCATTTTACAATCGTCTTCCCCATAGCAGACTCCACATGACGGAGGTGGGCTAGCGAGCCTCACAGGGAAGTTGGCAATCCTAAGAGGAAGACTCTCTGTGCACAGCAGTCTTGACCTTAGTAAGGTTTTTTATACTGTTTTTTTTTTATTTGCCAGGCCAAGGTTATTTGCCAGGCCAATATGTGTCTCCAGACATTTACTTGTTCTCTATTTACAATTTCAGGCTGTAAATATTTATTTAGATCTTCCTGCACTTTCCAGACTCACAGGACTGATGTTGGTCTGCCTGTCTGCACCCCAGAATACAAACAGTTGCTGATAAGGGCTGGCCATAGGCCATAGCCCAGGAGAGACACACCTGCACCACTACCTACCAACTGCAGGCAAAAATGGCTCATTTGAAGGCTGGACTCTGAGGCATTGTATGATTTTGAAGTCCCACCTCCAAACCTCCAGGAATATTTCCAACTCAGCGGTAGCCAACCTACAGGTGTGGCCTGGAGAGCTCCTGGAATTACAGCTTACCTGCAGAGTATAAAGATCAGCTCCCCAGGCAGAAAGGGCTACTTTGGACAGGGTTGTGGTAGAGAAGAAACATTTAAGGCTTCCCACACAGGTTGTTGTTGAATTGAAAGACTTGAGGCCTACTGCACAGGGTTGTTGTGCAGATGAAACAGGAGACAAAAGAGCCAGTTTCCTTTGCAGAATAACGCTGTGCAGTGGCCTCAAATCTGTAGAGAGTTGCAAAGAAGAAAGACACATGGCTTGGCTGTGTCTAACCTCCGGGCAGAGCAGTATTTTAAGTGAGAAGGGGCTTTTCTGTGGCCTCCCTGTCAGGCAACTGTTTGGCAGAAGGGGAAAGTCCCCACACACACACACACAAAAGGAAGGCCCTCAGGCTCCCCTTCATTGCTCTTGGAAAGACCTCCTTCCCTCAGTCAGGGTCTGTCAGAGGATCCTTCGCAGCAGGCATGAAGGGTGGGGGAGGGGGAGCACTCTGCAGCCTCCTGCCAGCTTTGTCAGGGTTCTGAGGCAATTTGCAGTTGGACATGACAGGTAGGACAGCCTTGGGGCAAAAAGGGCTGGTGCAGCCTGTACAAGCCTCTGTTCTCATCCCCCTCGGCAGCCCTTCTGACCTCCTCTCCCTTTGCTGGTCAGGAGCTGACTGGCAGCCAGACTGGGCTGGGTGAATGGAATTTTGGTCTGTCCTGGTGAGGGGCCAATAGGAAGGCGCTTTGCACGCCTCCCCATTGGATGCTTGGCCCTGGATGGACACTCGGAGGGCCCAATCAGGAGCCGCTTCGCGGCTCCTGATTGGGCCCTCTGAGTTTTTATCCTGGACAGGGCCCGCCATAACTCCTCCCAAGGTGGCCTTACTCTTTTATTTAATACCGCAGGAGCGGTTAAAGATGTATATTTACATACAGAATCATAGAATCATAGAGTTGGAAGGGGCCATACAGGCCATCTAGTCCAACCCACTGCTCAACGCAGTATCAGCCCTAATGATCCTAAAGCATCCAAGAAACGTGTGTATCCAACCTTTGCTTGAAGACTGCCAGTGAGGGAGAGCTCACCACCTCCTTAGGCAGCCTATTCCACTGCTGAACTACTCTGACTGTGAACATTTTTTTCCTGATATCTAGCCTATATCGTTGTACTTGAAGTTTAAACCCATTACTGCGTGTCCTCTCCTCTGCAGCCAACAGAAAAAGCATCCTGCCCTCCTCCAAGTGACAACCTTTCAAATACTTAAAGAGGGCTATCATATCCGCTCTCAACCTCCTTTTCTCCAGGCTGAACATTCCCAAGTCCCTCAACCTATGTTCATAGGGCTTGGTCCCTTGGCCTCCGATCATCTTCGTCGCTCTCCTCTGTATCCTTTCAATTTTATCTACGTCCTTCTTGAAGTGAGGCCTCCAGAACTACACACAGTACTCCAGGTGTGGTCTGACCAGTGCTGTATACAATGAGACTATGACATCTTGTGATTTTGATGTGATGCCCCTGTTGATACAGCCCAAAATGGCATTTGCCTTTTTTACCGCTGCATCACACTGGCTGCTCATGTTTAGTTTACAATCCACAAGTACCCCAAGGTCTCGTTCACACACAGTGTTACCTAGAAGCGTATCCCCCATCCAGTAGGCATGCTTTTCATTTTTCTGACCCAGATGCAGAACTTTACACTTATCTTTATTAAATTGCATCTTGTTCTCATTTGCCCATTTTTCCATTATGTTCAGATCTCGTTGAACTCTGTCTCTATCTTCCGGAGTATTTGCCAGTCATCCCAATTTGGTGTCATCTGCAAACTTGATGAGTAGTCCCTCCACCCCATCATCTAGATCATTAATAAATATATTAAAAAGTACCGGGCCGAGCCCCGAGCCCTGAGGTTCCCTGCTACTCACCTCTCTCCAGTCTGATGAAACACCATTGACAACAACAGAGTGCGGTTCTCTAACCAATTCCCTATCCACTTAACTATCTGAAAATCCAGATTGCAGCCCTTCAACTTATCCATCAGAACATCATGGGGAACCTTGTCAAAAGCTTTACTAAAATCCAAGTAAATGACATCAACCGAATTTCCCCGATCCAGCAAACCTGTTACTTGGTCAAAAAAGGAAACCAGGTTGGTCTGGCAGGACCTGTTGGAGACAAATCCATGCTGACTTCCTTGGATCACCAAATTGTCCTCCAGATGTTTGCAGATTGCTCCCTTTAATATCTGCTCCATTATCTTCCCCACAACAGAGGTCAGACTCACTGGCCTGTAGTTTCCCGGGTCACCCTTCCTCCCTTTTTTGAAGATCGGAATAACGTTTGCTCTCTTCCAGTCCTCCAGGACATCTCCAGTCCTTAAAGAGGTTCTGAAGATGATGGACAAGGGCTGTGCAAGTTCTCTGGAAAGTTCTTTGAGTACTCTCGAGTGCATTTCATCCGGACCAGGGGATTTGAACTCATCCAGTGCAGCTAAATGCCTCTCGACAACCTCTCTATCCATATTAATCTGCCACCCAGACACTATCCTTTGGCTACTGCCATCTCTAGATGTGCCTAAACACTTTGACCTGTGGGAAAAAACAGATGTAAAATAGGCACTAAGCCTTTCTGCTTTCTCTGCATCCTCCGTTAGAGTTTGTCCATCCAGCAGTGGGCCTATTGCCTCCTTTACTTTACATTTGCTCCTCACTTAACTGAAAAATCTTTTCTTGTTACAATGGGCTTCCCTGGCCAATCTTAGCTCACTCTCAGCTTTGGCCTTTCTGATGATTGATCTACAGTGCCTAGTAACCTGTAGGTACTCTTCTTTAGAGCTCTGTCCTTCCCTCCATTTCCTGAACATTTTCCTTTTCTTTCTTAGTTCCTCTTGAAGTTCTCTGTTCATCCAAATAGGCTTCTTAGAGCTCTTGCAGTATTTTCTTCTTTCTGGGATAGTCATTGATCGAGCATGCAATAGCTCTTGTTTGAGTAGCGCCCACCCTTCACATGCTCATCATGTCTCTGAGTTTATTAAAGTTTGCCCTACGAAAATCCAACATCCACATCTGGCTACAAGCTTCCTTGCCTCCCCATCTCAAAAGGAATTCTATGAGGACATGGTCACTTCCCCCTAGGGTCCCCACCTTCTTCACCTCATCCACCAACTCTTGCCTGTTGGTCAGTATTAAGTCCAGTATGGCTGAACCTCTTGTGGGTTCATCTACCATTTGATAAATGAAATTGTCAGCCAGGCAGGTCAGAAAGTTGCATGACTGAGGACGCTTTGCAGAGTTTGTTTCCCATCACACATCTGGGAAATTGAAGTCACCCATGATGACAAAGTCCTGCCGCTTGGATATTTTCTCAAGCTGCTCACAAAGTGCAGCATCCACATCCTCTCGTTGGTCAGGCGGTCGGTAGCAGACACCAACCACCACACTGTTTGTTTTCCTCTCGCTTATTTTCACCCAGATGCTTTCCACTGTAGATATGCTCTCCTTCACTAGAATTTCCTGACAGGTAAGCCCTTTCCTCACATACAGTGCCACTCCTCCACCTCTTCGATCTATTCTGTTTTTTCTGAACAGTTCATATCCATCCATCATTACATTCCAGTCATGAGAATCATTCCACCAAGTTTCTGTGATGCCTACTAGATCATACCCTTCCATCAGCATGAGAAGTTCCAGCTCTTCCTTTTTATTGCCCATGCTTCGGGCATTAGTATAAAGACATCTGAATCCTTTTACTTTTGGTTCCCTATGAGCTGGCCTTGCCGGTTGGGCTGCCTCTGATCGTTTTCCTTCCATACACTCCCTATGTTGATCATCTCCTTCCCCTTGTGGCTTTAGTTTAAAGCTCTCCTGATGAATCTCCCCAGGTTCCTGCCAAACACATTCTTCCCCAGTTTTGATAAGTGCAGTCCATCAGGTGCTAGTAGGCTTTCCTCAAGAAAGCCTATCCCATGGTCCCAGAAATCTCTCCTGCTGGCACCAACTACGCAGCCAGTGATTCACCTCCATTATCTTCCTCTGGCGACGCATTCCTCTTCCCTTGACAGGAAAGATTGAAGAGAATACCACTTGTGCCCCCATTTGCTTGAGCTTCCCCCCCAGATCTTGATAGTCCTTTTTAATAGGAGCGATGGTATTCAGGGACATGTCATTCGTTCCCACGTGGACCATCACAAATGGGTAGTGATCCGTAGATTTGAGGAGTTTGGGCAGCCATTCTGAAACATGTTTAATTTTCGCCCCTGGCAAGCAACACACCTCTCGGGTTAGGGGGTCGGGCCCAGCCACATGGCGATCCATTCCTCTTAGCAGGGAGTCTCCAATTACCAGTACTCTCCTTTTTTTTTTTCTTCTCAACTCCATTTCCTTCTGTCCCCGTGGCCTCTTCCCTTAGTCTTAGACTTTGTTTTGGGACCTCTTCCCTTGTTGACCCTTGCACCTCCTCTGCAAGGGCCTGAAATCTATTCTGGAGCTCCAAAGGCCCTGAGAATTGTCTCGCTCTTCGCCGTTGAGTCTTTTTCCGAACTGTCTGCAGAGGCTCCCTAGTGTGGTCAATCTCCTTATCCTCTTCAGGACTGGCTGTATTCTCTTTATTTTGAATTGCAGGGCTCTGGTCTATGAACTCCTCCCCTTTCTTACTTTGGGTCAGAGTAATAATTCTGTTTTCTAATCCCCTAATCCTTTCCTCCAAAAGTCTTACCAGCTTACACTTGGGGCAACTGTAGTCCATATTGTCTTCTGGGAGGAAGGCAATCATGTCACACTCACTGCAGATGATGGGATGAGTGTCCTGGAGGTCCATTGTAATGTCTAGGCAGTGCAAGTACTAGGGAAATATAATCTACTGATTTTAATTGCTCAGCCAAGAACCCCAGGCTAAGAGCCACAGGCCAAGAGTCCTTTGTTTCTCGCGCCTCTGGTGAGGAGCAGCCCTTTTTAATCCTCCCAACAATTACCCAGCAATCACCTCACCCAGTCAGCACAATAGCCTCACCTGGTCAGCAGCAACTCTCCCCAGTAGCTCTCTCCACGTGCTCTCAGTTGTCTGAGCTCTGCCTCTGGCGAGGAGCAGCCCTTTTTAATCCTCCCAACAATTACCCAGCAATCGCCTCACCCAGTCAGCACAATAGCCTCACCTGGTCAGCAGCAACTCTCCCCAGTAGCTCTCTCCACGTGCTCTCAGTTGTCTGAGCTCTGCCTCTGGCGAGGAGCAGCCCTTTTTAATCCTCCCAACAATTACCCAGCAATCGCCTCACCCAGTCAGCACAATAGCCTCACCTGGTCAGCAGCAACTCTCCCCAGTAGCTCTCTCCACGTGCTCTCAGTTGTCTGAGATATATGGTTCTCCAACATGGTTTGTCCATCAGCAAATCATTTTAAAGACAGATATTTCTTTGTCTAAAACCTTAGGCAAAGTCAGTGCAATACCCAAAGTCACATAAACTATGCATCATCATCCACTGTTGCCTCATGAAGCAAAAGGCTTCTCTGGTTCAAGGTCCAGCAAAACAGCTGTTAGTGATGTCATACGCATGCTTAGCCATATGTGTTCATCAAAGTGATCTCAATGAAAAGCAATGTGGATCCAACTGTGATCTGTGGTTTAAAGTTCTTCGTATCAATGTTTTCATCCACCCCATGGAGACTGATATATGGAAAACAAGAATGCGAGAGAAAGTCTGAAACATGAAACCAAATCCAGAGTATCATATAACAATTAGATTTACATTGTACTGAAGATGAGGGTACGACAAACCACTAAATAAATCATGCAATTAGGCAACTATATTCAATTAGAATAATTCATACTACTTATTGGGTTGATGAACATGAGATTCTAAAGTTCAGGATGGCAGAACTACATATCACAAAGCAAATGAGGGGTTCTCAGGGTAATGTTTTCCTCATAATGTTTGTGAGGGGTTGCGGCAAAGGAGCATTTGTAAGTTGAAATTGCTGCATGATAGAGAGTACCTAAATATTTCCTGCCACACCTCTAACTTTCCCTCCTCCTATTTTCCCTTGCCTAGCTCAGAGGCCAAAGGAACTCACAGCTTGAGGGGGAATAGGTAAAAGAATCAGCAGTCAGGGGAAAGTTTAAACATGTGTAAATTTTCACATGATTCTCCCATGCAAATACCACTTACTATGTTATTGGTTACGACAACGTTTGGTGAGTTAACATCTAGGGCCATTCCGCACAACTTAAATGTAGAAGAAGTATTACCTTTGGTAAACGCTACTAATTCAATGTTCTGCATGACATCGCACACAATCTGCAACACTCCTGCAACACTCCTGCAAAAATCGCTTCGTTTTCGGGAAATCGGGAAAAGTGGATTCCCCCTGAAAAAATTGCTACACTTCTGAGCACAAGCTGCAACACATCAGTGAAAGACATGTGCGTTCTCAATGTAGCAGTAGAAAGAATGTCCCTCCCCCGCTCTCGCCCCCGAACTTCCGGAGAAACGATCGCCATTTTTTTCCCCATTAGACTGGCGAAAGCAACAAACGAGCGAGGCTTCTCTGGCTAAAGTCCCTTCACAGAAGTTAAACAAGGCTCCCTGCTGCAAGTGTCTTTGAAGTTCCCAAGCACAACATAGCCCCCTGTTCGGCACTGCCCATAATTTTGGCCACAAATCACACCCATGGGGGCGGATTCTTTTTTTTTTTACTTGAGGAGCGTGTAAACGATTAAGCGCCAGCCCCTATGCCAGCAAAAAAGGTCTTTTTGAGACAATGAATGAACACAGATTCGTTGCTACGAATGAACAGATTTGTTGCTACTGGTGTTTTCAGCTTTTTGAAAAACAGTTCTTAAAGGGAAAGGGACTTTTCGGGAGCACGAACACAACAGTTCATTGGCTGTTCCATTTGATTGACAGCCAGGGGTGGGAAGAAGCTTCCTTTGTTGCGTACACACATACATACATATTTTTATTACGGTTATAGACCAGCAAAATCAGAACTATTTCACAGTTACAGAAATAATATGGCTAAACCATAAAATATGGTTTTACTCATAAAATAGCATTATGTTAAACACTTGAGTCTGCTAAAATACAATTTAAAACTAAATGGAAATATAGGTAAGTTTTTCTAATTGCTCTCAGGGTCTGTTAAGTTTTAGCCAACTTCCGCCGCCTATTTATGGCTGCGGCACAAAACCTGGCGACACTATATGTGATGGAACAGTTTGTGTCTGTGAGCAGCAGGGAGATATACGATTGTCCTGAACGGCCTGGGACTCTATGTAACCATAGCGTTATAAATATGGAACGAATGTCATAAAACTAACAATGCAAAACGATATGTTCCAATGTTTCTATTTGGACAGAGCCACAGGGGCACTTCCTTTCACCATAGGGAATTTTCTTGTATCGCCCTTCAAGTACAGCTGAAGGAAGGGCATTGCAGCGAGCTAAAGTGAAGGCTCTCTGGTGATTAGGCACCAAGATTTGTCAAATAAGCCAAGGGAGCTGTGACATACCTTTTGCCTTCGTTAACAATGAAGGCAGGGGTATTTGCTAGATCATGTTGCCGTTCTATATCTACTACTCGCTGTTTGATAACCTCTTTAGCTTGGTCATAGGCCATCTGTACCAGAAATTCTGGAGAAAATCCCAAAGCTGCAATTTTCCTCCTTGTAGATAGTTTCTATGAAGACTGGAAGTCATCCTTCAATATCAAACAAGCTAATCCACAGGGGAAAATGGAGATCTTAAGCCAGTAATAGAGAATGCTTAACCATACTCTTGCCTCCACCTTCACAAGTCACAAGATAGCATTGGAAACACATCTTGGGACTTTGATGACTGCTCTTAGGAATTTGGATTGTACAGATTCCAATAATGCAAAGTTGGAATAAGGACCTAGCTGCGCACCATATAGCAGTTGTGCCATTGACTTAGCGTCAAACAATTTTAGAGCTGCAGGGATATAATGTCCTCCTTTCAGCCTAAGGAATCTGAGGATGGCATTTGCACTTTTTTGTGCCTTTCCAGCGACATAAGCCCCATGGGCAATTCTGTGGCCAGATGCTTGCAGAACAACTCCCAGATATTTGAAACAGGAAACCTGTTTTATCTTAGTTCTGTCAATGTGCCAGGTGTATTTCTTTGGCCTTTTCGCAAATGTCATGATTTTGGTTTTCTAATAGTTAAGTTCTAATTGTTCCCCTTCACAATATAATGGTAATGCGTTCAATGCTCTTTAAAGTCCAGTAGGTGTTCTTGAAAGAATTACTGCATCATCTGCATACAGAAGAACTGAAATGTGTCTTCCAGCAAGTTTGGGAGGATGAAAGCTCAAGTTATTGAAATGGCTCACAATATCATTTATATAGAAATTAAATAAAAGTGGGGCCAGTATGCAACCTTGCTTAACAACTTTTTGAGTTTTAACAGGTGTGGAGAGATGACCCTGAGGATTGCACCTCACTTTCAGTGAGGCCCCTTCATGTAACTTACATATTAAATAAAGCAGCCGCCGGTCTACTGAAGAATTCTCCAATTTCTCCCACAGTTTGACGCGGGAAATGGAGTCAAAAGCTGCTTTGAAGTCTATAAAAGCGGCATAGAGGGAGATTGTGTAGTGAGAGGAGTATTTCTCAATAAGGTGATGTAGAACCAGACACTGGTTGATAGTAGATCAACCCTCCCTAAAGCCAGCTTGTTCCTCAGCAAGGACATTTTCCTGTTAGGCTTGTGTGATTCGGCCACTTTGGCGGCCGTTCCCTCCGGGTGCAGCCAGCACCGCACCGTGGGGAAGGAGGGCGGTGCCGGCAGCAGCGTGACAGTGGGTACAACCACGCAGGTGCGGAATCCCGCGCCTGCGTGGTTGCGCCCACTGTCACGCCGCTGCCGGCACTGCCCTCCTCCCCCACGGCGCGGCGCTGGCTGCGCCCGGAGGGAACGGCCGCTTTGGCAGCCAAATCGCACAAGCCTATTTCCTGTTCCATCCATTCCTGAAATTTGGATTGAAGGTGCCTTGCGTAAAGCTTACTAATTATGTTGAGGAGGCTAATTGGTCTGTAATTAACAGGATCCCTCTTCGTCCCTTTTTTGTAGATTGGGATGACGATTGCAAGTCCCCAGTCTTTGGGTATATAGCCATGGGCATCAATGCAGGTGAAGAATGAAGCTAGGATAGGAGCCGAGAATTCCAAATTATTTTTGATCATCTCTTCAGGGATTAGGTCTTCCCCTGGAGCTTTTCCCAATTTTAGTTGAACTATTAAACTCTTTATCTCACCCTCAGATACTGGTGCCCATGTTGGGAAGTTTTCTATTGATTGGTTAGAAAGTTCTCCTTCAGCATTAGAATCCATATATAGTTCCTGAAAATATGACTCCCAAGTTTCTGAGGAAATTTGACAGTTCGTCGTATCTGTAAGAGTACTTTGAGAATCTGATGTCAGCCGCCAGAATGATACCGAGTCATTTGTTTTAACAGCCTGAATGTGTTTTTAATGGCATCCTTTTTTTTTTTACGTGCCAGTAGTTGTTTGTAGAATCTCTTCTGGTGAAAGACTTCCAGAGCAGCTGCTAAGGTGGTGTTAGATATAAAAGTCTGGTAGTCCTTTGTTGCGATTCCAGCGAGACTGGAAACATGTAGGGAATGAATACAACGCTACAAGGACTTCTATATTCCACTAAAAATAAAGGTATGCGGAATGACGAAATTCCACAATTTAATATAGCGTTTGTGCTTTCTGAAAACATTTGGCAACATTGTTCCTTGTGCAGAATGGCCCCTAGTTCCTCAAGAGTGTGTGTATCAATTTGGGGTGCAATATTGTTTTGGCTGTTGCAGATAACTTTCAAAAAGTAATATGAAGATATGGTTGTAATGCCAGACAATGCATGTTTAGTAAACCATTCCTCCCATCTGCTGCCTTTTCACTCAACTTGCCATCTACCCTATTGGACTTTCTGATAGTTTTAAAGCTTTTCTTGATTTCCCCATAAAAGCAAGCATCGGCAGGAAGAAATATGCATTGAGTATGGGAATATCTGATGGTTACTTCCAGTCTCTGGAGATGAGGACAGGACAGAAGGGGACAGAGAGCATCCCACAGAGTGTGGTTGGAAGGAAGTTCTTTATTAACAGGCAAAATCCAAAAGTTGCTTGTCTACATTCAGCATAACTGGGAATGTTGCCTGGTTAAAATTGGATATAAACATTTCAAGATTCACTACTTCGCAGAATGACCAGGGATGTGCAAGCTTAAGGGGTTCACAGGAAGCTTAAGTACCTGTAGCTCTATTTCCACTTTGATAAATATACATGGGGGAAGAAAAAAGTGTAATCCAGTTTAGCAATGAGAATAGATTACTCTAGGCTCATGAATTGTGAATGGAGCAGAAAAAATATATGGTGGTGGACATAAGAGTGTGTTTGGTGGGGATTACTTTAAAATAACTAGGCTAAATTCTAAACTCATTGTTCTGTTTCCAAGGAAGTGTCTGATTAAAGTTTAGCTTTAAAATGCTAGCAAACACTTGATAGATATTATTATTAAAGCAATAAATTCCTAAATGGTCTGGGCTACACATATTCAGTTCATCTGAATCTTACAAAATGGTTTCCACTTAATGAGGAACATTATATCACAATTCTTATGGTAATTCTACAAGCCGGGCCAATATTATCATCCCATGATACAGTTGACATGCTGAGAATTCTGGCTTGGCAGCCTTAAGGCCACTCAGTTAATTCAGTTCCAGTTCATAGCTTATTCTCTAAGCCAGGGTTTTGTGAAACCCTGGGGTTTCTTGATGGGCCTGGAAGGGTTTCCCAAATTGGTAGGAGTTAATTATTTGTATATAAGGACATGCTGACCTGCCCCCCCCCCCCATGGCCAATGAGGTGGGCATGTACACAGCTATGCTTCCCAACCATATTCTGCATGATTGTGCCATTCTTGGATTTTGTGAAGCCTGAAGAATGTTTAAGGGTTTGTCAATGGTAAAAAAAACACACCCATCAAAGAACACTGTCTTCAACAGACCTAGAAGAGTAGAGCTCTATTAGGGATTGCAGAGGCTGTACACTGGAACTATTGTCTGCAATCATGTTGTTGCCATTCTGTAATTAGTTGCATTTGGAATTAGAGAAGAGGATTCATGAGTGGACGTGGATATCCCATCACTGCAGTCATTTACTTCCTGTATTTTTCATGATCGCATGGGGAAGCAGTGGATTATTATGTTACAATCACAAATCTTTCTTTTTTCTTCAGAAATATTGGTGGATGTATACCTTTGCCATTTTTTTGCTGTTTGAGCTGATTAGCTTTATTACAGTACTAGGGGGAAAGGCCATTTTATTTTACAATAAAATGGGCACTAGGTCCCCTCCCTGGCGAAGCCTTTGTGGGCCTAAGGCTTCCCAGGGCCTCCCGTTCCCCCGGCCAGGAATTGCGCACTCCCCACTCTGCTGCCTGCTCACCTTTGGTGCTCTCCAACAGCCATCATGGATGGGGCTCCCCCTCAGCATGACACTGTGCAGTTGCTGCTGGCAGCACCCCCCAGCGGGCTGAGGGAAGTCAGGGGCGCTGGCGGGAAAGCAAGTGGAGCACGGGCTCAGGGGGCGATGTCCCTCAGCAAAAGATTATCCCTCAGTAAAATTGTCAAGCGTTGACTGGTCCCTGGTGATAAAAAGGTTGGAGACCACTGTGCTAGACACACTCCTCTTTTCCGCCCATCAATCAAGACAGGTGGCCAATCACCCTCCTTGCTGTTTTAAAGGGACCGCGATGCCCACTATTTTTCTTTTTAAACCTATTCATTTAAACACATATGCCTTAATTCATGGATGCATTGGGCTCCTTTCTCTGTAATCCCTCTTGAAAACTGGACCTTGAAGCTGTTAAAAAAATGGGGGGGGACAATTTGGGGGGGGGAGAACAGGCATGCTTACTGGGCAAACTGGTGGGGAACAGTTTATTTTTTTCTCTGCCTGGGCGATGGTGCGCCTATTTGTTGGTCCAGGCTACTTTTTCAACAACAAAAAAAGAAAGCCCCATTCTGGTTGAAGAGAGAGGGAGATGAGGTGGGCTCAAGGGGGGGCATTGCAGCAGGAAATCTCACTACTTCAGCGAATATGGCAACGCACATGTCTTGTGCGGGTGTCTTGCAGGTTGCTCTCATAATGCTAGCACTTCTTTGCAGGGGTAATCCAGTTTTGTGGATTTCCCTACAAGTGCTATAAAATGGAGGATGTTGCAGCCTGTTTGCAGGTGTCATGCAGGATTTTCACAATGTTGTGTAAAACACCGAAAATATGGCATTTACAAATGGTAAGGATTTTGCTATTTTTAATGTGTGCAGAATTCATATTTCAATCACCACTCTGCTGTAGGTTCACTGGGTGACCTTGAACCAGATGCTGTCCCTCAGCCTAACCTACATCGCAGAACAGTTGTGAAAATGGAGGAACTTCTTTGGATCTCTGTGCAAAAAGATAGGGTATAAATGAAATAATAAATGTAGTTGAAGATAAAGTTAGGTTGTCTGGTAGAAAAGAAGATGAGAAGAAAGCAGGGAAAGATGAGTATATGGTGAAAGGAAACAGGAAATATTGTGGGAAGGGAATACACTGGAAAATAAGGTGCGTCCTGAAAGTCCTTGCAGGTTCCCTACTGCACAACTGGAGCCAGCCCAGTGAACAGCAGTGTGCAACTGGGCCTGGCCAGGCAGTTAGAATTATGCAACTGGACCTTAAATTTAGCAGGTAGAAACTTTAGGGAAAGGAAGGAAGGAAGGAAAGCTGCAGATGGGGGGCAGATAAAGGTAGGCTGGCTGGTGAGTAGGAAGGAAAGAAAGAAAAAGGAAATTGGGAGAGGCTATGGGATTTTCAGGAAAAGAAGAAAAGAGTGGAGCAGGGGGCAATGAAATTTCCCCTGCAAATCCTTGCAGGATCCCCGCTTGTATCATCTAATGGAAGACATGGCAAAATTCAGAAGATACCATGGTATAATAACAGGAATACTAAAAATGTGATAAAAATAGTGACTGCAGCAAGCATTGTGGAAGTTGAACTATTTTCCAACGCACCAAAACATACATTATTCTAAAAACATGTTGAAATAGTAGCTCAAAGGCTACCCATATACCTCAAAGATTACATTTCTATTCCACACAAAAGTGACAAAAACAAATGAGCTCATAGGAAAAAAAACAGGGTCATGACTGAAAAGAACAAAAGACTGATGACAATTTCTGGAACCCTTATTATAGCTGCATGTACAGATGATGGTAATTATGTCACATTTCAGCAATGTGGAGCCACCCTAAAACATGTGACTTCATACCTGATTAGTCTCTATTGATATTTGATTTGCATAGCCAGATTTTGGGTTTAAGCACCAGTCCCCATTCTTGTTTGAAACACTGCTGTGAAGAAAGACTGGCAACAGTAATGTTTAAAGTTCCAACTTCCCAGTCAGTCAAAAAAGTCATACATAAGGTATATTCAAGATACATACCCCTTAAATCACCCTACAAGGGCTTAAAGTTATTTGATATTTTATCTCATGGAAAGGGTGTGTGTGATTTTCATCAGTTCCCAATTCTCATGGCATTCCATTCATGCTATCCCTATGGGTCTGCTGTCTCCAGGACCAGCACTTAGGGCTGCAGTGGGAGTAGCAGACAGAGAAATCCGCCCCACTGCTGGAATTCCTTCCTGGAATTCCTGCATGAAAATCTTTCTCTTATTGCATTTCCAGTAATCTAAGTGTTCTAGGCATTTAGATCTAGTGTGATTTTCCCTACTGTCCTATGCTACCTATGTTGTGCAAGCATTATGTTAAAAAATTCCTCAGTCTCTGAACATATGTGCTCTTCCAAATATATTCAGTGATACTCAGATGTAACAAAAAGTTTGTAATAGCATGGATAAACCTGGGGGATTCTCAGACCAGCATACACACTTCCTCTTATTCACAGTTTGATCATTAAAGATTTCCACTTTGTCTGGCAACCATAGTTTGTTGTGTCTGACCATGGATTGTTTTCTTCCTTTCAAATGAGAGTTACAACTGTGTCTAGAATCTGAGTTTAGAAGGAAGGAAGCAAACCAAGGTTCGTAATACACGCATAGTGATAAACTATGAAGTCATGCACCAGGTTGAATATATCTATTTATTTATTATTTGAGTTTATATACCGCCATTCCCAATTGGGCTCATGGTGATTTACATGATAAAATTCCTCAGAGTTCTTGAGGTAATGATAAATCTTGTGATTAAATCTAAAGCATACTTGTGCTGTATAAATCAGATAATTTATGTTTTGGCTAAGACTTTCTGATCTGTCTACACATATCAGTTTGCTATAACTCTAACAAATATGAACGTAGCTGGATGTGTAAGAGAGAGAACACTTAGGGAATTTCCGCACATCAGTAAAAATAGTGTCACGCCAGCTGAATGGTGTAGCACTAAATCAAATCACGCTTCCCGCCCCCTCCTCGCCTTTTTGCTGCTTCGCTTTGTCTGCCACCTTTACATACTTCTAACCCTCCACATGTGCTGTTGGAAATGACAGAAGAAAGCAACGTGCTTTATAAGCAACTCTCTTCCACCTGTCAATCAATCCAGGCAGCCAGTCCCCTTTCTCCATGTTTTAAAAGTCCCACAATGCCTGCTAATTTTTTAAAATTCATAGTTGTTGATTTTAGGTACAAAGTCGTGTCCGACCCATTGCGACCCCATGGACGATGATCCTCCAGGCCTTCCTGTCCTCTACCATTACCCGGAGTCCATTTAAGTTTGCACCTACTGCTTCAGTGACTCCATCCAGCCACCTCATTCTCTGTCGTCCCCGTCTTCTTTTGCCCTCAATTGCTCCCAGCATTACTCTTCTCCAAGGAGTCCTTCCTTCTCATGAGGTGGCCAAAGTATTTTAGTTTCATCTTCAGGATCTGGCCTTCTAAGGAGCAGTAAAGGCTGATCTCCTCTAGGACTGACCGGTTTGTTCGCCTTGCAGTCCAAGGGACTCGCAAGAGTCTTCTCCAGCACCAGAGTTCAAAAGCTTCAATTCTTTGGCGCTCGGCCTTCCTTATGGTCCAACTTTCACAGCCATACATTGCAACTGGGAATACCATAGCCTTGACTAAACACACTTTTGTTGACAGAGTAATGTCTCTGCTTTTTAGGATGCTGTCTAGATTTGCCATTGCTTTCCTCCCCAGGAGCAAGCGTCTTTTAATTTCTTTGCTGCAGTCCCCATCTGCAGTGATCTTGGAGCCCAGGAAGATAAAATCTGTCACTATCTCCATTTCTTCCCCATCTATTTGCCAGGAATTGAGAGGGCCGGATGCCATAATCTTCGTTTTCTTGATGTTGAGTTTCAAGCCAACTTTTGTACTCTCCTCCTTCACCCGCATCAACAGGCTCTTTAGTTCCTCTTCACTTTCTGCCTTTAGAGTGGTATCATTTGCATATCTGAGGTTATTGATATTTCTCCCTGCAATCTTGATCCCAATTTGTGACTCATCTAACCCTGCCTTTCTCATGATGTCCTCCGTATACAAGTTAAATAGGCAAGGCAACAGTATACAGCCTTGCCAAACTCCTTTCTCAGTTTTGACCCAAACAGTGATTCCATGCTCGGTTCTCACTGTTGCTTCTTGACCTGCATATAGGTTTCTCAAGAGACAAAAAAGATGCTCTAGTATTCCCATCTCTTTAAGAACTTGCGACAATTTGTTGTGCTCCACACAATCAAAGGCTTTAGCATAGTCAATGAAGCAGAAGTAGATGTTCTTCTGGAACTCCCTAGCTTTCTCCATGATCCAGTGTATGTTGGCAATTTGATCTCTAGTTCCTATGCCTCTTCGAAATCCTGCTTGTACTTCTGGAAGTTCTCGGTCCACATATTGCTGGAGCCTAGCTTGTAGGATTTTGAGCATAACTTTGCTAGCATGAGAAATGAGTGCAAAGGTGCGGTAGTTTGAACATTCTTTGGCATTGCCCTTCTTTGGGTTGGAATGTAAACTGACCTTTTCCAATCCTGTGGCCATTGTTGAGTTTTCCAAATTTGCTGGCATATTGATTGTAGCACTTTTACGGCATTGTCTTTTAAGATTTTGAATAGTTCAACTGGAATGCTTTAACCATTACTAGCTTTATTGTTGCTCATACTTCCTAAGGCCCATTTGACTTCACATTCCAGGGTGTCTGGCTCCAGGTCAGTAACTACCCCATCGTGGTTATCAGGGATGTTAAGCTCGCTCTTGTATAGTTCCTCTGTATAATTTTGCCACCTTTTTAAAATCTCTTCTGCTTCTGTGAGGTCCCTACCATTTTTGTCCCTTATCATACCCATCTTTGCATGAAACGTTCTCTTCATATTTCCTATTTACTTGAAAAGATCTCTGGTCCTCCCCATTCTATTATTTTCTTCTATTTGTTTGCACTGTTCATTTAAGAAGACATTCTTACCTCTTCTAGCTTTTCTCTGGAATTCTGCATTCAATTGGGTGTATCTTTCTCTTTCTCCCTTGCCTTTCACTTCCCTTCTCTCCTTAGCTATTTATAAAGCTTCCTCAGACAGCCATTTTGATTTCTTGCATTTCTTTTTCTTTGGGGTGCTTTTAGTTGCTACCTCTTGTACAATGTTGTGAACCTCCATCCATAGTTCTTCAGGCACTCTGTCTATCTAATTCCTTAAATCTATTTGTCACCTCTACTGTATATTCGTTGGGGATATGATTTAGTTCATACCTGAGTGGCCTAGTGCTATTCCCTACTTTTTTCAATTTAAGCCTAAATTTTGCAACAAGAAGCTGATGATCTGAACCACAATCAACTCATTGTCTTGTTTTGACTGACTGTATAGAGCTTCTCCATCTTTGGCTACAGAGCACATAGTCAATCTGATTTCTGTGTTGACCGTCCGGTGATGTCCATGTGTAGAGTCATCTCTTGGGTTGTTGGAAAAGAGTGTTTGCTATGACCATTGTATTCTCTTGACAAAATTCTACCAGCCTGTGCCCTGCTTCATTTTGTACTCCAAGGCCAAACTTGCCTGTTATCCCGGTTATCTTTTGGCTTCCTACTTTAGCATTCCAATCCCCCATGAAGATAAGCACATCATTTTTTGGCATTGCTTCTAGAAGGTATTGTAGGGTTTCATAGAACTGGTCAACTTCATCCTCTTCAGCAGCAGTGGTTGGGGCATAGACCTGGATCACTGTGATGTTGAATGGTTTGCCTTGGATTCGAACTGAGATCATTCTGTCATTTTGGGAATTGTATCCCAAGACTGCTTTTCCTACTCTCTTATTGATTATGAAGGCTACTCCATTTCTTCTGCGAGATTCTTGTCCACAGTAGTATACCTGATGGTCATCTGAATTAAATTCACCCATTCCTGTCCATTTTAGTTCACTGATTCCTAAAAGGTCGATGTTCAGTCTTGTCATTTCTTGTTTAACCACGTCCAGCTTGCCTTTATTCATGGATCTGACTTTCTAGGTTCCTATGGAATAAAAATCTTTACAGCATCGGACTGTCTTTTCACCTCCAGTTACCTCCACAACTGAGCGTCCTTTCTGCTTTGGCCCAGTTGCTTCATTCATTCTGGCGCTACTCATACTAGCCGTCTGCTCATCCCCAGTAGTATATTGGACACCTTCGAACCTGAGGGGCTCATCTTCCGGCATCATATCATTTTGCATTTTGGAACTGTCCATTGGGTTTTCATGGCAAAGATACTGGAGTGGTTTGCCATTTCCTTCTCCAGTGGATCACCTTTTGTCAGAGCTCTCTGCTATGTTCTGTCCATTTTGGGTGGCCCTGCATGGCATTTCTCATAGCTTCACTGAGCTATGCAAGCCCCCTTGCCACGGCAAGGCAGCAATCCTTGAAGGGGATTAAAATTCATAGTTCTCCATTTAAACACCTACGCATATAATCATAGATACATAGTACTTTTTGAATACCATCCCTTATGGAATCACGAGTCTTTTTATACTTTTAAATATTAATCTTGTTCATGATTTTGGGAGGGGAGAAATTAGATGGGTGTGCTTTGTGTTACAACTTTGGAAAATAATTCCTTTATTTTTGGCGTTGCCAGCATTCTTGTCTGCCTATTCATTGCTTCAGGCAGTTCGCCTTAAAAAAAAATTCCTGTCCCTGGAAGAAGGGAGAGGGAGGCACGTACAAAGGCAGGACATAGAAGAAGAAGAAGAAGAAGAAGAAGAAGAAGAAGAAGAAGAAGAAGAAGAAGAAGAAGAGTTGGTTCTTATATGCTGTTTTTCTCTACCCGAAGGTAGTGGCTTACATTTGCCTTCTCTTTCCTCTCCCCACAACAAACTCCTCATGAGGTAGGTGAGGCTGAGCGAGTTCTGATATTACTGCTCGGTCAGAACAGCTTTATCAGTGCTGTGGCAAGCCCAAGGTCACCCAGCTGGCCGCACGTGGGGGAGCACAGAATCAAACCTGGCTCTCCAGATTAAAAGTCCACACTCCTAATTGCTACACCAAGCTGGAGGAGAAGGTAGCGCTTCTTCGCCTCCATACATTTCTTTTGGTGCTGGCCTGCTGGTTGTCTGCTGGGGGATAATGCTTTTTAGGTTGGTGAATCCACTTTTGGGGATTCACCAGCTCGCTCTTTAAAATAGTGGATATAGCGAGCAGTTTGCTGGCCAGATGCAGGAAATTGGCAACATTATGTGGAGTGGCCAGAATATAGTGTCTTCGGAGGGTAAGTATGACTCTAAATTAAAGGTGTACAGAAAAACTCTTAGTACTGCTTCTACAGTCTATGGTCTGTAAGTAACTTATTACCATCAGTCATTTGAACTATTTTATATTAAGCAGTTTGAGGATTTTAGCCATTTCATTTCCATAGCCTATATTTCCCAACTTGTGCAAAATCATGCTGGCCTTTCGTATTGTATCTTACAATGCAGTGGTCCCCAACCTTTTTATCACCAGGGACCAGTCAACGCTTGAAAATTTTACTGAGGCCCGGGGGGGGCGTAGTCTTTTGCCAAGGGACGTCACCCTGCCGCCTGAGCCCCTGCTCCGCTTGCTTTCCCACCAGTGCCCCTGACTTCCCGCCGCCCGCTGGGGGGTGCTGCCAGCAGCAGATGCGCAGTGCCACGCTGAGGGGGAGCCCCAGCCATGGCAGCCACCAGAGAGACCCAGGGTGAGCTGGCGGCAGAGTGGCAGGGCAGCCCCTGAGGCAGCAGCCAGGGAGGAGGATGAGGAGGAGCTGCAGCCTGGTACCGACTGATCCACGGACCAGTACCAGTCCCTGGACCGGGGGTTGGGGACCACTGTTCTAATGTGTTTAAACTTGGTAATATTTTTTTTAGGTAAAAGTAGTATAAAAGTTGTAAAAATAATTAAATCATGCTGATCAAGATAAAGAGCAAGTCAGGTATTTTCTTAGATTAATATTTAGCTAGATAGAACTCTGCACCTTTCTTCTTTGGCTTGCCCATGCTACTTTTCTCCATTCACCTCCTCCTTTTTTGTGACAACAAATTGCAGCTGGTTTTGCTCTGCATTTTGGTCACTGGGAAAATGTCCCAGCTGGCCATAGACTACAACCAAACAATTTGGTGTATATGCTTTGTATTGCTTGCTGTTACTGATGCTGATGGTTTGTACAGTTTCATTTGTATAACTCAAATAGCAAGTTCATATGGAACTTTAACTGAAGTTAAGACAACAAACCATCATTACCACTAAATGTGGCTAGGCACTATGTCTGCACCGGACTTACATATCTCTCTGGATGCCTGTGAAATATCTGAATAGTAACTACACATCAAGAATGACCCCAGCACTAAAAGCAATGTATCAGAAGATACATTCTTCAGTATTTGAGGAAGTATTTGGAGAGGCAATACCTTTGGATGAAAACAAAGATGAAGGAAATATGGAAATCCTTATAACAGGATTAAACAGTAGAGTTACATTCTGTATTTTGCACAAATACTCCTTGGAGAAGCAGTTGGGAGCCTTCCCTCTTCCTTACTCCCCCCCCCCATAACACCCATAGCATAATGTTTATCTAAACTATTGACAGCTACTCAACTTGCTCCATGTGGTAGACATACAAGCATGTACTCCTAGGGTTTGGCATTTCCCATTATTTACAGCCCCTCTCCACCCCCAGCTGTTTAGAAAAACATAATCTAATATCTCCTGGCTTTTTGTCCTCTACAGTAATATCAAGTCTTAGGTAAAATTTCTAAGATGGATCAGTAGCAATACATTGAAAGTCAGTAGCATTAAACTATATTATTTTAATCTGAGGGATAGAAAAGAAATGCAGTATTTTCATATACCGGATTAGAGTCTCTGTCTGCTTTCAATGGGAATACACAATATTATGTACTGATCTGACATCTTACTATCAGTGGACAAAACATGTTTTCTTACAATGGTGGATAAAAGAAATTATAATAAATATGGTCCTATGCAAACTCTAAGAGATCTGCACAAATATACAAAGATAGTAAGTTTGGTTAAAGATGATTCCAGTGGGATAGTTGTATAAGTCTTAACAAAATAAAGCTGAAGCACAGTGGCATCTTAAAAATGACCAACTTTTCTTCCAGCATGAGCTTTCATAAATCACAGCTGACTTCTCTAGATGTAATGGTGTCTCATTCAAGAAGGATAGTTGAAATTCCTGCTTCTACTTTGCTTATAAAAAAAAACATAATTACTTTCATAACCAAGCTATTGAACTTTGCTCAACAAGGTCTGCATCACATTCAGGCCCCTTTGTTGTCATTCTGGGTTGGTACAACCATTGCTATGGCTACCACTTGCTTTAAAATCACCATAGTACTATCTAATATTTTATCTGCTGTTTGGTTATTTAGATATACTTGATAATTGATAATCAACTGTGATATGTTTATATGGTGCTTATATTTTTTGGACTTATTAGTCCATTGAATGTTTTATAGACATTCCAGCCTATACCTCATTCTCATCTTTTATCAGAGAAGAATACGTGCTAATGAACAGCTCCATGCAATGTGGATTGAGCTTGCCTTTAAATATTTTAGTATTCTTCATGATTCCCACATAGTCCCTTCCTCAGCTTTGATCCAATTTCCATTTACGTATTCCATCAGCTCTTTATGATGAAAGGTAAACTTGGATAAAAAATTGAAGTAAATTTCTTCCCTCTGTGCTATACTCAGGACAGGAGTACCTGTCTGGCTCAAAAGCACAGGCAAGAACACCCAAATAGCATATCCACCTGCTCTTATTCTTGTTCTTTGTTTCATAGTCAATATAACCACAGATACTGCTCTACTTCTTTCTAAGCATTGTCCCATAGCCTGTCATATACCACCTACCCTTACTTCTTCTTACGATCGTTATTTTGTGGAGCAACACCCTTGCCTATAACTAGTTGGACATTGTTAGTGCTTTTTATTAATGTGGGAAGTGATGGTTAAATATTGATTCATACTAAAGCTCCCCAACTTTTTGGAAGCTATGGGCATCTTTGAAATTCTGACACAGGGCACTGGGTACAACCACAAAATGGCTGCTATAGGAGTCAATAACAAAATGCCTGCCTGAGGAAATTCAGCTAACCACAGGATGCAAAACCAAATGTCAAGAAGTGAGATTATGCATAACTCTAATAGTAACTCTTCAATATTTCAGGCAGAAACTTCATTTTAACAAGATACCTTTTAAATTGAACATAAAGTTTAAAAATATTTTCTTGCATGTACTTTACTTATCATAGGTTACACAGTGAAGACCTTTTTGCAGGGCTGGCAGTGGTTGCCTTTTTTTTTTTTATAAATCTGTGTAACCAATCAGATCTCCATCAAAAGACCTGATGGCAAAAGTCCTGCCCACTTAAAAAAACAAAATCACTTGGTGGTTGCCAGGAAAGGTGTCAGTGGGTAACATGTTGCATGTGAGTATCAAGTTGAGGACCCCTGATCTATAAAGTTCATTATTACATGTAAAACTGAGCCATTGCACCAGTCCTATCGTTGAGGCCTAAATGTTGCCGGCCTTCCTGTTTAACTTCACCTAATCAAAAATTCCATCTATAACTGCCTTTCATTCCCAGAAAAAGGACACAATTTTAGCAGATTTGGATTAGTTATTATATTGTGTTGTTTTATTCTTCATTCATCCTTAATTAAGAAAATCCTAATCATATAACTGAGAATTATTTTTCAATAGTCGGGCTCTATAGAAACCTAAATATTGTAGAAATATAGAAAATCGTGTAGTACTATTAAGTATAAAAAGTAATAGGATATTCTTCACTTTGCAGATAGTAATCTGTTAGTCGTCCCTGGCCCCAGAGAGATACACTTGGCCTTAACCTGGGCCATGGCCTTCTTGGTCCTGGCCCCGATCTGGTGGAATGAGCTCCTGGGAGAGCTGAGGGTCCTGACGGAACTGCCAAAGTTCCACAGGGCCTGTAAAACAGAGCTCTTCTGCCAGGTCTTCGGTTGAGGTCAGGTTTGTTAAGATCAAATGGGCCCCCTCGGGCTACACTATTCATGTGCCAACCTGCTTCATGGACAGTTGTGTGGAGACTGGAAGATTTTTCTTTGTACCATCTTGCCTTGGTGATTTTTATAGTTTCAAGTTTTTAAAGGAGATTTTTATAATTTCAAGGAGTTAAAGGGGATTTTATGGGGTTTTATAGGGCATTGTTATGTCATCCACCTTAAGTCCAAAGGAGAGCTAATTGGATAAACTGATTGATTGATTGATTCCTAACTATGAAAATATGATTGATTCCACTGTAAATCCATTGAGATAGTGGAGTAAAGAATTTGAAATAATGCCAGTTTTGTTTGAAATAAATTAATTTTCTGGCTACATGGGGTTGTTACTAGTTCCATATGACACTGATATCTATCTAGATTAATCCTTTACCTGTTTTAACTGCAAATGGTGTTTACTGTGCTATTTCATAAAGATTATAGTGTAGCCCTTTACATAATATCAAATACAATGCTACAAATGCTGAAGTCTTAAAGATCAAAGCCACATCTGTCCTAAAATGCTGATGTCACTTCAGCCTAATCCACCTCACAGGCTGGTTGGTAGAGTTCAATGAAAGAACCATGTATGCTGCCCTGAACTCAGAGGAAGTGCAGGATAATTCTGTACTAAATAAATAACCCTGACATGGAATTAAAGGAAACTATCATAGGATTATTGAGCTTTAAAATGGGCATGAAGCTGGCATAACTGGAAAACTTTGTTTGTGTCAAAGGCAACAGTCTGGAACTGGCAGTCTGCTGTCTCAAAGTACTGTAATCAAGAATCAAAGAAAGGTTGCAAGATTATTTTCCTGTAAATTCAGAAGCACCATTAATTTTTATATGCTGTGAGATTTTCCCAGCAAGGAAAAGCCATAATAATGCTTTCTAATCTGAGTTTCTATCCATGCTAAAAGTCCAAGAGCTCTGCCTGGAAAAAAGGTGTCAGCCAGACATAGAGAAAAAGATGGCTTTGCCAATGCAACAAATGCATTGTCAATTATTGGCATATAGTAAGTGTTCAGCTGTGCAAAGAGCAGCAAATATCAAACTCCCCAGAGATTTGGAAGGGTTGCTGACAGCCCAGATCCGAGAGGAGGTCTGCAGGGTGGCCCTGGCTGACCTGCTGGCTCTAGGCCGGACATGTGGTTACCTGGCAGGCTAACTTTGGCTCAGGACATATACTCTTTGAGAGGATGGAGCAGGGGAAAGGAAAGCTGACAAAGAGAGAAATGCAAACATGGACTGCAGTAATGATGTGGGGGAGGCATAGAGGAAAATGAAGGGTAAACCTGGCAACAAAACTCAGGAAACCAGACTGGAGCAAAGCAGGGGGTGATGAGATAGTGTTTCCTGGAGAGGGCCAGGGAGAAATGCAGACAGATAAACAGTCAAGAGGATGCAAACCAAAGGAACTGATGCTGTTCCCAGAGCTGAATCCTACAGGGTGCTATGCAGCTGGACTGGTTTCCACTCCCTACTTCTTTAGGTCTCAGAATTTTACCCGAAGGTCTTAAACACATGGCAAGGACATTAGAAAGAAAGTGGTCACCCCTGTGCGATGGAATCACCAAGAGTCGAAAACGACTGAATAGCTTACGACAATAACAACAACAAATGCAAAATATTGTTCACAATACCTGGCGACATGCCAAGGATACTGCATACTAAAATGAAGGCAAGACTGGAGACATTAGAAGAGTCAAGTAATGGTTCCCAGATACACACAGACTAGGCTTTCAAAAATGAATATTGTGGAAGGCTGCCTTGTGTTATGTTAATACTATGTTATTCTATCTAGGCTGTATCTCAGAACATCAGGGGCTTATATTCCTGTATGAGACTGTTAGATAACTGAAATTCCAGAACTGAGACAAGCACAGAAATGGGTTATGTCAAAACCAGAAGAGATTATTTTAGAACATATTTTGTAGGACTGTTTTAAAAAATGAGGTCTACTGGATGAACATGATATAATATATATATAACATTATATTTACATAAAAAATATAATAGGTTATTATAGCCAAAGTGACATGACGTTTAAGATTCCATTACTAGCTAAAATAATCAGATAAATAATAGGTAAATAATACCATCAGAATGGTTGCTACCAAATGGAAATCTCATAGGACTTTATGTGTTTGATATAACAAGTTAACAAAGCTGATTAATTTTGAACAGAATTGTAATAATTTTAACAATCATTTTTATCCAGTATGGAGGCCCTTGTGATATTGGAGGGACACTCCGCCAGAGGCTGGGCGGGCAGGTTTCCGCGCAGCCTCGTGCGTGGATCGCCTTCCAAGCTGGCCCAGGTACACGCCTCCCCGTCAGGCTGCCTCCTGGTCTGGAGGCGCCTGGGTGGTGTGTCTGGTGCCGATTTCCTCCCCCGGGATCCCGACCAGGGCCCTTCCTCCTCCTTGCAGGAGTTCCGCCAGCAGGAAGCGAAGAGGGCAGAGGAAATGGCCGCGGAGGAGGCTGAGCCGGGGAGGCAGCCGCTCGCCCCCTGGCCCACTATGACTCATATCATCGAGGGGCAAGCTGGGGCCCCCACATGCTTGCCAGCTTTGGATAGGGAAATCCTGGCAGCTGCATGTCCCGCTTTTCAGCCGGTTAAATCTGGTTACTTTATTCTAACACCCTAAAGTTCTTGTGATGTCAGACTTTTTAATCTCTTATATTATTACTATTGTTTTCTTTCTTTTTTGAATTGCTTCAGTTTCCAGTCCCAAGTGTATCTGAATTTTGGTCTGAATGACCATAAAATAAAGATTGATTGATTTTTAGTAACATTGTCCTGGTTATTCTTCCTCACAAGGACAATTATTCAATATAATTTATTTAGTTAGTACATTTTTAGCCTACCTTTCCACTCCAGAAAACTAAGGCAATAATGAGGTAGGTTAGGCTGAGACAGAATATCTGGACTGGGGTAATCTAGCAGACAAGAACCAAGCACTGATACATTCCTTTCTGCCCACCCACTCACAATCTGCCTAAGTTCACAGAATCAGCCTTTGCTTTAAAATTTCCAAAGAAGGAGAACCCACCACCTCCTGAGGAAGCCTGTTCCACTGAGGAATTGCTCTAAGTGTCAGGAACTTCTTCCGGATGTTTAGCCATAGAATCATAGAATCATAGAAATCATAGCCAAAAATTCTTTTCCATTGTTTCTGGTCTGACTCTCTGGGGCAACAAGAAACAACTCTGCTTCAAGTATGTGAAGATGGTTATCATATCACCTTCCTGTCCATAATTTTCCCCAGTGATCCAAGACTAGTGATAAACTCATCATCATCATCATCATCAACATGCACATCCTGCCCTTCCCTGGAGGCTCAGGGCAGCTTACAATGACATTAAATTAAACATTAAATTAAGTTTTAAAATATTACATTAATAACTCAGTGTAAAATAAGTATATCAATTTCATGCTTCCTCCTTCCCCAAGTAAAGAAGAGAGAGGGATAATATATTAGTTCTGGTGGCAATTTGTAGGATGGGTTGTAGACAGGGAGGCCAGCACTATGCTGTTTCTAGGCTTCAACGATAGGCCTCACTGAACAGCTCTGTGCTGTAGGCCCAGAGGAACTGTTTAAAGTCCAACAGGGCTCTGATCTAATTTGGCAGAGCATTCCACCAGGCCAGTTAAACTGATAAAAATCATCCCCCTTTCAACAAACAAATAAAAACTAAAACATGAGCAATAGGGAAGTTTGTGCTCTGATGAAAGGGGGAGGATAGGTGAAAGGTGCAGAATGGGCGGAATGAACTCAGTGTGGACAGTGGAGTGGGCTCCGGGGGGGGGGGGGCAGAAAAAGGGTATATGGGGAAAATCTGAGCAAATCTGTATGCTTTTGAATAACCTTCAGCTTGAAAGAGGAGCAAGGGGAAAAACTGGCAGCAAACCACTCTCAGAAAACTTGAGGAAACAGTGACCAGAAAGCAAACTGAGCAATGAAGAGAGGAAAATCAGTGCAAAACAAAACCAAAAAAGAAATCTTGACAGCTAGGCGTGGTGAAAGCAAGGGAAAACAGAACAAAAAAGAAAAACCTGACAGACATACACCGAGATGCATCCATGGACGATAGACCACTTTATAATGCAACCAGGGCTAAAATCTATTCTACAATAGATGAGTGAAGGGAAGGGACAACCAGATATCTGTAATACCTGGAACAAAAAATTATAGACCCACCCAGCATTTAACAGGGTTGAGAAATTGTTTATCAGTGCTTGGCTTCAGATTGTCTATGAACACATTTTAATATCTGCCTTAATTTATTTAAAAACATAAAGCAAGAATTTTTACATACAATTGTTTGTCCTTAACAGCTCCCGCACCTATTATGTGTGTTTTAACAACAGACTAATTTCTTGAGGAGGCACTGCTGCATTCAGGTATTGACACTATAATTGACCAGCAGCCACTTTGGACATTCATAAGGAAATGAACAAAAACCCTCAAGTTTCCCCTCCCAGATGCTTGGCATTTACAAGTTTTTTCTCAATCTGTTTATCTCTAGATAATCCCAGAAGATTTTTGTTGTAGCTTTAAGAAATCTAAACACAAGTGCCTTTCTCCAACTATAATAATTTTGTATCAGAGAACAGTTTACGGCTGCCAGACCTCTACTATTCTTCTATGACTTTTCAAAATATTCCAGTGCCATAAAACAGAGTAACCTGGCTTCTTGGCGCCTCCTATTTTGAGCTAAAGGTTCCATGATGGGTTTTTGTAGCGCATTTAAAGTTACAATCATAGAATAATAGAATATTACAGTTTGTACCTCCTGGGTCATCTAGTCCAACCCCCTGCACTATGCAGGACACTCACATCCCAATCGCTCATCTACCTGCCACTCCTTTGCCTTCACAGTATAAGCCACTCCGTCAGATGGCTATCTGTCCTCTGTTTAAAAATTTCCAAAGATAGAGAACCCACCACCTCTTGAAGAAGCCTGTTCCACCGAGAAACCGCTCTAACTGTCAGGAGCTTCTTACGGATGTTTAGATGGAATTTCTTTTGAATTAATTTCATCCCATTGGTTCTGGTCTGTCCCTCTGGGGCAAGAGAGCAATTCTGCTTCATCCTCCATATGGCACCCTGGTTATCAGATCCCCTCTCAGTCGTCTCCTAGACCAAGCTCCCCCAACTTTTCTTTATACATCTTGGTCTCCAGACCCCTCACCATCTTTGTTGCCCTCCTCTGGAGACGTTCCAGTTTGTCAACATCCCTCTTCATCTGGGGTGCCCAAAACTGAACACAGTACTCCAAGTGAGGCTGAACCAGAGCAAAGCAGAGATAAGGTTGGTCTGACATGTTCTTGCGAAACCCGTGCTGAGTCTTAGAAATCACAACTCTCAGTTCCAGCTGCTCAAGATCCGAGTGTTTGATGATTTGTTCCAAAATTTTGCCAGCTACAGATGTCAAGCTGATGGGTCGATAATTACCCGGATCCTCCTTTTTCCCTTTCATGAAGATGGGGACAACATTTGCCTGCCTCCAATCGTCTGGCACCTCACCTGTTCTCCAAGAAGTATCAAAAATAATGGACAGAGGTTCAGAGATGACATCTGCAAGTTCTTTTAGTACCCTTGGATGCAATTCATCTGGCCCAGAAGACCTTGTTTCATTTTTTAAAAGTAGGTGTTTGAGGACTGCTCCAACAGTGATCCTAGGCCACCATTCCCGTCCCCCGTGTTGTGTTACATTTTTGCCACATTGAGCACTATTTCCTTCACAATAGAAGACTGAGGAGAAATAGGAGTTAAGCAGTTCAGCCCTCTCTTCATCATCATCTGTTATAATTTCACTTTCTTGTCCTCGCAGTGGTCCTATGGAGTCCCTATTCTTTTTCTTCTTTGAAATAACAGCAAGCCACCAATCAGAGCACAGCAGTTATTTCGTGGACTGAAACTTTCTCACCCCCCCCCACAAGCCCTGAAATATTTTTTTAAAGGCACTTCCATGTTGCTATGTGATAATGCCACAACACATATGCATTTTTAATAAAAATCAACACTGCTGCATTTCTTTGGAGAAATGCCAGAATGATACAGTATCCCCCCCCCCCCCCTGCTTTGGGATTCATGTTCTTTTGCACTTTGTTTCTGTCTGGGTGGATTGCATAGTCCTTGGAGCCCAAAAAGACATTTTGTGCTAATGGTTGGCTTAAAAACATAGAGCTCAGACCCCTGTATGATCGGGAGAAGGATGCTTAATCACCCGTCCCACCATTTCCCAGCTGATTTCCCACCTCCAGCAAACACAAACATGGCTGTATTTTTGCCTACCCAAGTTGTGAGAAGGCTGCACATGATCCCTGGATCCCAAAAAGACATTTTGTATCAATGGTTGGCTTTTTAAAAGTTCTCAGACCCCTTTATGATCGGGAGAAGGCTGCTCGATCACCTGCCCCCCCCTTTCCCAGATCATTCCCCACCTCCAGAAAAGGGGTTATGTTTTGCTTGCCTGATCACAAAAAGACAATGGACACTTTGCAGAAGATTTTATTTTACCTTTGACAATGTAGCTTTACGGTAGCGCTGCAATGCAGACCACACCATTTAAAAAAAATTACTCAGAGCAGGAAATGGAGACGGGAGGGTGTGTGTGAGGGCAGGACAAAGCTGCTGAGATTATCACGCATTTCCTCCTCTATACGAGGTTGCTCTCTCATTGCTCACTGATGGGACATACAATTTAGGGAAGGAAATCCAGTTTTGGCAATTCCCAAAATTACAAGTTAAAAGTGGCCAAAACTTGACCCAGCTACTGGACAGCCTTGGGATGCAGGTGATATCATGTGGATGGGGCTGCCAACATTTGAAGGCTTTCCAGGAACAGATTCCCCATATCTAAATGGTCTATCATTCTCACAGCCTCACAGTGGTGCTGTAAGGATAAAATGGAGGAAGAGAAGTTGTGTTGTTTTAATATGAAGGACAGAATAAAAATGTGATATGCAGACAGATATAAAGTTTCCTTTGATAGGTAAAGTCATGTCTGACCCTTGGGGTGACGCCCTCCAGCGTTTTCATGGCAGACTCAATATGGGGTGGTTTGCCAGTGCCTTCCCCAGTCATTACCGTTTACCCCCCAGCAAGCTGGGTACTCATTATACCGACCTCGGAAGGATGGAAGGCTGAGTCAACCTTGAGCCGGCTGCTGGGATTGAACTCCCAGCCTCATGGGCAGAGCTTTCAGACTGCATGTCTGCTGCCTTACCACTCTGCGCCACTAGAGGCTCTTTTTTCCTTTGATTAAAGTGAGATATTTTTACCTTCATAATGGATGTGGGAGGGACAAGGGAGAAGGGTGGCAGGATTTCTTTTTAAAGTTTGGCAAAAAAATGAAAGCCACACCTAGCTTTCAAAAGGAATTGGGAAGGAAAAAGAGAAAATGAAGATCCAGATGTTGCTGGAATGAAAAGCACTTGAAAAAAAAGAGAGAAGGTGAGAAGCAAACATGAAAGTGAGCCACTCATTTGCTTTAAGCCTAAATATAGAACAAATTATTTCTTGATGTTGATTAGTTGCTCTAATCTTAATTGCATATTACCAAAACATCACCTTACATTAGGACAACAGTTAAATTTGTCAGTAGATTAGTAAATTGACTAGAGCTTCCTCCCCCCCATTTTAATGTAAAAATCACAGCCCTTTCACTTAAAGCTGTCATTTACTGTAGATTATATTGCTTGCATAAAGAGTGAATAGTGCTCAGACTCAGGAGCTAAACACTTTAATTAACACCATGTGGGGCCAGGTTGGTAGGATATCAACTAATGTCTAGTTTATTTGGCCTCTCAATGTGATTAAGTTTGGATGTGTGGCCACAGCTGTGCTGGTTAGAATCAACACCTTGTAAATTATGACAAAAACTTTGACTACAAATAGTTGTAATTAGTTATTCTTTACAAAGGGGGAAGGCATTGCCTGAAACTGTGCAATTAATCTTGTATGAGACAGGAGTGAGACAATGATGGAAGACTGAAATTAACCCCATGTAGAGCACACATGAGTTACTGTTTTATGCCCTCTTGTGAAAAACAGAGAAATATTGGCATCAGCCCCATGGAAACAGTATATGATTATGTTAATTCTGTTCATCTACTTTCGGTGTGAATTTATTTACTTATATGTATATTTAAATTCCCTTCTCGAAACACAAAGACACAGAACAATCTTGTCTCTATAAATCTTTGAATTAAAATAAACAGAAATATAGGTACTAGTTGTAGTTAAATTTACATTGCCATAGGTTGCAACAATATAAAACATTTGCAGTATAAAATAAGTACAAAATGTACAATATAAAATACAAAATGCATATTAAAGCAAAGATATCAAAGAAATTTTTATAAATCCTTGATATAAAACAGTGTAAGTGAAACCCATGTTTTAAGGAAACTGATATACCTGGTATGTATTTGTTTCTGAAACTTTTACTTGCTTGGCTTATAGCTACCAAGGAGCCAGAACAAAGAGTGCAACTCTATTAGTTATAAAGGGATCATCATTGGATAACAGAAATGAGAGCTTTTCAAGATCTGAGGAAGAAGAGGGAAAAATTGCTAGGATCTTATCTAGGAATTTGGTTCTTGGTTCTTTGAAAAGAGGGCAAAATAGTATATAACATGGCATATCCTCTGGAACTGGGTCACCACATGAATAGAGTCATAATTATTTTGGAATCTGAGCAAACTTTCCTGTAAGAAAAATTGTTGGCATGGTCTGGAATTGCAAAGAGATAAAACCCAGTTTGAGAGTTTTTGTACTGGTGTATATTAAATTGGAGTTTTGAGGCCAATTAATTTACACAAAGGGGAGAGAGAACTTAGATTATTATATTAATAGCCTACCATAGGATGCGTTGATCCTAAAAATCCAGTCTCATAAACTGAACAGCGGGAAAGAATATTACTATAATATGCATTCTGGAACTCATTGATGTGTCTCAATGCATCAAAACTTAGTTTGCTAAACTCATTGTTAGAAGCAGAACTCTGTGCAAATATTTCAGTAATATTTCAATGAAAATAAGGGTTCAATGAAAATAAGGGAGGAAGAAGATTCCATGGGCTGATGGCTGGGTTAAATCCTGTCTGTGGGATGTTTTATAATGTTGCCCCATCTGGAGGCAGAGGTTGACACAGGAGGAGCAAGGAGTCGGGGGGGGGCACAGTTGATGGCTTGAACCAGTGCTTGTAGTACTGGCATGTCTGTGGGACTGATTCTTTTTTATAGTTTACTTCCTCCATCTAAGTAAGGTACCAGCATTTGGGACAGTGGAGAGCTCATTTACAAGAAACCAGTGCAGATCCCAGAAAAGTGGCATAGTTTGATGCTAACAAGCCATTAGGAAGTTTTGCTAATTATGCATTTGATTTTACTCTTTTTTCCCACCAATGACAAATGTGGTCCATGTCATTCCAATGAACATTTAGGTCCTCTTCAAAGAAGCTATTAAATGTTAAAAGATTTCCCCCTCCCCAATGTGTGTGTTTACAGGGTCTACATCTGCAGAAGACTAAATGCAGAGTACATGAGCTTAGGTCCAGGAAGGCAAAATCTGTGGCCTTGTTTTGACACTTCTGCTGCTGACATCACTTGTCAGCAATAACCTCTTCTTTTGTTGATACAAGAAACTACCCCAAAGGCCGTCTAGACATTGAGTTGACTGCCAACATATTCACTAATATCTGGAAAAGCTCAGAGATCAACTCAGAGGCAAAGAAGGGGGAGAGGGAGGATTGAGAATGGAAATGCCGTTTCCCTTGTTATTTTTTTTCAATTCTTTCTTTTGGTCAAAACTGGTTCTTTCTCCCGCTTTTCCCCCATGGTGCTGACAAGCTTAGAACAAATCCAAATCTGAAATCCACTATCCCAAACAGGTCCATTTCTATGTCACCTGAAATAGCCTCATCAAGCAATTCCACTCGAGACAAAAACTATAACATGGCAAAGGTGGCAATATTTAAGGATGTAACTTTTTAATTATTATTATTATTATTATTTAATTTTTATAAAATAGTTTCAGGGGACAGATCAGTTTGTCTGCAGTAAAAGAGCTTATATGAGTCCGGTAGCACCTTAGAAGATGAAGATTTTTGGAGTATAAGCTTTTGAGAGTCAAATCTCCCTTCATCAAATACTGCTATAAGAATGGGTAAATTCACGCAATATACCACAGCCATGTGGGAAAGCATCACAGGGGAAGAATAGATTCCAGTGGGTAGCCATGTTGGTCTGAAGCAGCACAACAAAACAAAATCAGAGTCCAGTGGCACCTTTAAGACCAATAAAGATTTATTCAAGGCATGAGCTTTCAGGTGCAAGCACTCTTCCTCAGGGGAAGAATAGCTGGTATATATCTCATTGCATGTGTGAATGGCTGCTGCATTAGAACAATAAGCAATGGATTGCACAAATAAGACAAATTACAGAAGAGAGAACAAATGGAGGGAAGAACAGAGAAAAGCAGAATGAGTGTCAGAACTGTAAAGAATGGGCAGTATAAAAATCCAATCCAAATAAATAAATAAGAGGGGTTATCTGTTTTGTTGTGATTTTATTGCTTGTGATATTTTATTGTTTACTTAATTCATACATGGACTAAGGGGGAAATTCCAGTTCCACGGCAGAAACAGCCAGAGAGTTGCCATGGCTACCTCAAAGCTAGAGTACACTCTGCATTACCTGCGTTTAAAAACAACTCATAAACAAGTCCATTTGGCACAGAATACTACTGCCCAGCTAACACTGGGTGCTAAGTGGAATCTGCATATCCCACCCTGCAGACATTCCATTGGTTACCAGTCAGGTACTGGGCTCAATGTAAGATTCTATCACCTATTCAGCCCTTAATGGCAGTGGACCCAAATACCTACAGAATTGCATCCCCTGTGATATTCCATTGTAATGGCATCTGAGCAAAGCTTTCTGGATGTGCCGCCCTGATAATAGATAACATTGACTGTCTGTGCTGGCTCCCAAATTATGGGAAGGTCTGCATGAAACAATTAGGAAGCCTTCCCCCCCCTCCCAAAAATCACTTTGCATCATTATACTTTAGAACAGTAACTGCTTCAGGGAAAGTTTTTTTTTTTAAACGGGCCGAATAAATTTGCCAGGGCAGTTTCTCTTTACTATAACTATATAACAACTAGGACTATATTGGCTAAAATGCATACATGTACTTGGGTAGGGTTGTTGCTGTTAGTTTTATTCATTTGATTAATTAGTAACAACAAATCATAAAGAACAAGCTAGTAATGTCAGTGAAGTACGAATGCTTGAGTTAATACCAGTTGTTTTATTAATCTGTGGTACATAAAGAAACCTTTTTAGCTGTATACTATCTATAGTAAATGTTGTTTTTAAGAAAGATTAGCTGTCATTCCTTGATAGAGCACTAATGAAACTATAGTGGCAAGGGGGAGAAAAAGGAATGATCTGAGTGGGAATTACTTCTCCTTTGCAACATTGCCAATAATAATATAGTCATTGCATAAGGTACACGGAATCAGAATTCTCAGTAAGTAAGAGAAAACTGTGACACATAAATTTAAGCAATGACAGACAATAAATCCAGTTTGAATAAAGGCCCCTGTCTGCATTCTGCCTTTTTAAGAGCCATAAACTGAGAGATCAAGGATAGGAAAACCAATAGGAAACACAGTTTTCCAGAAATAGACAAGGTGTGAGCAGTCTGTGAAACCCTGCTTCCTTTCTCAACGTCCCATCAATCCAGTTCTGTTTATTTTTGTATCCTGCTGCCAGCTCTCTTGGAAACCATCTTGAAAAAGCAAATATCAGTGGAGCTGCTGCATGCCTTTTTAATCACAATCATTCTTTCTCCATGCTAATTGTGAGCATATTAAAATAATATATTCTTACATAAAGTACAGTGGCTCATAATTTTTATAGCTTCATGTGGTTGCTATATATTAACACATTTGGCTACTTGGTTTCCTTCATAAGGCTACAGGGGAAAAGCCTGCAGGGTGAGAGTGACAGGATATATTTATCCTGTCCGTGGCGTACAGTGCCATGGAGTCCACCCTCCATGGCATTCATTTTCTCCAGAAAAACTCATTTCTCTAATCTGGAGATGAGCTGTAATTCTGGGAAATCCCCAAGTCCTACCTGGAAGCTGGTATCCCAAATAAAAATAGCTTTTAAAATAAGGTACATATATAAATATAAATACAACTAGTAATCAAGCCCGCTGTAAGAAAAATACAGCGGGCGCTAGGTAAGGGAGCCCCCGGCAGTCGCGCGCAGCACGGCTGCCGGGGACTCCCTTGGCCAGCGGCCTGACGCGGCGAGAGGCGCAAAGCACCTCTCACCGCGTCAGGCCGCCAGCAAGGGAGCAACTGCGAGCCGATTGGCTCAGCCAATGGTCTGTCCGGAGGAAGGGGCCAATCAGCACCCTTCCTCATCCTGGACAGAGCCTGCCCTAACTCCTCCCAATAAGCCCTTACGGCTTTATTTAGTCCGCAGCGCCCGCAGCACCGCGGGCTGTGTTAAGATAATGTCAAAGGCAATAGGTAAAGAGAAAGATCCATAATTGACTCAGTAGAGGGAGCCACTCTGCTGGATTGATTCAGTAAGGCCCATTATGCATGGGCCATAAGGCCCGCACTGGCAGCAGCAGCGCTTCAGTTACAATCACCGAGAACGCACGCTGCTGCCATGAGTGCGGGCGCCTCCTGGCCCCGGGCTCTGGAAGACCCGCGTTAAGCAAATGCGGGATCTTCCAGAGCTTCCCAGGTAAGCCGGGACTGCAGTGGCCCGGCGCTGTGCATACTCGGCAGCACCGGGCTTGTCAGACTGCTCAGCCTCAACCTGCGGTGTCCCTTAAGGTACACCGCTCGCCCCTGCGGGCTCCGTGGCAGCACGGAGCTGGCAGGGGTGACCCCCTGCCCCCCTCCGCTCCCCCAGGCCCCTCCCCACCTCCCCCACCCGCGCCACTGCACTTACTTCAGCCGGGCCTCCTAGCCCCAGCGTAAAGCGTGTGCACGCGCTCTACGCTGGGGCAACCCAGCATGCCCCGCTCATGTGCATTCACAGGAAATGGTGGGGCATTGTGCTCCACTGCAACAGCATGATGCCAGCGCGCGGAACCTGGCGCCATGCATAAAGGGCCTAAAAGAAGCCATAATCTTCAGTTTGCAAGACCTGAGCAAGGCTGTTAATAAGAAGACATTCTGGAGGTTATTAATTCATAGTATCATTGTAAGTTGAAAGTAATTTGATAGCACATGGCAGACATGAATATATAAAATATTTAAACAATTCAATAAAAACATATAGACACACATAATGCAACTAGGGAGAAGAAGAGAAGGCATACAGGAGTATCTTACTGGAGATACAAGCAATCTGCACAGAAGCCACTTGCCATTTCCTAGCAAGAAGTATAGAATCAATGGATAGGAGAGATGAGATGACTGGTCAGTATTGTAGATGATTGCACCTACCCATTGCAGTTCATGGCTTATTCCAATAGAGAGTTTGCTCCTTTTCCTGTTGTAATTGTGAAGAGTCACAGACAGGATGCATCTGCAGGAACTGGAGAACCTAAACCTGCACACGCTCTGCCTTTTCTTTCTTTCTTTCTCTACCTTGTTGTGGTGTTGCTGCCTAACAGGTTATTAGGTTGAGGGAGATCCAATGCATCCTTTTTTGATCCAATGCATCCTTTCTTGTAGCCTCCACCTAGTTCTGATTGTTATCAATCTGTGTATCCAGTCCTATCAAACCCCTCACAAAGTGGAAGAGCACCCATCTTTCAATGTCTTATCTAAATGAGGCAATACATCAAGGCTACTTGCAAATCATTCATTATAAATATGGTGGCTTAGGTAGATCTCAACAGACCACGAATATATTATCTATTAGACATATTAGGTGACAAGATGTCCATAGGTTTTATAATACTGTAAAAGGGGGGGGGGAACCACACTGCCTTAATGCCTGCCTCACTTTGATTTCCACACATAGGGAAAGGGCTGTGGTTCAGCCTCTGCTTGGCATGTAGAAGGTCTCCGGTTCAATCCCCAGTATCTCCAGTTAAAAGGAGCAGACAGGAGGTGTTATGAAAGATCTCTGCCTGAGACTTTGGAGAGTGGCTGCTAGTCTGAGTAGACAATACTGATTTTGATGGTCCAATTGTCTCATTCAGTACAAGGTGGGTTATATCTTGAAATCACATTAGAAAAAACAGACAGAACCTGATGTCTTGGCAATGTTATACCTCAGCATTTCAAAGAGGTGAAGAGAGTGAGCTAGAGACACCTGGACCAATTATGCACAGCAGTGGCTGCACTAGGCCACTGCCAGTGCCTAGCAGTGGGGTAGAATGCCCTGCTGCTTCCCAAGGACACATGAGGGAAGGAATCTCCTACTACACATGGACAGCCCTGATGTTGGGTGCACGCACGCACAACACCAGGGCTGGAAGAGCCCATCGCACTGCAGAGCCGCAGCCACAGCTGGGGGGAGCGGCAGGTATTGGGGCTCCTCCATGTAATGGCGGGAGAGCAGTGTGCCACAACCCACCATTGGGGTGGGAAACTGCCCCATTCAGTTCCACAGTGCCGCGAAGCTGACTGGGGCGTTTGGTGTCCCTGCAGGGACGCCGTAGGTTAGGGCTGGAGATGGTGTCCCTGCAGATGGTGACCTATACTCTCCATGACAGATTATGCATGAGGTGAAAAAGCTGGGCTGGCAGTGACAGGGCTGCAAGGCTAATCCCCGATTATTCATGTCACTGCCAGCCCAGTTTTTTCACCTCATGCATAATCTGTCATGGAGAGTATAGGTCGCACATAAAATTGTAATTACTAGAAAGGACAAGTTAGGAACCTGCACACAGGTTGGGTTACTTTGTTCCTTCTTTTGTTGTTTCATTACTAAAAAGGACAACTGTGTGTGGAACATACAATGAAGGAGGCATTGGAGAGGAGACATTGGCAAAACTAGGAACATCAGGGAGAGATTCAAGTACTGCTTCTATTTTTGAGGGGGATTAACCCACAGAGAGAGAGAGAGAGAGAGAGAGAGAGAAAGAATTAGAATTCAGATTTTTCTATAAACCTGGATCTTTTTACTGAAAGATCTGCTTGTCTATTCATAATTCCAGAGTGTCCACAGATTTGGTTATGTTGAAAATGAGATCTATTGATGTATGGAGCTTTAAATATGAGGAAGCAGAGCTGATTAACACTGTGTTAGGTTCACATATCTAGAGTGGCAGCCCGGTGTGGCTGCTGCCGTGCATAATGGGTCATGCACATGCAAAGTTGAAGTCTATATCAGGGGAGATTAAACATAAAGAAAACAATTCTAACCAGGCGTATTTGGAAGTCTCATTTTACTCACGAGGGCTTACTCCCATGAAATTGTTCTCAGGATTGCAGCCCTAGACACCAGAGAGGTAGATGAGTTTGTTAGTAAAGCTGAAATACGGATTTCTCCTCACAAAGAATCTGTAATACATTTGTTAAAATTATTATATTTTCAAGGGATTTAACAAGAATGCTTTAATTTATTTTCATAACCCCAGAAGTCATTTTTTTGTACAACATCCAAATGTTTTCCCCATCTTTTCCTCCCCCCCTCCTCCTAACACTTAAATGTTCATTTAAGGACAGACAGGATGTTTAACTCTTGGTTTTTGTATTTTTCCTTTTTCTCATATTCATTCTCTGTTTTCTTTCATCTGGTATAACTATTACAGTTTTTTCCCCCATGCTACCTGTGCACTTCAATCTCTCAAGGATGCCAGGGCTTGGACTTATGCAATATGACATAAGAACAACTCTCCTTTATGAGATCAAAGTCCATCCTTGTCCACAGTCTCCAATTAGAGGCTTCTGAAAAGGGTTAAGATGTTGTCTCTAGTGTGCCCAGTCATCTGAACCCTCTTTAGCTGCAGGTAGGAACAGGTGTGTCCAGCAGCAATATCCTTTTAACTGGCATATTGGTACTCGGATCTAGGACTTCTTTATTTGAATTTCATGTTGACTTTTCATTCTGCACACATTGGATCAATTAATTAATTAATTAATTTTAGATTTATATTCTGCCTCTCCCAACAAAGTCAACCCAAAGTGGCTTACAAGTAAAAACAATAACAATGACCCATAAAAACATTTAAAAACTAACATTTACAACTAATATCAAGATGGTGGTACAAATTCAGAGAAACACCTCCCCTCCAACTTCTCTGCTCCAGCCATGAGCCACTACCGTTGTTCTCGGTGGTATCTCCAGGTTGTGATCTTCCTTAACATAGGGTGGGACAGCTCATATCCAATTCCCTAACATTTTGACGCCCTTCTTCGAGGCAATGTGCTTTTGCAGCTGTGCTTTCCTGTGCAGAATGTAGCCATGTGACTGAAGTAACTAATCTTGGAGTTTTGGGGGATGGCTTGAGCTATGACTATCTCTGTAGTTAAGTTTTAATTGCTAAATGAGATAAATAATTATAATGGTGTTACTGAATAAAGAAAATCTTGCTCTCATTGAGATAGTGTAATTGTACTGTTACAAAAACTGGAATAGAAAAAACTCAGTACTTTTCAAGCACTGGAGATGGAAAATGCATGCAAATACATATGTGTGTGCCTTGATTCAATCACTGTTTTTGTCTGCAGTGCCTTGTTATGTTCCGTATTTTGACCTCCTTATATCCACATATATAAACACACTCAAATCTATTACATTTCTGAAAGCTGCAAAAAAAATTGTTTTTTTACTGCAATTAAATGTCCTGTTGATTGTACCATCCTAAGCAAGTCTACCCTCCTAAGCAAGTCTACTCAGTCCTGCTCAGTTTTATTCCACAGGGCTTATTATCAACCCTATTATCTTAGGGTTGCAGTGTCAATTGGCTATTGAATTGAAAACAAGAAATCAGATTTGACTTATATTTGGTGATAGCTCTCATCATATGATACCATGTTCAAATGATGTCCACCAAGCCCCATCCCCCAAACAAAGGTATGGTAAAATCACTTTGTAGCCATTCTTATCACATCAAATGTCACAATTTTACCAATTCTGTACCAGTGGGGCCACTCCAGGGTGCCACCAGTGCATTGCAGTGGAGCAGCATGCCCTGCCACTTCCTGTGTCTTCACAGGGAACTGTTTTTGGTGATGGACCCCCTTTGCCCTGGTCAGGGCAGAAAGGTTCTGCTGTGCAGAGGTGGGGGTGGCAGGTGGGCTATTGGCACGAAGAAGAAGAAGAAGAAGAAGAAGAAGAAGAAGAAGAAGAAGAAGAAGAAGAAGAAGAAGAAGAAGAAGAAGAAGAAGAAGAAGAAGAAGAGTTGGTTCTTATATGCCGCTTTTCTCTACCAAGAGTCTCAAAGCAGCTTACAATTGCCTTCCCTTTCCCCTCCCCACAACAGACACCCTGGTCCACACTATTTCCCGCACAAGAGAAGACTAAGGAGAAATAGGAGTTAAGCAGTTCATCCCTCTCTTCATCATCTGTTATAATTTCACTTTCTTGTCCTCACAGTGGTCCTACAGTGTCCCTATTCTTTTTCTTACGTGAAATATAACTAAAGAACCTTTTTTGCTATGTTTAGCATTTCTTGCTAGCTTAAGCTCATATTGAGCTTTAGCTTTTCTAAGACTCCCTACAATTATTGGTTATTTGTTTATACTCATCCTCGGTAATAAGGCCTTCCTTCCATTTCCTAAACGACTCTTTCTTTATTCCCCAAATCATTTGACAACTGCCTATGGAGCCACCTTGACTTCCATAGGCTCCTTCCATCTTTTCTTCACTTTTAAGAAACCCCCAGCCCTCTTGGACTCCCATCTCTTTAAGTCTTTCTGAGCACGGGACTCTACCCAACATGCCTTTAAGTCTGTTAAGTCTGTTATGATCTAGATGTTACTCTACACATTTCTCAGAGGTCTGTTGGGAGCTTATTCCTGAAATGTTTTCTCTTCTTATTCTTTTTGGCATTCTTCACCTGCTTTTCCTGACTGTAATTCAATCTGAGGGTGTTTATTTTTTTCTTCTCTCAACCTCCTGTTGTTGTTTTTTTAAATAAAAGGCATGTATACTTGCCAAGGAGTACAGATATTTTACTTTCTTTTGGAAATGCTAGTACTGCAAAAGAAATATTCCTTGCTATAATAAAGTATAATAACTGATATATAGAATCATAGAATCATAGAGTTGAAAGGGGCCATACAAGCCATCTAGTCCAACCCCCTGCTCAATGCAGGATTCAGCCCTAAGCATCCTAAAGCATCCAAGAAAAGTGTGTATCCAATCTTTGCTTGAAGACTGCCAGTGAGGGGGAGCTCACCACCTCCTTAGGCAGCCTATTCCACTGCTGAACTACTCTGACTGTGAATTTTTTTCCTGATATCTAGCCTATATCATTGTACTTGTAGTTTAAACCCATTACTGCGTGTCCTCTCCTCTGCAGCCAACAGAAACAGCATCCTGCCCTCCTCCAAGTGACAACCTTTCAAATACTTAAAGAGGGCTATCATGTCCCCTCTCAACCTCCTTTTCTCCAGGCTGAACATTCCCAAGTCCCTCAACCTATCTTCATAGGGCTTGGTCCCTTGGCTCCAGATCATCCTCATCACTCTCCTCTGTACCCTTTCAATTTTATGTACGTCCTTCTTGAAGTGAGGCCTCCAGAACTGCACACAGTACTCCAGGTGTGGTCTGACCAGTGCCGTATACAATGGGACTATGACATTGGTTTTGATGTGATGCCCCTGTTTGATACAGCCCAAAATGGCATTCGCCTTTTTTACCGCTGCATCACACTGCCTGCTCATGTTTAGTTTACAATCCACAAGTACCCCAAGGTCTCGTTCACACACAGTGTTACCTAGAAGTGTATCCCCCATCCAGTAGGCATGCTTTTCATTTTTCTGACCCAGATGCAGAATTTTGCACTTATCTTTATTAAATTGCATCTTGTTCTCATTTGCCCATTTTTCCATTGTGTTCAGATCTCGTTGAACTCTGTCCCTATCTTCCGGAGTATTTGCCAGTCCTCCTAATTTGGTGTCAGCTGCAAACTTGACGAGTAGTCCCTCCACCCCCTCATCTAGCCCCGAGCCCTGAGGTACCCCGCTACTCACCTCCCTCCAGTCTGATGAAACACCATTGACAACAACTCTTTGAGTGCGGTTCTCTAACCAATTCCCTATCCACCTAACTATCTGAAAATTCAGATTGCAGTCCTTCAATTTATCCATCAGAACATCATGGGGAACCTTATCAAAAGCTTTACTAAAATCCAAGTAAACAACATCAACTGAATTTCTACAATCCAGCAAACCTGTTACTTGGTCAACAAAGGAAACCAGGTTGGTCTGACAGGACCTGTTGGAGAAAAATTCATGCTGACTTCCTTGGATCACCAAATGGTCCTCCAGATGTTTGCAGATCGCTCCCTTTAATATATACTCCATTATCTTACCCACAACAGAGGTCAGACTCACTGGTCTGTAGTTTCCCGGGTCATCCTTCCTCCCTTTTTTGAAGATCGGAATAACATTTGCTCTCTTCCAGTCCTCCGGGACATCTCCGGTCCTTAAAGAGGTCCCGAAGATGATGGACAAGGGTTCTGCAAGTTCTCCGGAAAGTTCTTTGAGCACTCTCGGGTGAATTTCATCCGGCCCAGGGGATTTGAACTCATCCAGTGCAGCTAAATGACTCTCGACAATCTCTTTGTCCATTTGATAAATGTAATTGTCAGCCAGGCAGGTCAGAAAGTTGCATGACTGTGGACGCTTTGCAGAGTTTGTTTCCCAGCACACATCTGGGAAATTGAAGTCACCCATGATGACAAGGTCCTGCCGCTTGGATATTTTCTCAAGCTGCTCACAAAGTGCAGCATCCACATCTTCTCGTTGGTCAAGCGGTCGGTAGCAGACACCAACCACCACACTTTTTGTTTTCCCCTCGCTTGTTTTCACCCAGATGCTTTCCACTGTAGATATACTCTCCTTCACTAGAATTTCCTGACAGGTAAGCCCTTTCCTCACATACAGTGCCACTCCTCCACCTCTTTGATCTATTCTGTTTTTTCTGAACAGTTCATATCCATCCACTATTACATTCCAGTCATGAGAATCATTCCACCAAGTTTCTGTGATGTGAGAATCATTCCACCAAGTTTCTGTGATGGCCAAAGACTAGCCCAAATGTGAATAGGCAAATCCACACAATGGGAACAGCTGTATTTTCATCATAGGGTTCTAGAAATCAGGGGTTCCTGAGTTTGCAATAAAAGGCAAGTTTTTTTTAAAAAATTACAGACACAACTCCCCCATTAGTAGTGATGTCTGCATGCACTGACAGCATTAATAATGCAGACTTTGGTTGAATTTGCTGCAAGTAGTCTTGAAAATCATGGTGGCAGTAGCCACTTGGGGCAGGTGAAGAAATGAATTTGGTGGTTGGCTGTCCCTCAACCCACCTGCTTCTCTCTCCTTTACCATGCTTGGGGGAGAAATGGGCAGCAGGTAGGCAAGATGGTAGCAGTGGATGGGAACTGTCAGGTAAGCAGGCCAGAGAAACTGGAGATGCAAGGAGGTAGAGGCCACAGCAGGGAGGAGGAAATGACCTTTCTCCTCCCCCACAGGTCTTTATGGGTCCATCTTTAAAAATATAACAATACATTTAGTGTGAGAGGGGATGGCGTATTGTTTAACTAGTTTGAGTAAAAAGTATTCCTGCTATTGGAATTACCTGAAATTCAAATACTTTCTGATGTTTTCCCTTGTAAAAAATAATCTAAATTTGGAGAGAGAGAAAGCTAAATGTGAACAGTAAATGTTTTCCTCCTGATGCTTGCTTCTGAGATCTGTCACAGCAAGCTCCTTTATGTATATTTTGTGCTCATTCCTCACTATGGTCTGTAAGCAGAAGGAATTCATAGCAAAATGTCACTGAAAGTACTCAGTCAAAAGCCTCCATCATCCTAAAGTTAATTTGATTCAGTAGTGTAGATTGCTTTGTTTTTATAATTTTCTCTAATCTGTGGTTTCTTCCCCCCAAGAGTAGTTTGTTACAGAGCTTAGCTCCCTCTGCTGGAACATTTTGTGGCTAATGCTTACATTGGACCATTTGCTTTTGTTGATCAGCCAAAAACTATTTAAGAGCAATAATGGAAACATTTGTCTTGTAAAAATACTAACAATTTGCTAGTTTATTCCTACAGCAGTTTCTATCACATTCCAAAGACAAATATAAATTTAAGAATAAAATAGATAATAAATGTGATACCTGTATGTCGCCCCTTCTCAGATCTACATGTTACACAAGGTTAAGTTGACTGAATAGTATAACACAAGTTAAGTAACTAAGCTAGGCTGACCATATTTCCTTGATATGAAAAGGGGACATTGGGATGGCAAAAATGGGAGGAGGGTTAAATATTTTGCATTCAGGAAAGTAAGGTGATTTTTAAAAGTTTTATAAACACATTGAGTTTACCATTATTCTTTCAGTGACAGAATCCATACAAAAATTTAGGTAGACATAGTAGAGGGGACTGTTTTTCACTATTTCTCCAATGAAATAATCTTACATAGCAAATGTCAGTCTTTCAACACCTTATTACAAAACTTCTTGCACCCCATGGCACAATTTAGTCTTACAATTAAAGTAGCCCTCATTGCCTCAACACTTAATCTAGATGACAAAACAAAAACTGCTACAGCAAGTATATACCTTTTATTAAGAAGGGGACAAAATTGACATTTTTATTAAAATGAAGGGACAGCTCGAAAATGTGAAAAAAGCGTACTGTTCCCTTCAAAAGGGTCTGTATGGTCAGCCTAAACTAAGAGGAATCAGTGAAAGAAGTATGCTGCATTTACATTATTCTTTTTTCATCTACTATAACTGCCCAAATTAGAAATAAATCTTGATATTCTGTTATTCTACTGTTACTTCATTGCAGTTTCTTGACAGAACCTCTGCAGTAAACATGAGTGGCTAGTGGCTAGTTTTGCTATATCATGAGCTTCTTTGTTTCTTTCTCAAGATTTAGTGAGAAGCTATTCTATGACCCCACCAACACTCAGCATCACAGAAGAGGATTACATGATCAACACTAAAGATACACTGAATATTACTTGCAGGTAAGAGTCACATAAGAATTCCCTTCACTCTCGCCAACTGTTATGTCAAAGCAAGGTTGGTCAAGCATCACAGGAAAATTCTCCACAGCTGGAGAATTGTTTTCTGTCACCTGGAGATCATTTTGTAATAGCAGGAAATCTCCAGCCACCATTTGGAGGTTGGCCACACAACTGAAAAAGAATAAGACTCGGCCTGTGCAACATAGTGTCTTCTTTAACACCTGCTGTGGAAACCTGCTTTGGGAAAAGAGCAAAGATCATTCTAACCTAAACACAATCTGCCTCCAAGAACCCAACCAAGGGCCTATAAAACCCATATTGGCCACCATCACCTGGATTTTTAGATTTTCAATATATACTTTTATCTAATTCTGCAGACAACCAGGAAAAATTTAATAATCATCCATTATATGAAACAAAATAACCCAGCAAGGAAAACAGCCAACTTTTTTATTTGTTTGTTTTATATAGAACATTTATGTGTCATCATTCCATAAACACATGTTCAAGGTAGGCCATGGAAAAATAGAACTTTCATATGGAAATTATTAGGGAATCAACAAACTATGAAAAATAGAGATTAAAAATATTTTAAAAGAAACCCTAAAATCTGGGAAGATAGGAGGGACTTCGTAAGCATCACAGGATATTTAAGACAAATATATCTAGACATTTTCTGGGCAACTTTACAAAGAGGGTGCAAAGAATGTACGTAGCTCCATCTTAAGAAGTAGATTATAAAGCATATGACAGCACAGCTGGAAAAAGAAATATTCAAGAAACTGGTACTACCAACCATTCCTTTATATAACAGTAAATACCAGACAGCCTAATAAATGGACAGATGAAGTACTGCAGTTTACAGTTTGATAACATGGTCTCTGCAAGAGATACTGACAACTACTTCTGCAGAGGAGATTTAACTATATCCCCCTCCTAGGCAAAGACAAAGTAAGTTAATATAATCAGGAGCTTGAAAGGTCAGGACAGGCCCAGCTCATAAAAGCATCTATGAATTCCCTTCTTAAGAGCTGTCAATATTCTAAACTATCAGCAACACCTCTGTAAACAGGGAGCCTTTCATCTAGGAACTTCCCAGAGTTCTATGAAATGGGGGGGGTGCTTTGGTCTATATCATCATACTCAAAAATATTGGAAGTAACTGCTTGTACAGATATAGAGAAACATATAAAAATGCTTTCCACTTATGAGTTTTGTGTGCATATACAGCCAGTCTTCACAGATGGCAGCTTGCACATCTGTTACATGAACAATGCATGCAGTATGATAAGAGAAGTTTCAGGAATGTGGTTTGAAATTTATTTTTTAAAATAAGAATGGCAGAGATGATAAAACAACATTTTGGAAGAATCCAACTGACTCTAAATTTTCAGTGCTGGTATTAGAGAACGAGATGAGAACATGAAAACTTACCGCAGTTACTCAAATAACCCACCTAATTTGGCTTCTGTTGCTCTTTTTTGTTCCTGCAAAGAGGACAGCATCCCCTGGAGTGGTCGTGGCCTGGAGGCCAAGAGGACACTGTCCAGATTGGAAAGGACAGCGAATCAGTGGTGTTGGTGAGTCTCGACGGCATCCGAACAGTCAAGGAAGAGGATTGTGAGGGCACTGACACAAAGCCCTACTGCAAGGTCTTGACACTGACAGGGACTCAGGCTAACGACACAGGCTACTACCGCTGTTACTACAAGTACATCAATGCCAAAATCGAGGGCACCACTGCAGTCAGCACCTATGTGTTTGTGAGAGGTAAGAGGGTAAAAGACCTGCATAGGCAAAAACAGATTAGAGTCCAACTAGAGGAGCCCATTGGCCAATCTCTATTATATGTGTTTAAATTTTACTGAAACTCTATGTCACGCAGCAGGCTGATATTACAAAAGGAGAACTATTTGAGGTTTAATTCATTATAACGGAAAGAGGGCACCCTGTCTTTTAAAACAGAAACACTAATCCATGAAAATATGTTTTTGCCATATTACTTCTAGCATGACCTGTTTGCACCTCTGGACCGTCATCTCAGCTCTCATTGTTGCTGCTGGATTCCTGCACCACGATATTAAAAGGTTTTTGTGTCATCTAAGAGAATTTTAAATACACATACCAGGCCATCCTTGAACTTCAGATAGATGTGCAGTATTAGGCAGCATATGTTAGGCAACACAGCACTAGTAAAAAGATAATAATTCAGGATCTCACTACTGACACAAGCCCAAAATATTTATTGCCAATTTTAAATGCAGCAAGAGCAGATATTCTGTTGATATATTTATATACTGCTTTTCCTTACAAAAAGCTTCCAAGTAGTTTACTACATATTTTAAAAGCCTTGTAAATTACTCCAGTTCCAAAACATAATATAAGTTTATTATACCCAGCTAGTTCATTGAAACTGAAAACCTACCTGTTGTCAATTAAAAGTCATACAGAATTTTTTAAAGTTTTAATCTGGCCACACAAATTACACAGAGATGTTGGTTGGCTAGTTGGTGTCCCTGAAGCACTTGTCCGTCTGCCAGGCATTCTGACAGCAAGTTTTCAGACAAGCTGTAAGAAAATGGGGCCTGCCAGCATCACTATATTGAAGACAAAAAAGGACTTGTAATAATGAGAGCAAAATCTGAAAAGACTGACCTGCCCAGTAAATCCTCTTGTGTGGGATAGTTCTGTCCGAGGGATTCAATTATATTGGTGCCTGGTGTAAATGTTTCTGTGGGAACGGAATGAAGGAATTTTTAGTTATATGGCACAATAGAAGTAAAACACTGGCATTATTTTTTTAAGGAGAACTTAAATCCATGTGTATGTTTTGTTGTAAGGGAACAGGTTAGAAAGTGGTGGCCCTCTGAATAAAACTGAAGCAGAGTAGAATACAAGACGGCAAGTATAGTGCTAGGATTAAGCAGTATGGAGGTAGAGTCTATTTGTTCCACAGCCATATACTGCTTTGTGTGTGCAGCTGAATCGTAATTTGTGATGTGATATCTTTGCATCTTCCAGCCCCGTTTTGTTTTATCCTTTAGATAACCCTTCACTCATGCTACCTCAGCTTGTCATCATGGTCATTTTCATAGTCAGTTAAACAGAACTGTAGTTTTAAATAGGCTGTACTAAGGCAAAAGCAAATATGTAGTTCAATATGCATGCACTTTTAAACAATTTATCAAGATCATTATCATCGTAACATCAGATCTCAATCTGAGCAGTTTTTGTGAGCTGAGAAGACTTCACTGTGAAAACAAAAAGAAGTATTGAAGAAGTTTAAAGCAGTTTAAAGATCAAAATTATTGTGGCCTAAGGTTGTATGAACTAGAACTCTCTTCATTAGATGCTTGAAGGGATGCCTCAGTTGGTTGATATCTAGCATATATATGGGATGCTGGGGAAATTAACATTGCAGTTAAATGGCAATTAAAAGCAAGAGGTTCATATTTTGACACAGAGAATTGTGAAAATATTCCCCGAAGCATGCATTCAGCTGAACTATTTAAAAAACTCTGCTATTCTGTCATAATCTATACAATCCATTTTGTTGATGAAAAGTAGTTAAAGAGAGGTGATCTAATCTAACATAAGTGACTTGAAAGTGAGCTTTCAAGTACAATGTGATGATTCTATAGCACAAAAGGGCCTGTTCATGCAGGCATCTGGTGTATGATGGCCAAATTAAAAGCATGTGTGTGTTGTGGCACCCTGCCTGTCGTGAGGTGATCATGTGCCCCCACTTTCAGCAATCTAATCCATTTTCCAAAAATGTATCTATTTGAAAATACCAGTTTTCTGCACTGTGAGATAAATGTGCATAAACTGTGCTGGAAAAGATGGCAATGAGAGGAAAGCTGTGCAAGGCAGCTCAAGATGTTTGAATCCCATTCTTGACTTGGCCAATTGTTGTTTTTTTCTGTCTCACCTAATCTTCTTAAAAGCCTTTGCTCTGAGATTGTGTCAGATTACCACACAGAATCACTTTGAATTTTTTTCCCAAAGAACCTAAAAAACTCCTTAGTTCTGCTATGTAGTAGAAGACATTTGAAAAAGCATTTCACCTGTGATGCAAGGGGGCTTATGGAAACTTCTGAAGGACCCATTATGCACAGCAGCAACTATACCTGGCTGCCGCCGTGACATTGCGTACGTATGGGGTGGAGCTCCCCCGGCACACACCGGCTGCCCTGGCACAATGGCCCACGCACACAATACAGGCCCGGAGCGCTGGGAGCGCTTTGAAGCGGCTGTGGCAGCGGAGATCTGGTGCATGGGACCACTACTGCACAATGGTGGGGAGCAGCATGCTCCTCTCCCACCATGGTAGGGGAGTCGCGGGGCTCGCAGGCGTGACAGGCATCCCTGCAGGGACACCATAGGTCAGGGGAGGAGCCAGACTGAAAGCCTGGCTCTTCCGGGAGACCCAGGCCTCAGGAAGAATCCGCGTTTCATTAATGCGGGTCTTCTGAGGGCCTGGATTGGGCCAGACCTTGAATGGCATGATCAGGGATCTTCCTCGAAGCCCCATCACCACCATCACAGGCATTCCAGCCTGTGCATAATCGGTCAAGGTGAGACATCTTCTCTGCATGGATTCTGGTTTGAACATTTCAGGTACAAAAATGGAAGACAGCTGCACTTTTGATTGAGACTCAGGTAATACCTCTAGTTGGTCTAAAGCAGTGGTTCCCAACCCCCGATTTGTGGCCTGGTGCTGGGCCACAAGAGCTTCAGCAGCGGGCCGCGGCTCCCTCTCCCCGCCTTCCCCGCAGCGAGAAGCTCGCCAGGCTGTGAGCAAATCGTCCGCCAAAGCGGCCGATTAGCTCCCGGTCCAGCAAGCTACTTGGTGCGGGAGGGGGGGAGAGTGAACCGCGGCCTCCGGCACGCTGCCAATGCAAACGAGCACTCGTAGAACTGCCATGCATTCACATTTGCAACCAAGATGGTGCAAATGTGCATGTGCAGCAGTTTTGTGCATGCATGCGTGGGGTTGCTATGCATGTGCATTTGTGCCCCAACGGGAGCGCAAACATGCATGCACAGCAGCCCCGCTTATGTGTGCATGCACGAAACTGCTGAGTATGCGTGTTTACAGCCGATTAGCTTGCGACCCGACAAGCTTCTTGCGGCGGGAGAGTGGAAGAGTGAGGTGTAGCCGCCGGCAAGCTGCCGGTGCAAACTCTCATGTATGGACCTGCCGTGTATGCACCTTTGCGCTGACGTAGTGCAAACTCGCATTTGCGGCAGTTTCGCATGCACAGGGCTGCCATGCATGCATGTTTGTGCCCTGATGGGAGTGCAAATGCACGTGCACTGCAGCCCCGCTCATGTGCACATTCGCAAAACTGCCACATGTGTGCGTTTGCGCCCCCGTCGGGTGCAAATGCACATGCACTGCAGATTCATGCATGCACGTTTGCGCAGGGCTGCTGCGCATGTGGGGGGCCCCGGGTCACCCTCTCCCCCTACCCCTTGGCAATGGGCCACAACCTGAAAAAGGTTGCAGACCACTCGTCTAAAGGGCTAACGAAACATTCATGTGCTACAGAGTCTCAACACAGTTTTTCTTCTTTGAAATGGTTGGGATATGCTGCCAAGAAGCAGGGAGGTGAAGATGCTTAATATTTGGACTTCCACTTGCCTACTCCAAATCAGTCCCCCCCCCTCCATGTCATCCCAAGGAATCCCTCAAGATCAGGGGGCTTTTTGCACGGCTTCAAAATCGCACAATGGTTGCCAATTGGTAACGCTATTGATTTGCCATAACGCACGACGTCGTACACAATCTGCAACACTCCTGAAACCAATCCGCAAAAAGCGCTTCGTTGTAGCGCTTTCAGGGAAATCCCAAAAAGTGGATTCACCCTCCGGATAGCGATACACTCCTGCAACCAATCTGCAACACTAGCGCTAAAGACCTGTGCGTTACCATTGTTGCGGGTTCTTCAAAGTCCCTCCTCCTGAGCCTGTCCTCCAAACTTCCGGCGAAGCGATCGCCATTTTTTTTTCTCCGAGCGAGCGGGGATAAACGCACCAGCGAGCCTCTTTCTGTTTAGAGGCTTCCCTGGCTTCAGTCCTTTACCTTTAGTCACTAAGCACAAACCACATAAAAGCCCGTTTGCTGAAATAAAGTCCCTTTATTTTTTACACATTAATTCAGCCAAAAATCGGGCCCGTGAGAGGGGGGGGGGATTTTTTTTTTATCACTCGAGGCAGCGTTCCAACGATCATACGATCAAACGACAGCTCACATTAGGCAGCTGGATGGGTCTCTCCGTTGCAACGAATCTACCTAGATTCGTTGCTATGGGTCTGTTTTTTTTTTTTTAAACCTTCCTTAAAGGGAAAGGGGCTGTTTGGGAGCATGCTAACGGCTGCCCATTGGCTGCTTGACGGCCAGGGGCGGGACGAGCTTGGCAATAGCGCTTCCTTTCTAGCGATTTCTGCCGAGACCGGAAGCCTGTGGGAAACGCTAAAAAACGCAACTGATTCCACTACAAAGGCAGGTATGCATAACGACGAATTCCACTATTTTAAATGGCGATTTTTCATTCCGCAAACAATTTGCAACAAAGATCCCCGTGCGAAAAGGCCCTAACATTCCATGGGAAACAATGAGATGTAGTGGGAGAAATATGCGAGAAAAGCCAGTTTTGCTGAGAGGAAATTTAGTCTAACCGTTTGTTTTTGTATCCAGAAGAAATTACTAATCCTTCCTACAGTCAATTGAGAGCCATATCCACTTGACTAGCTGTCATCTTGGTCAGGCCAACCAAATATGGTTAGCAATGCTGGCTGGCTCCTAGGGAATGTGGATACTATTGGTATAAGAAATAATTGCCTAACTCATGTGACTTGTTTCTCTAGTTGTTACAATTTGCTTCTGGGTCCAATTTAAGATGCTGGTGGAATGAGGCCAGTATACCTTAAGGACCTTTGACTCCTAAATGAACCTACTTGTATGAACCTACCACTGAAGTCATCTGCAGGGCCCCTACTTCCACTTTCCCCATCTGGGGGATAGAAGGATACCCGTCTGAGAAAGGGGTACAAAAATTATATAATTTCCTTCCCAAGGAAATTGTCTGTTCCTCTCTATCATTGTCTCCCATCAGTGTGAGATGAAGTTTTGTTTGTTTTTTGTTCAGCATTCCCTCACTGACCTTCCCCACATATGTGTTTTGTTTAATTGTTTTTATTTCCTTTCTGTATGCATATATTTTACACATTCGCGTACATTTAAGTTTCTTAAATGTTATTTTAATATTGTTTTAGGGGGTTTTTGCTGTTTGCTGCCTTGGGGAGCCTGTTGGATCGAAAGGCAGCATAACAACGTTAAAAATAAAATGCATATGCCTTCTGGGCATGGTTAGTTAACTACAAACCACAGTAGCATCTTCCTGATTTGCCATGATTCCTTCTCACATTCAAACATGCCCAATATTTCTCTATCGCCCCACCCTCTCTGTCTTGTTCCCTGCTATATCTTCTCATCTTCAAGCCTCCCCTGGCAACAGCCACATCCATAACATGGCAGGCAACACATATTTTGAAAACAGAGTGGTTGTTAAAAGGGAAGTTGCAATTGATTTTGAGTTAAATGGATATCAGTGTAGATCATGTAGATTTTTAGTATATGTTCTAAATATAATATGGGCAATTAATAGTGAGCAGTTGTGGTTTGCCAACTGAGCAACTGTTGCTGGTATTTTAAAATAAATCATTCTCCAATAACAAACTCAAAATAACAATAGCCAGAGGCATTAGAAGTTTGGCAGGAATTTCCCCTTGCAAATGTTAGTTCTCGCTTACTCTAATCTGCTCTTGGTCTTGCTATGAACATCTGTGGCTGCTCTTCAAATATATCCTGGGGAAATATTTATACAAAAACACAGAGATGGAATAAACTCCAAAACCTCTAGTCAGGAGCATATAGCAGCAAAGAAGCTGAAGTACAACATTGCCTATGAAAATATGTTTCAAGCATGACCATATGCTGCCGTCTTGCGGTGCTGAGATGGTTTTGTTATTTGAATCCTGATTTATTTTGCCCTTTGCCGGCATAGCAGAATATTGAACTGGGAAAGTGTGGCTATAATGAGCTTCCAGAACTATGGTCTAACATCAAAGTTTGTTCACTGAGGATGTGGAATGTCTACTCTGATTACAGTCTTTGTCACTAAGCAAAAATGCATTGTTTCCATGTACTTTAAATTACATTTTCCTAATGTACAGGGAAGTTGTTCTGTCCCTACATTCTTTGGCCAAGCATGAAGTCTTTGATATTTGGCTACTAATATACTGGCATATCTGAATAGATATATGGATAGATGAATGGACAGATGTCTAAGCCTATTTCCTAAACGTTTCCACTTTAAGTTGCAACTAGAAGCAGAGTATCACATAATGTTCCTGTCATGGCTTTCATCATAGAATCAGATGCTTGGATCCTACAGTAAATTTCCACTGACGGAAGAGATTTCTTTTAGTGGAATAGGGCTTTCCTCTCTCTTGCTGCAGCCCCAAATGAAGCCCCTGAACCTCACTGAAATATTTTGCTAAACTCAATGATACATTTTGCCAGTCTGTTCCTCCCACAGTCAGACTGCAGCTGCTGGGAATTTAATTCCAAAGTGTGCTGGGGTCCTTGACATGGGGGGAGGAGGGGCTCCAGTTCTCCAACACTCCACTCCATGGCATTTTCCCAATCCAAACAGCTTTCAAAGTCATTATTTGCCCCTTGAGGGGCTGCACATGATATTTAACATGTAATATATATGTAATGTGTATGTCATTGCTTTGTGAAGCTGCCTAAACTTGTTTAAAAACATACATATATGGGGAAGGGGATATGAGCACGTGAAAGCATGATTTAAAGTGGAGGGAGTCTTCTAGATGTCAAACTTTGCATAGTGGAGTGTTTAAGAAACAGGCAACTACAGCAGGCTGTTATGTGCTAAAATGAAATATTATAGTTTTGAGATAGTAAACATTGTATTTATATGTTTCAGCATGAACCTATGCATGTTTACTTAAAAATAAGTCCCATTTTCTCCCAGCAATATAGGTAACTATACAAAAGACTGAAGCTTCTACATTTTAACTTTTAAAAAGAATTTTAGTGATGATTTTAAATAACTGAAATTTGTTGCATTTGGGGAAGGATGGGGCTGTACTAGTTTCTACTGTCCTAAGCAGACTGGCACATTCACTGATGTGCGTGGATCAGTATTATTGCAGTCAGGAATTTTGTGAAGTCAACACACACACTGAAATAATTCTGCCTCACGTTTTGCCATTGAAAGATCATGTTGCATTATGTCCCTGATTTTATATTCTAAAACTCTCTGTTGGATTGCCTATTTATGCTAAATGGCAAGAGAAGGAAAGAACAAGGCAAGAAATATATGCTAAGAAACAATCAGAATTAACCCAGGCCTGACTGCAGTCGGATCAGAGCTGACAAGGAAAAAGGTAGACAGGTGAATTTCCCTAGCTGTCATTATCTATTCCAGCAGCTCATGGTGTTAGAATGGGTGAGTCATGGAACTATGATGACTGAAGATATAATTATCTGTGTGGATGAAATTTGGATTATTGTCTAAATCACTGTGTGTATTCTATTTATGTATAATACTAGAATTAAAGCCTGTTGTAGCTGATACAATGGGCACTAGCAGAGGGGAGGGGGGAAATAGCAAAGAGAGAGGGAGGTAGAAAAGAAGAGAGTGATTAAGATAGACAGAGCTTGGCATTAGGAAGAGTAAAGGGAGGGGTTGTCCAGTCTGTACGGACATGAGGTTGAATATATGTGTTGGGGGGGGGGTTGTGGTGTCATGGTGACAAATGAGGGCTTGGGTGTGGAGAGATGGGTGTCAAGAACCTGTGGTTTGCAATATTAGTTGAATGTGGGAGAGAACTGACCTTTGGGAATTGTGGCATAGTGGTTACAGATGAGTTTTCAAGAGCCATATCTTCAGATATATGAAGGGGAAATCAGACTGGAGACTCTTCTTAGGGGGAGATTACATGGCAACCAATTCCTCCCAGTTCTGCATTCAACCTCATTTCCCTTTTTGTGTGAATTAGGCCACAGACACCAAAATGTCCCCCTGCCCTAATCCACATGGGATAGTCACGGTACACAGGTGTCCACCCTGCTCCTTCTGTCTCCATTTTTTTACTGTTGATATAATGTTATGTGCCCACATGCTTCTTTCACTGTTGCCCCTTAGAAGAAGAAGAGTTGGATTTTTGTAACCTGCTGTTTGCTACCAAAAGGAGTCTCAAAGCAGTTTACAAATACCTTTTCCCTTCATCTCCCCAGAGTAGAAAACCTGTGAGAGATGTGGGGCTGTGAGAGGTCTGAGAGAACTGGGAATGGTTCACAGTCACCCAGCAGGCCTCAGGTATCTCTAAGCTGTTTCAAATCACCTTCCTGTCCCCATAATAGGCACCCTATGAGGGAGGTGAGGCTGAGCGCTCTGAGAGAACTGGGAATGGTCCACAGTCACCCAGCTGTATTAAGGTGTCTCTAAGCAGTTTAAAATAGTCTTCCCTTCCTCTTCCCATAATAGGCACCCTGTGAGAAAGGCTGCTAAGGAGGGTGGCGAGCGTAGGGGCCAGCCCAATCAGGGTGTGGACAGGTGTGCTGGCTGCACTCTGATTTGCCCATATTCAAGCTCAGACACTCCAGACATGCTCTTCCCACAGGGGCATTTCACAAATATATAGACGAACCATGGATAAGGATGTGCATCCTTTTATTTATTTATTTTCAAGAAATGCAGGGTGTTTGCTGTTCATAGGTGTTATTCTAATGTTTATTTATTTATGTTTATAATTTGATTTCTAGACTGCCACTCCCAGCGAGCTGGCTCAGGGCGGTTTATAGCATATATATAAAAACATGATAACATAAAAATCTTACAGCAATAAAATCCCCAAATATTACCCCAATAAAATACACCTAACAAAGAGGTACAATAAAACAAGATGGCGGTACAACTGAAAGATCTCCCAGTGTCCAATACAGTCTATATGGTCTAATACCCAAGAACCAGGGGGGAGGGAGTTTGACATTCTCTGGTACCCAGTATTCCCCGTTTGTATCCTTACAACCCTGAGAAATAGGTTAGGCTGAGTGATAGACATTTGACCAGGTTTCCCTGAGACTGTGATCACACTGGCCTACTAACTGTTAGAACATATTTAAGAATATTATTTGAATTATATTAACCAACCAGAATAAAGCACTTAACTCAAAATAAGAATGTAGAATGAAGACAAATAGTTTGTTCAGTCTAATAGTTATAGGTCTGCTGGCTGGATTATCTGAAATAATAATAATCTTTATTCTTATAGCCTACACTTCCCGTGATGCCCTGGGCAGGTAACATCAATGGTAAAATACAATCATAAATAATATTAAAACATTAGAATACATGTTAAATTTAATTGGTTAAAACATTGTACAGTTTCCCCACACCCCTCAATGCAACCACTGAGGAGCATTTCTTTTTTTGGGTAGATGGATCAGCTCTCTATTTCCTATCCTCCGGAAGGCCAGCAATTTGATGTTAATGGGTGTTTTATTCCTGGACTCTGCTGTAGGTATGGTGGAATAGCTCTGTTTTTCAGGCCCTGTGAGACTGATGAAGGTCCCAGAGGTCTATGATCTTGACTGGCAGAGCATTCCACCAGGCCATGGCCATGGCCAAAAAGGCCCTGGCTGAAGTTGAGGCCAGTCTCACTGCTTTAGAGCCAGAGACTCTAGGCAGGTTTTAGTCTGCCAACCATAGTGTTCTTGGGATACATATTGAGAGAGGCATTCCCACAGGTATAGGCAAACTTTTAGGGCCTTTCCGCACTTGTTCCCGCAATTGCTCCCACAAAGCGGAAATGCTATTTTTAAAAGTGCAATCTCTACGTTACGCATACCTGCTTTTTTAGTGGAATTCAGTAGCGTTTCATTCATTTCCCACAGGTTTCCGGTCTCGCAAAAATCACTAGTTATTACGTTTGACAGAATTTTGGACAGATAGAACCCCAAAGAGTAACCTAAGACAGTGATTATACAGGGCATTTTACGTTTTTGACCCCAACCTCATACTGGTTGCAGGTTGAGGGGACCATTTCATATACATTTTATCTAGTTAACAAAAACTGCTAGGAAGAGAAAATAACCAAATTTCCCCCTGTTTTTCTGTCTTCCATTATTCTTCTGCTGCTGTTCACTGAACTTTCTGCATTCTTCTTGTTGTCAGATTTTGAACAGCCGTTTATCAATAAACCAGAAACTCTACTTATCTACAATAAGGAGAAAGTCTGCGTCCCATGCCTAGTATCCATTCCAGAGCTCAACATCACTTTGCTCTCGGTAAGAAACCTCTTGCGGAATGACTCACGTCTCTGCCTTGTTTCAGTCTTACCAGTTTAAGGAGGAATGCAGAAAATATCCCAGAGAATGGGAGGCAAAAAGGGACAAAAGAAGGACCTGATAAAACTGTTATCCATTAAAATCTAAGTGATGTTTCCCAGAGTACCTTGTTTTCCTCATTTTTGTCTCTGTTCTCTTTTGGACTGTAGTTTTTGGATTCCCTGTGGATTATTCGGAATTCTCAGTGGTTTTTCTGGAGGTATATATTACTATTGAGCCTCTTGTGGTAAGGCAGCAAACATGCAGTCTGAAACTCTGCCCATGAGGCTGGGAGTTCAATCCGAGCAGCCGGCACAGGGTTGACTCAGCCTTCCATCCTTCCGAGGTTGGTAAAATGAGTACCCAGCTTGCTGGGGGGTAAACGGTAATGACTAGGGAAGGCACTGGCAAACCACCCAGTATTGAGTCTGCCATGAAAACGCTAGAGGGCATCACCCCAAGGGTCAGACATGACCCAGTGCTCGCACAGGGGATACCTTTACCTTATATTACTATTATTCAGAATCTTCAGGCAAAATGAAAGTTCTGGAGAGGAAAAGGGAGCTTTCCTGTGCTATGGAAACATTGGTATTCCACTCTCTATGGGTTCTGCATTTTGGCATATGAAGAGCAGTTTATATAATTATTGTATCCATAATACTATCCATGTCTGGAAGATGCACTGCCTTTCTGCCGGCTGTAAGGGCTATTTCACACACTGACCAAAATCATCACATATGCATTATAAAACATAGAATATTTTAAATTCAATTGTAAATTAACTTTTCTGTTTGGCAGTCAGTTAGTTAAAAGCACAGTGCAATTGCCAGAAAGTTGGTGCTTTGAAAACTGTTCCTACTTTTATTTATTTATTTGTTTGTTTGTTTGTTTGTTTGTTTGTAAAAACGCACATACTTTTAGAGATCTACAGAGATCTACAAGTGCTAAGTGACAAGTGGTCATTATTCAAAAGCGAAACCTACTGTGCCACCAAAGTCATACTAAACAAGAAGCTGCAGCCACTCATGGCTGCCTGATGACGATACCTGCATGATATACATGTATGGACAAAGAATTTTTGTGTAACATTTTAACATATATAATAAAAACATGTTTTGTAGGCACCTAAAATATAATGTATAAAGTGCTGCTTGCTATACACTGCATGGGATGGTGCGTTGATTTCAATGGGCTTAGATTTTGTTTATGTTTTTATTTGACTTCTATACCACCCTATCCAGGAAGCCAGCTCAGGGTGGTGTACAATATAATGATTCAATACAATAAGTGACAGCATGGTAAAATTTGAGCTTAAAATTAATTTTTTTAAGTTGTTGACATAAATAGGTTAAAATCAGCAGTGACATTTCATTCCTCAGAGGAGGCAAGAGTCTGGCAATAATTTGGTGCTTCTTCCGCTCAGTGTTGGTAACTAATAGGTGGATGGGTGGAGCCATGGAATAGGCAGCTGTTATTTAGTTTGGCCCCAACCCCAACACTGGTGGAAGAGCTCCATTTTACATGCCCTGAGGAACTGTGCTAGGGCTTGGATGTGTTCCAGGTGCTCATTCCACCAGGTAGGGGCCATGATGGAAAATGTCCTGGCCATGGTTAAGGCCAAACGTACCTCTTTGAGTCCAGGGCCCACCAACTGGCTGGTGTTTATAGAACTAAGCGTTCTTGACGGGGTGTAGATAGATGGTAGAAACTGTACAGAATTGGGCTAATAATAATATTTTAAGGGATTCAACAGATGTTAAAATTATTAAGTCTTACAGGACTCATAGGGAACTGAGTTAAAGGCCTATGTGCTGATACATTTGCTATTGCATCTGCTTATCCTAGCAACAGCAAAGGCAAATATTAATCTTGGAAAGCTAAGACCAACATTACTGCTTATAAATTCCACACCTGAAAAAAGCAGTGGCCTGTATATAATCAAATGTTCCCACCTCTTTTACATTGTGCTTCCAGTCATGTTTTGCCATGCCCACTTCCCCACCCCCCATTCCCACCCCCCATTTTCAACTTCCTACTCAGGAACTGATACAATTTGCTTTAGCATTTTGCAGCAGACTGTACTCTGTACCATAACTTGGATTCTTTTCTTGCCCAGCCTCTCCCTCACGTAGATGCCTCACATCAAAATAGGCATCTGAGAAAAGCTTCATCTGAAAATATTTTGGATTTATGTAGTGAAGTGTCTGTGGAATCAGCCACAGCAAAAACATCCGTGTGGTAGCCTCTAATATAATGTTTCTGACGGGCCTCTTCTCTCCCACTCCCTCTTTCCCAAAAATGAAAAACACTTAAATTAGAATTGTTTGAAAGATACTATTGATAGGTACTCTAGGGATGTGATCAAATCTGACTTGTTCTGGATAAATACATTGCCTATATGATAACTTTGTTTGTACTGGCAGTCTATAAGGTTCAGCATAACTGTTTACAGTTGCTAGACATGTCATCCTATGGAAACCATTGAATATAATTATCAGTCTTGGTTTTGCCTACACTCAACTTCCCTATGGCTCCACTATTGTTGCGTAATTCTGAATATCTAGATTTTGTCTCCCTCTGTATTATTGTCTGTGTGGAATTTCTGTGACAACCTTTGTTTTGTAGAAATAATTGTGACAGATTAACTTTAGAGCTGACCAACTTGAAAGAAATAGAAATTAAAGCTGTAGTGTTACATTGATGCATTTCTTAAGAGTTTTTTAATGTCTCTTTTTATCTCTAGACAACCTCTATCATCTACCCAGATGGAAAAAGCATTATCTGGGACAATAAAAGAGGCATGTTGGTTCCTACCTTACTGATCAAAGATTCCCTCTATGTACTGTGTGAAACATCTATAGATAGGAAGTCCTTCAAATCCAGTTTCTTCCTTGTCCACATTGCAGGTGAGTTTGTTCTTCATCTTGGGGTTCTCACAGCTGGTGAAACATTGGATCTGGACCCACTCACTGCCTTTCTACTCTCTGTCCCATCCCCAGACAGGTGGTGGTAGAGGCTAGGAAGGAACCAATACTGATGTTGTGTAATGACAGGTCTATTAAGAACAAATCATCCACCCTATGAGACTATTTCTCAGGGCAGGAGGAAGACCTGGCATGTGTGACTGAGACCTGAGCAAGGGAAGGCGAGACGGTCTGGTCCCGCCTGGTTTTGCAGTTCTTTACTTCATAGTAGAGGGGGTGCCAATTCTGGTCTGAGAGGCTTTCTCCTACAGGGCTCTCTTGATGCCATCGATTGTTGAAGTGGAGGTTAGTGGGAACTTGGCTATATGGGTGGTTTACCATCTGTCCAATGCTCCCCCAGCTAGCCTGTCGAGCCTCCTGGAGATGGTGACAGCTTGGCCATTGCTGTATTCCAGGCTTCTGATCCTGGGGAACTTCAATGTCCATACTGATTTGCCTGCCTCTGGGTCTGGTTTGAATCTGGTGTTGACCACGGCAGCACTAGGGTTATTCCAGTTTGTTACTGGCCCTAAACATCTGGCTGACCACAAGTTCGATCTGGTCTTTGGTGCTGGGGTACAGTGGAATCAGGTGACGGTTGACCCTGCCCCATGGTCCAACCACTATTCCCTGAATGCCCAGCTCAGGATACCCCCCCTCCCTGCGTGGGCAGCAGGCACATTTTAGCCTGCCTACACAGACTTAAGGATCCAGCTTAAGGATCCGGCAACTCACTGGCAGGATTAGTGGAGGACTAGCAGTCCCATCTCCTGGTGTTTTTGGAGGAAGCTTCAGCCCTATCTTCTGTTGGAAAGATGGATGGTATCCCCCCCCCAGACACATTTAACAGTTGTCTGGCAGGAGTGGCTGGATGGCTCGGGCAGAGTCTTCTGAAACTCAACCCCTCCAAGATGGAAGTCCTGTGGCTGGATGAGAAGAGGCAGGAGCAGGTAGTGCACTTACCATGCCTGGATGGGGTACAGTTAACAGCACCATTCGCCAGGAATTTGGACGTGATCTTCAACACCTCCTTTTCCACGGAGGCTCAGATCATGTTAGCCCAGACAGCATTTTTCCATCTGTGCCGAGCACGGCTACCAGCGCTCTACCTGTCCCCAGACCACTTGGCTACAATGATTCATGCACTGGTCACTTCCAGACTAGATTACTCTAACTCGTTTTACACAGGCCTATCCTTGTCCCTGATCTGGAAATTGCAGCTGGTACAGAACGTGGCTGCGAGGGTCCTCACTAGGACACCATGGAGGACCCATATTCGGCCTGTATTGAAACAGCTGCACTGTTTACCAGTTTGTTTCCAGATGATGTTCAAGGTTTTGGTTCTGACCTTAAATGCATTATATGGTTTGGGTCCTACCTATCTGCAGGATTGCCTGTGTGCCTATGCCCCCCGTAGAGTGCTCCACTCTGGGTATGAACCTACTGCTTGTCCTGGGTCCCTGGGAAATCTGCCTGGCCTTGGCCACAACCTGGTGCAATGAGCTCTGGGGAGAGATAAGGGCCCTGATGGAGCTATTAAGATTCCTCAGGGCCTGCAAGACAGAGCTCTTCTGCCAGGTGTTTGGCAGAGGCTGGGGAAAGGGTGCCTGGTCCCACCCTATTATAGACTATGCTATGGAAGATCTCATCATATGAGAACTGTGGTAGGCAATGGTGGCTGGAGCAGCAGAGCTATGGGGTTTCTTTTTTTGTACCATTCCACCATGTTGATGCTGTTTAATATTCAATTGTTTTAATTGTGATTGGGAATGTTTTAATTGTTGATATGTTCTAACTGTTATTTTTACTGTTTTACTTTTATTTACTATTTATTTATTTATTTTTACTGTTTTTTTACTGTCAGGGCAGCAGTTGTTGGGAGAGGCGGGACACAAATGTAAAAATAAATTAAATGAATAAATCTAACTGCTGCCATTGATTGATTGATTGTATTTATATACCGCCCTCCCCACTCCCAAATGCCCTCTCTGTCCTTGCCTCAAACTGGCCTCCTGGTGTACACGGGAGCTAAGGGAATGAAAGGGGGAAGTGAGGTGGCTAAAGCGAGTATGGTGGAAATCTTGTGACAAAGCTGAAAGAACCTCTTATTGCATTCTTATGAGGACGTATGAGATGGCAGTTAGGGTGGCTAAGCACAAGTTTTATGCTGCCTCTATCACATCCACAAGCTCTCACCCAGCCCAGTTGTTCAGGGTAGTTCAATCCTTGACTGCCCTGAAGGAAGGATGCCAAAATAATAGTCCATTGGCTCTTAGCTGTGAGGCATTAGTGAGCTTTTTCGCAGATAGTCTTGTTGATTCACTGGGACCTCCCCCCACCTTTAATATAGAGAGGGAACTATAGGCCCATTGGCTGCCATAGGAAGATACGTTTGATGGCTTCAGATGACTCTCAGCAAACAAAGTTGACAAGTTGCTGGAGTCCCTGTCCACCTTGGTTAATCAAAATGGGTGATAGGAAGCCCCCTGGGAGAGATTATCAACCTTTCCCCATCCACAGAAGAGTTTCCAGAGGGGCTAAAGGAGGCAGTGGTCCTTCCCTTGCTGAAAAAACTATTACTGGACCCATAGGACCCGGCCAGCTACTGGCCAGTCTCACATCTTACATTTCCGGAAAAGCTAGCTGAAAGGGCTATTTGGACCTTTAGCACTCAATTGATACCAGTTGGGGTTCTATACTGGCGATGGGGTGATGACAGTGTTGGTCACCTTGGTGGATGATCTCTGGTGCCAGCTGGATAGGGGTGGGTCAGCAATACTTGTGTTGCTTCATCTGTTGGCTGCATTTGATGTGGTCGACCACAGGTTATTGGCCCACCAGCTTGCTGGGAACGGGATTCAGGAAACAGCCCTTCAATGACTGTGTTCCTTATTCTGGAACCGGACACAGAAAATGGCAGTGGGGAAGACTTTATCACACCCATATTGACTCCCTTGTGGAGTACCACGAGGCGCGGTACTCTCCCCCATGTTATTTAACATCTTTATACACCCTCTAGGTCAGCTGGTCTGGTTTGGGCTGGGTTGCCAATAATATGCAAATGACAGCTCTATCTCCTCATGGATGGCTGCCCGGACGCCGCCCCCCCATATACATTCACCAGATGTTCCTGGATGGTTAGAGCAGACCTGCCTGAAACTCAGCCCCTCCAAGACAGAGGTCTATGGCTGAGCAGTAAAGGGGCAGGACAGAAAGCACATCTCCATATATTTGCTGAGGGGTCAACTTAACATCTCTCCCATAGCAAGGAATTTGGAAGTGATTCTGGGTCATGCACATGGTGTTTTATCATCTTGGAGGAACTCAAAAGTTGAGCTGAACAATAAAAATAATGTAAAACTTGTTTATTTTAGTGCACAGTTAAAAACAGAATAAAAACATCTTAAAAACTATACCGAACTAACAACACATAGGACCAAACGCGTTTCGACCCTTCCGGGTCTTCCTCAGTGGTCAAAATTATAATAATACACTATATAGCACTCTCTATAATGTGTAGCTGAATGGTTGAGTGGGGACTGTAACTTATGGCTCCAACCAATATGTATTAATTATATCCTTTTTGAAGACCAATTCCTTTGTTATGTCCCTAAAGTCACCACTCTTCGCTATCATTAAGTTCTGTACTCAGAGTGTATTCTCATGTGCGTCAGAAAAAGCTAGCTTGCCCATAGGAAACAAGGCAAAGCACCCTTGCCCATAGGGAATAATGGGAAGCACGCTTGCCCATAGGAAACAAGGCAAAGCATCCTTGCTGATACGTAATAATGGGAAGCACTCTTACCCATAGGAAACAAGGCAAAGCACCCTTGCCAATACGGAATAATGGGAAGCACGCTTGCCCATAGGAAACAAGGCAATGCACCCTTGCCCATAGAATCATAGAGTTGGAAGGGGCCATACAGGCCATCTAGTCCAACCCCCTGCTCAATGCAGGATCAGCCCTAAGCATCCTAAAGCATCCAAGAAAAGTGTGTATCCAATCTTTGCTTGAAGACTGCCAGTGAGGGGGAGCTCACCACCTCCTTAGGCACCCTATTCCACTGCTGAACTACTCTGACTGTGAAATTTTTTTCCTGATATCTAGCCTATATCATTGTACTTGTAGTTTAAACCCATTACTGCGTGTTTTTTCCTCTGCAGCCAATGGGAACAGCATCCTGCCCTCCTCCAAATGACAACCTTTCAAATACTTAAAGAGGGCTAACATGTCCCCTTTCAACCTCCTTTTCTCCAGGCTGAACATTCCCAAGTCCCTCAACCTATCTTCATAGGGCTTGGTCCCTTGGCTCCAGATTATCCTCATCACTCTCTTCTGTACCCTTTCAATTTTATGTACGTCCTTCTTGAAGTGAGGCCTCCAGAACTGCACACAGTACTCCAGGTGTGGTCTGACCAGTGCCGTATACAATGGGACTATGACATCTTGTGATTTTGATGTGACGCCCCTGTTTGATACAGCCCAAACTGGCATTTGCCTTTTTTACCGCTGCATCACACTGCCTGCTCATGTTTAGTTTACAATCCACAAGTACCCCAAGGTCTCGTTCACACACAGTGTTACCTAGAAGCGTATCCCCCATCCAGTAGGCATGCTTTTCATTTTTCTGACCCAGATGCAGAACTTTACACTTATCTTTATTAAATTACATCTTGTTCTCATTTGCCCATTTTTCCATTGTGTTCAGATCTCGTTGAACTCTGTCTCTATCTTCAGGAGTATTTGCCAGCCCTCCCAATTTGGTGTCATCTGCAAACTTGATGAGTAGTCCCTCCACCCCCTCATCTAGATCATTAATAAATATGTTAAAAATACCAGACCGAGCACCAAGCCCTGAGGTACCCCGCTACTCACCTCCCTCCAGTCTGATGAAACACCATTGACAACAACTCTTTGAAGTGCAGTTCTCTAACCAATTCCCTATCCACCTAACTATCTGAAAATCCAGAATGCAGTCCTTCAATTTATCCATCAGACCATCATGGAGAAACTTATCAAAAGCTTTACTAAAATCCAAGTAAACAACATTAACCGAATCTCCACGATCCAGCAAATCAGTCACTTGGTCAAAAAAGGAAACCAGGTTGGTCTGACAGGACCTGTTGGAGACAAATCCATGCTGACTTCCTTGGATCACCACATCCTCCAGATGTTTGCAGATCGCTCCCTTTAATATCTGCTCCATTATCTTACCCACAACAGAGGTCAGACTCACTGGTCTGTAGTTTCCCGGGTCATCCTTCCTCTCTTTTTTGAAGATCAGGATAATGTTTGCTCTCTTCCAGTCCTCCGGGACATCTCCAGTCCTTAAAGAGGTCCCAAAAATGATGGACAAGGGTTGTGCAAGTTCTCTGGAAAGTTCTTTGAGCACTCTCGGGTGAATTTCATCCGGCCCAGGGGATTTGAACTCATCCAGTGCAGAGGTTTCGTAATGAGGTCAATCCCCTTATCCTCTTCAAGACTGGTTTTATCCTCTTTATTCCGAGTTGCTCAGATCTGGTCTATTAACTCCTCCCCTTTCTTAATTTGGGTCAGAGTAATAATTCTCTCTTCTAAGCCCCTAAGCCTTTCCTCCAAAAGTCTTACAATTTTACACTTGGGGCAGATGTAGTCCATCTTGTCTTCAGGGAGGAAGGCAATCATGTCACACTCACTGCAGATGATCGGATGGGTGTCCTGGAGGTCCATTGTAATTTATAGGCGGTACAACTACTAGGGAAATATAATCTACTGATTCTAATTGCTAGGCCAAAAACCCCAGGCTAAGAGCCGCAGGCCAAGAGCACTTTGTCTCTCGCCCTTCGGCTCGCGCCTCTGGCGAGGAGCAGCCCTTTTTAATCCTCCCAGCAATCACCCAGCAATCATCTCACTCAGCACCACAATAGCCTCACCTGGTCAGCATCAGCAGCAGCACTCCCTAGCAGCTTTCTCCACGTACTCTCAGTTGTCTGAGCTCTCAGTTGTCTGAGGGAACAATGGGAAGCACGCTTGCCCATAGGAAACAAGGCCAAGCACCCTTGCCCATAGGGAATAATGGGAAGCACGCGTGCCCATAGGAAACAAGGTAAAGCATACTTGCCCATACAGAATAAGGGGAAGCATGACTGCCCATAAGAAACAAGGCAAAGCACCCTTGACCTTACGGAATAATGGGAAGCATGCTTGCCCTTAAGCAATAACATCATCATGCTTAAGAATAGGATATAAGAGCTGAGAAGGTTGCCTATAGTAGTAGAGATGTGTTTTGATTGATGATGGAGCCAAAGAATAGAAAGTCTTGAACAATTTCAAATTCAAGTTCCTTATTGTCAGCCTTTAAGTTGATTAATTTCCCAGTAATCATTACTTTTGCCTTCTTGATGCTCAACTGTAGTTATGCTTTGCTGCTCTCCGCATTAAACTTTACCAGCAATAATTTCAAATCTTCAGTAGTTTCTTCCAGTAATGTGGAATCATCAGCATAAATTACTAGTTCCTTCCACCAACTTTCAATGTAATCCAATTTCCTTATTATACAATCTGTGTGTAAATTGAAGAGATAAAGATATAAAATACATCCTTATCCGACATCTTTGCCAATTAGAAACCATTTTGTTTCTCCCTATTCTGAACAGATTGCTCATCAAAACTATCAGATGCTGTGACTTAGCAGTTTCCTTTAAAACCAATCATTGCTTTTCATGATCCACATTGCAAAAGCTCTGCTGCAATCTCTGATTTGCTGGTTTTCTTCTGCAATTCTTTGTATGTTCCAGAATCCCATGTATATTTGCAGTACTATAGTTCCTCTCGATTTTCTGAATCCAGCATGAACATCTGCCATTTCTTGTTTTATATAGGGTTACAGTCTTTGTTGTAAGATTTTGAGCATCTCTTTGCTTATGTGAGAAATTAATGCAATGTTCCAATAGTCACTGCAGTATTTGATGTCTTTTTTTAAAAATGAATGTTGACTGCTTCCAGTCTGTGGGACGTTGTTTTGCTTTCCATGTTCATTATGGAGGACATCAGTTTCCTGAATGCTCTGCGGAATCTCATGACTCATTAGATGTGCTGGTTGATGACATAACTGGCTGTCGACAGCCATCAATGAGATCACACTCTAATGCCCTCTCTGCCCCTGTCTCAAGCAAGTGCCCCAGCACACTGGGGAGTTATACAAGAAGAAGTAGGAACTGATATGGCTAGAATGAGTTTGGAGGAAGACTTGTGACAAAGCTTCAAGAAATCTTAAAGTATGCTGATGAGGACCGATGAGACGGTGGTGAAGCTCATGAAAAGAGTGTTCTATGGCAGTGGTCCCCAACCCGCGGGCCGCAGCCCGGCGCCGGGCCGCAAAGACCTTGGCGCCGGGCCGCGGCTCCTTCTTCCCTCCCCCCCCGAAGCGAGAAGCTCGCCAGGCCGCGAGCAAATCGGCCGCCAAAGCTTTAGCGGCCGATTTGCTCACTGCCCGGAGGGGCCGGGAGGGGGAACCGCGGCCGCCAGCATGGTGGCGGCGCAAACGCGCATGCGCGGACTGCCGCACACGCGCGTTTGAGCTGGGGCTGCCGCGCGTGCGCGGGCCCCCGGGCCGCCCTCTCCACCCACTACGCCGCAGCGGTCCGCAGCAAGCGAAAGCTTGCGGACCGCTGTTCTATGCAACCTCTGTTGCATCTATAAGCTCATGTCCAGCACAATTGTTTCGGGTGATTCAATCTCTTACCTCAAAGAGGGCCATACAAATAATAAGCAATAAGCAGTTAGCTGTGAGGCATTTGTGAGCCACTTTGTAGATGGTCAACTCCAGACTAAACTTCTGTAACTTGTTCTAGGCTGTTCTCCTTATCCCTGATCTGGAAACTGCAATTGTTGTAAATTGCATCAGCCCAGGTTCTGAGTAGGACCCCTTGGAGGGCTCATATTCAACCTGTACTCAAGCAACTGCACTTGTTACCAATTGTATTCTAGGTCAAGTTTAAGGTATTGTTTTGGAAAGCCATATGCAGTCCAGACCCTGTGTACCTATGCAAATGCCTAACTGAATACATCATACCAAAACATCAGTATGTTTCATTAAGAGGATATAACAGAATTCATAACAGTACATAGCAAATTTACCATGATACAACTCCAAAAGACCCACTTAGCTTCTCAAGAAAACTCTGTCAGTTGGGGAAGGAACATTGAAGGATCACAGTATAGTAGCGAGAGATTTCCAGAGGTTTACTATTGTTAATTTCTCCAACAGATGTCTCATAGTCTTTCAGTTAAATGTGGTCCACATAATGTCCTAAAGGCAAGTCTGGTCTGAATTATTCCCTTTCAGCAAGTTTGCTTTCCTGTGGGCAAGTATAGTTTGCATTATTCCCTATGTACAAATGTATTTTGTATTGTTTCCTATGGGCAATTGTGCTTCCCATTATTCCCTATGGGCTAGCGTGCTTTGTTTTATTCCCTATGGGCAAGCAGCTTCCCATTATTCTCTATGGGCCATCATGTATTCTCTATGGGTAATCATGTATTATCTATATGCAATCACTGTCCCTAGTTTTAGTACGTCCCACAGCAACCTCTTTGTTCTCTTAGCCGCTCATAGTTGCTTGCTCTGAAACTATGTTTGCTAAAGATGCCCATGTAGTAAAAAAAGCATTTATACATGAGGTTTAAATCAGTGTTTGTTTTAATTGCCTTATAATGCGAATGTAAAACCTGCTTTGGCCAAGACACTATTTGTGCTACAAATTCTTCTTAATGCATTCATAATTTAATAAGCACATTTGCCATAGACTGAGGACTTTACAGTTTCTCATACAACAGTTTCTTGATTTAGGCTGTTAAATTTGGATTGTATCTTGACTAAATAAGCATTTCCCACCAATTCATTTGCTGCAGCTCCCGTACATGTCAAAGTCTTCTGTTCCTCCACCAACCCAGGAGCAGCATTTAATGGACATCAGAAGGCTATAGTGAGAGAAGGGAGGCAGAAAAGTTCCATTCTGTCATCAAAAAAATTAGTTTAGTTCCAATCCATTTCACTAGAACATTACAGAACAGAAATTACAATAGTTCCTAGTGAGGCCAAAATTCATCTGAAATTCTCCTAGTCTTCTTTCTTTCTTTCTTTCTTTCTTTCTTTCTTTCTTTCTTTCTTTCTTTCTTTCTTTCTTTCTTTCTTTCTTTCTTTCTTTCTTTCTTTCTTTCTTTCTTTCTTTCTTTCTTTCTTTCTTTCTTTCATGTGAAGTCCCAGACAGTTCCCAATGATCACAGCGATGCTTATGCAACATATAAAGCATCAGCATATACAGCTGCGTTAGTCTGTAGTAGAACAGTTAGATTTGAGTCCTGTATGTTTTGCCTTGGGTGCCATGCTGTCTAGCAGAGAAGTTTTTAAAAACTCAGATCAGAATTGATATTATTTTCCCTCCTTTTCAACTTATGACTGGGGAATTTCCGTGGTGCTGAACTAAACATTTTTTCTGTCCTCATATACTCCTAATTCAAATTGTTGTAATTTTCTTTTTGTACAAGTTATAGTTGTTGTTGTTACTTAGTATTATTATTATTATTGACAAGAAATTAAGCCCGCTGTACAAAAAATAGAGTGGGCACTAGTGGGTGGATGGAAGGAAGGAAGGAAGGAAGGAAGGAAGGAAGGAAGGAAGGAAGGAAGGAAGGAAGGAAGGAAGGAAGGAAGGAAGGAAGGTGCCATGAAAGGGGATGGGGCAGGGGTAGAAGGAAGGTGTTTGAGGGCGGGGAAGCGGCAGCAGCGGAACGCGGGGTTGAGTGGCGAGGGGGCGGGGGATGAGGTCGGGGTTGAGAAGGGTGAGTGCCTACCTGCCTTGTCGACAGGCAGCCATGTAATGGTGGCTGTTGGACAAAGGTGGTACAGCTTGGGGGGTGGGCTTCGTGCCTCCCAACTTGTCAGTCCGGGGGGAAGGGGCCAATCATTGCCCCTCCCCATCCCGGACCGAGCCCTCCCCCACACCCCTTACTGCTTTATTTATACCGCTCCCGCGGAGCGGTGTAAAGGTTCTCACAGTTGGATATTTGATTGCAGACAGTGTTCTGTAATTCAAGATGTTGTCCAATTCTTGAGAATTGCAGAAGTATCTTCATAGGATTCTTGCAGTTCCAAGCAGCACTGTTTTCTGGAGCTGAGCTAGTGTTATTTGTCCAATGTCCAGAATGTCCAGGTGTTTCTTGAGACTTTGAGGCACTGCTCCAAAGGATCCAATGACAACCGGTACAATGGTAACCCTCTTCTCCCAGAGGCACCCAAACTCTGTCCATAGGTCTTTGTATGTTGTAGTCTTCTCCTGTTTCTCCTGTTATCCCCTTTTCATTCAATTTTTCATCCCCTTTATCCCCTTTTCATTCAATATCAATAATCTAATCCCTATTTCTCTCTTTCCCCCCGTACATTTGTGATATCAGAGTGTTATGTTATAGGTATTCATCTGTTTGCAAGTGGAAGTCCCAAAGAATATTTGTTTCATCCTTCTCCATGAATTTGTACTCCCATGAATTTCTAGTTGGTGGTGAACCAATCTTCTTGCAAAGATTCCAGTGTAACATAACCACAGTTCTATTGTGATATTTTTAAAGTCAGTTTGAGCAATTTTACTGCAGGCATTGTCCATGTGGTTGACTGTTTCATCTTTAGTCTTGCAAAGTCATCACATTTGGTATCATGACTGGCCTTCTGCATCTTGGCTTTCATTTTAACTGCTTGCTGTTCTTTATTCAAGGGCCCATTTTGTAGCCACTTCCACGTGTTTTAATTATCAACTTTGTTCTCTATGTCTTTCAAATATTGCTCATGCAAGTGCTTTTGTTTCCAGTTGTCAAAAGAAGTTTTGATTGCAATCTTTTTGTAATCTTCTTTCGTCTGTATAACCATAAACGTCTGCCTTGTATACTTCAGCTAGAATCTTCTCTTTGCTTCTCTTGGTGCAGTCATTCAGTGCTTATTTTTTTCTTCTTCAACAACTTGACTTTCAGGAGACCTCTTCCACCTAATGTGAAAATAATCAACATCACTTCTAGGGTGTAATGAGTGATGCATCATCATTATATTGCACATGTTGCAATCTATTGCTTCTAATTTTGCTTGTTTTTAATTGATAGTGCCAGCTGTGTATCTTAGAAGTAGGACTGGCGCATATTAATTGCCTGTATCTTATTATCTATAGCAGCACAGGAAAGAAATGAATAGACAAACATAATTATAAGCACTTGCATAAATATACTTCCTTGTCCGGGCGAGGCTGGAGGGTTAGGGACCAAAGGAGACGAATGCGGGGAGGGAGACTGTAGAGTTACGCCCGGACTTCAAACCCGGATTGAAGACGCTAGAAGCAAGGGACTAATAGCGGCCAACATAGAACCGGTCCTCGCGTTGAGTGCCCGGCCAGCCCGAGAAGGGGGCGGGGAGAAAGAGAGTTGTGGTCAGCTGTACCTCCCCACTCGCCCGCTCTGAGGATGGGCCCAACCGAGAAGTCGCCGACGCTGGAACCTAGAAAGAAACGCTTACCTGAGAATAGAAGGGAACTTCCGGACGCCGAAGAACGACTAGGACGGAAGGGCGGCGGCGGCAAGAGGGGTTATGTAGGGGGGCGGAGTCCAAGGCGGGAAATATAAGGTGGAGAGTGCACACGGGTTGGGGGTGGTTGGTGTGGATGAGGAAAAAGGACGTTGCGAGTGTACGGGGAGAAGAGAATAAAAGACCGTGTTTGGAAAATCCAGCATACTTTGTGGTTCTTGGTCGGAAGAAGAGGGGACGCCACGGCTGAGAAGGGTGAACCCCGTGGGGGGGCCAGGAAGCGCCCCACACTCCTTAGCATATCTGTTTTAGTGCACTACCTATCATAATTGCTGTTTCAAATGAATGTACCTAACCTGACATATTCCCTGTCCAAAATCAGTGGGTTTAAAGAACAGGGGTTAGAATATCCATCTCTACAATATGATACAATATATGATTGGCAGATAATGACAGATTTAAGCAAATCTAGTGAAGGCTGGTGAGTCTGTAAGGTGTGGGGTTTTTTTACATTTAAAAACTGAATAAATTTTGCTTAAGTAGTACTTTTGTCTTGTTCCGGTTTACACCAGGATATGAACTTTATGACATTCAGTTGTTTCCAAGAAAAGCCATGGAGCTGCTTGTTGGAGAAAAGCTGGTTATTAACTGCACAGTATGGGCTGAGTTTAATTCTGGAGTAGATTTTCATTGGGACTACCCTGCAAAACAGGTATGAAAACAAAGTGTATATCATTCTAAATGTGTGCATTTCTGATTCACTGGTCAGTTCATGCAGATTTCTTTTACTTGAGGGCTCAGGAGAAAGCCTGAAATCCATGCGTACGTGACAAATCTAATGCACATTTATTGGCTGAAATTCCATCCACATTTTCTACTTTTTCCTCTTTACCCTGGAGCAAAGGGAAAAAATGAAATATGCTTTCCTAAAGAGATGCTAGTCCAATCTACTTTTCATCTGCTTTGCTCCTGCAGTATCTTTGATATGCAGCTGATCTGAAAGAAGAAAGAACATGATTTGCCCCAGGTTATAGAATTGCCTCTTAAGAACACTCTTCCCCTATGTTGTTTGACATGTGTTCTAGTAGAGCTGTGTTGTGTGGTACCTGGCTGGACACACCCAGATGACATATCTCCTAAATCTTTCACTACATTTCCTAGGGAGGGGGGAACTTCTTAGTTCATTAAATGATTCTTCAATAGCACACTTTTTGAAAAAATGCCACAAAAATGGATGGGGCAGACCATTTTTTTAATTACTCTAGTGACTTTTGGATGCCAAATAATGTTAAAGGTATTCTAACCTGCATACTATTTTATTTCCACTTATTCCAACGTTAAATTAATACTGTACAAATCATCACATTAGCAAATAAATTCTGAAAGGTGCTGTGGCCTGGCTTTGTTTAGTTTTGATTTTCCCTTTTAGTAAGGTGACCAGATTTTAAGATAGGTATAGAGGGACACAACTAACCAAGGGGGTTGCCAACCTCCAGTCACGGCCTGGAGTTCTGAAATCAAAAATCACAATAATTTTTTTTTAAATTCCCAGATGGCACTTTCCTACCTATTCAGCTGCAGAAGATTCTTCAGGTGAACTGGTAGTATTATGAGAACACTGTTATTTTGCCAAGAAATAAGTGAACTGAAGCTAAAAGTCAGAAGCAACAGATTTGCAATGCACCTATGCCTCATAAAGAAACAAAGCTGATCTTTTCCATTTTTCGGTTTCGGTCCTGGCCCCTACCTGGTGGAACGAGCTCCCTGAAGAGCTGCGGGCCCTGTCGGAGCTCTCTGAGTTCCGCAGAGCCTGCAAAACGGAGCTCTTCCGCCAGGCGTTTGTCTAAGGCCGGGTGATGGCCCGGGGCTAAGATCGGACCCCTCTCCCCGGAGGGGGGAGGCCAGTACTAGACTGACCTGGTTCCCCAGATTGTTCCACCCTATGCCCAATTATCCATCCGTTCCCTTCTGCTCATCCAGTGAGCCTGTACGGGAATAGTTTTTTAATCGCCATCATTGTGACTCAGTCATTATTTTAATGGGGTTTTAATGGGGAATTTTAATGGTTAATATATTGTATTTGTATTAAAACATTGTGAACCGCCGCGAGCCGGTTTCCGAGAGCGGCGGTCATACAAATCAAATAAATAAATAAATAAATAAATTTTCTCTGGTTCGATGTCCCAGGGGCTTTCCTTACTGATTTGTGACAGGCACCTGACACTGACAACTGCTGGATCGATTTAATACATCCCTAAATACTATGAAAGCACTGCAGAAAAAATAAATTCTGGATAATCACTGAAGGTCAGGAGGCAGCAGCTGCTGCTCGGAAGCCGGCCCGCGCGCTCTGCCTCACTCGGCCGTGCACAGGGGGTGGGGAAAAGGCCAGGGCAGGCGGCAAAGTTGGAAAATGGGGCTCCAGGGGTGGGTTTGGCTTCCCCATGCAGTTAAGAGGCAGCAGCAGCTGCTGCTGCTGGGAAGCCGGTCCGCACACCCTGCCTCTTTCAGCCACCTTCAGTGGGGCAGGCAGCTCTGAGGCGGAAGTGGCAGCGGCCTCTCCTCCCCTCCCCTCAAGTCAAGGGCAGGAGCAGAGCGAAGCAGCGCGTAGCGGCCCGGCGGCAGGCGGGCCCTCCCCGACTGGCCTCAGAACGGCAGCGGCGGGGCGATGGCGACGGCGGAGGCAGCTCCCCCTCCCTCCCTCCCTCCCTCCCTGACTGGCCTCAGGGCGGCGGCTCCGGGATAGCCGCCCGAGCAGGCGGCAGCAGAGCTGGTCAGGAAGCCCGCCCAGGTGCCTGCACGGGGGCCTCCTGAGCCCAGGTCCCTGCGTGGGAGCCTCCTGAGCCTGGGCTGCCTGCTGAGGTGCCTGATGGGCCAAAAAAATTTAAATTAAAAAAAAAATTGGGACGTCTGGCCACCTTATCTTTTAGAGAATGCTCCAGATTTCTCTGCCTAATTTCCTCTGAGGTGGTAGGCCTGCATCTAGGCTGTACTGTTTCATATTGCAAGTGAGGAACAAAAAATGGTTTAATGTTCCTGCATAAAGTATTTAACACATAGAAAATTAGCATCTCAGGGGAACGAATTCTAGACCATTTCCTTCATGGTGTGCTTTTTTTCTGTTCAGGCAATTTGTTAATGTGGAAGAACATTAACTATGTGAACTTAGAACTATAGTCTGATGTCATATATTGTAAATGAAGGAGTACCATCTCAGTGAGAATTAGGCCTTCGAATTTCATATTTAAAAAAAAAACAATGGAATGCTTCAGTTTGAAGAAGAACTTCCTGCAAGTTTATCCACTTATTCTTTTGCTTCTGTCACTTTTTCTGGCAGATGAACCGGGAAGTCACAGAAACGCCTGAGAGGCGCTCCCAGCAGACACACACTGAACTCTCCAGCATTCTGATCATCCAAAATGTGAGCCAGCAGGATGTAGGGAAATATACGTGCATGGCTAGCAATGGGGAGCAGATCTTCAAGGAGAGCATAGATGTCTTCGTACATGGTAATAACCACATACTCAGGCTGAGAAAACCTTCCAGATGTTTTAGTTTATTTACTCTCCAGAAAATTGCTCTAAAGGCAGATTACCTCTTCATGAAACAACACAGATGAGGAGAGGTATGTTTAATGAAAAGATAATCCATGAACAGATGAGGCCGTGAAAACTTCACATCAAGGCTACACTTGCCAACTACCTGGAAAGAAAAAATGTCCTCTCCCTTTAGTAGATGGTTAATGGGATGTTATTTAGCTTCATATCATAAAAATTTCAGCTAACCATTTCCACACATGAAGCCTCTACTGGACCGTTTACGCACTGGGAACTTCAGTGCCCCAGCTCCCATGCAGGAGCACAAATCTGGGGCAGATGAGGTACACCAGGCCAAATGCTTCCCCATGTGGGTGCAGGAAGAAGTGGGGCAACCTGCCACAACTTAAACTCCAGCCTGCAGCTCGGCATGAAACCTCCAGTGCATAAACGGTCCTGGAGGAGCAAGATGTTTTTCTGCAGGCCTGTTGACAACTCTAATCAAGGCTTGCGTTCTTTTGTTCTCTACTGCCCCGTGTGAGGCGGAGAGCATTATTATGAGATACACCAAACTCTCAATGAATATATTATGTAAAGCAAGTATTCAGTACCCTGATCCTACCAGAGAAAGCCAACTGGTGCTTTAGACAGTTAGCTATCTTTCTCCTCAGTGAAGGCTTACTATCAAGTAACAATGTATTTCTGGGACCACCAGGAATGGCAAAATCTGTGGATGATGCCTCCCAGTAGGAAAAATATTTGTGTGTGTGTGTGCAAAATTTAACAATTTGATAATTATTTTAATGGCATGGTAGGGGTAAAAACAGACTGGAGATCATATCACCTACCACTATCACTCATAAAAAGCAAACTTTTGTGATAAAAGAAGTGGTAAGTGCTCAGTTAAAATGTTAGTCTGATGAAAAATCATTTTCAGGCTAAGGTGCATTAGCATTGGCAAAGGATAACAAAGAAATGCCTTCATAGTATGAACAGGATTGCCAACAGGCCTCGAGAAAATCCCTCTAACAGGAATATTATTTACCAGGTGATGTTATTTACCTCCATGCCATGAAAACTTCAGCTGCCCAATTCCATACATTAAGCCTCTGTTAAAGAGCCTATTGGTAACTATAAGACCTCTAAGAACTCACGCTGCCTCCTGCTTGCAAACATGTGGTTGGAAGCTGCACTTTTGCAAGCTTCCTGATGGGAGACCCTTCTTGCATTTTCCCTCCGCTTCATGATGGCTTTTTGCCTCCTGACAAGATGGCAAGGGAAAACAAAGTGAACTTCTCCCCCACTCCCCAGCTTGTGAATCACAGCAAGCCACCAATCCCAGCACAATGCTTGTTTTGGGGACTCAAACTTCTGTTCCCCCTGAGCCCCCCCAATTTTTTAAAGGGCATTTCTGTGTTGCTATGCAGTAATGCCACAACACAAAAGCATTTTTTAAAAATTAACACTTCCATGTTGCTATGAAGAAACAGCACAACAATAAAGCATTCCCTCCTCTTTGGGGGATTCTTGGTGTTTGGGCCTCTATTTATATTAGCCAGTTTGGTGTAGTGGTTAGGAGTGCAGTCTTCTAATCTGGCATGCCGGGTTCGATTCTGCACTCTCCCACATGCAACCAGCTGGGTGACCTTGGGCTCGCCACGGCACTGATAAAACTGTTCTGACCGAGCAGGAATATCAGGGCTCTCTCAGCCTCACCCACCCCACAGGGTGTCTGTTGTGGGGAGAGGAATGGGAAGGCGACTGTAAGCCGCTTTGAGCCTCCTTCGGGTAGGGAAAAGCGGCATATAAGAACCAACTCTTCTTCTTCTTCTTCTTATGTTCAGGTAGATTTGAGAGAAGCTTGACATGATAACTGGACCTTGATACGTGATTGTAGGTGAACAGTAAGACTTAAAAACAAAGAGCACAGGCGTTCAGCTGATCAGGAGAGTGGTGGCTTCATCACACACATGCCTCTTTCCCCGTTAAAACAAAAATGGCCAAAAACACAAACAAGAATGTGTCTTGGCCACCCAATCACAAAACCACTGAGGACAATTAACAGAACATTTCATTTTAAGACAGGGCACATAGCTTTTCGGTCCAGCAGCAATGCGGACCGCACCATTTTTTTGTTAAAAAGTTCTCAGAGCAGGAAACAGAGAGGTGAGGGCAGGTGTGAGGGTGGGCAAAACACTGCAGAGATTGCCACACATTTCTCCCTCCAAACATGCTTGCCCCTGGTTGCTCTCTGATGTGAAGTATGACAAGAAGAGGCAAATCCAGTGTTGGCAATTTCCCTCATCGCAAGGCAAATCTAGCCAAAACTCATGCCAGCCCCTGCACAGCCTCGGGTTGCTGCCGATGTCATGTGGAAGCAGCACTAAAACCTGCTGGCAACGAGAGGCTGTCCAGGGGCAAATGCCTCATGCGGAATCATTCTACATATGACATGTGGATTGGTGTAATTGTCACATAATGTTATCATGTCTCTATTGATGTATGTGTGTAACACATAAATAGTGTCTGTACTCTGTACATCATTTGTTGGCAGAAAATTGAATTTTTTTTAATGTATTTGGGTTAATGATATTGCTGCTTTTGCCCCAGCAAGCTTCTTTTACAGCTTCATTCTGTCCACCCCCCCCCTTCTTCCTGGTTCTTTATAGAGAAGCCTTTCATCAATGTGGAGTGGAAGAAGGGCCCAATAATAGAAGCAACAGCAGGAGATGAAATTGTGAAGTTGCCAGTGAAAGTGGTTGCATACCCTCAGCCTGAATTTCAGTGGTAATATGTTCCTCTTAGTTACAGACTTGGTAGACTTCGGGGTTGTCAGTTCTAGAGAAGGGGTCTGGGGAAGGGAAATGGCCATTATAATTAAGTAGGATCTTGTTAAAATCTGGCTTGAAAGGGGGCTCTTACCCTGCTACAGAACGAAGAATTGACTTTTGAGCTCTTTTTCAAAATATGAACTATTTCTGATGGCTGTTGTGATTCTTAAATTTACCTAATTAGCATTCTCCTTAAACTGTGAAGAAGTTCACTATTTTTTCATTAGGAATATTTTTTAAATTGTTCCTCCGCTTTTTGTCCAGTTTTTTGGCAGAAATTACATGCAGTGTGAAAAAAATCTTTCATCATTAGTGGTTTTGGCAAATGCACATACAAATGTTCACAATACCCACTCACATACAAGTGCGGTCTCATATTCCCTGTGGCTGTATAACACCTGTTATGCTTTCGGTGGACTTAAAACCATCTGACTAAGGGAAAATCATAAAATGTATTAGGGAGAGAGAGAATATGATGGTATGGACTTGCACTTACACACTGGACAGAGTGGCACTAATATTAAATAAATAGCTGCAGTCCTATGATATTCTTGTGTATATTATCTCTCATTCTGATCAGCTGGCTGCAATAAATCTGGAAAGAAAGGAAAGTAGCTGTCATAAGCGACTATTTAACAATGGGAATGATGGAGTATTTTTAAATATTTTTATAACAGAAGGAAAAATAAGTAAGGAAGACTGATTTTACCTCATTTTGCGTGATATCAGTGCATGCTGGGTATAAAATTAAGGGTAATATGAGCCCTTGAATTCACATTTTTGTTCACTTTTGTAGGTTGCTGCATATGGCAGTCTTAAAAGGCAGTGAACAATCAGTTAATACAGGGGTCCCCAACCCCCGGGCTACGGCCCGGTACCGGGCTGCAAAGGCCATAGTACCGGGCCCCCAGCGGCCACGCCTAACCTCCCCCCCTGCAGCGAGAGGGGGAGAAAGAGGCAGGCGTGGCAGTCGGCACGCCAGCGATGCAAACGCGCACGCGCGGAGCTGCCGCGCATGCACATTAGCGCCACCTGGTGGCAAAGACATGCATGCGTGGCAATTGCACATGTGTGTTTATGCGCAGCTGCGGCATCCGGGCCCCTGACTCTCCCCCACCCCCGGAGGTGGTCCCTGACCACAAGAAGGTTGGGGACCGCTAAGGTAATATATCCAACTTTTGATAGTGTTTTTCTTTTAGTCAGTAAGCACATGCTGTGCATCTTTTGGAGGGAGACTTTTTACGAAAGAAAGGAGTGAGGCTTTTAAAGAAAGCAGCACCCACCTCATTGGCCAAAGCCCTGGAACCACTTTTAGGTCCCATGGCACCTTTAAGACCAACAAGGTTTTATTCAATGTTTGAGCTTTTGTGTGCACGCACACTTTCTTCAGATACAATGTCATTGAATGGAAGTAATCAATTCAAACTGACATTCCATGACATTGTATCTGAGGTATTGTTGTTACCCTAATCATGCTTACATGTGTCTGAAACACGTATATTTAAGCCTTGAAGAATCAGCCAAATTGCGAGAGGTGGGGTAGCTTAGCATTAATGGGACCAATTTTGCCTGTTATGTGGTCAATTATGCCCTTAAGAGCTCAAGACAGACATGTAGGTAAATGGTAAAATAATAAGCATAGACTTTATTAGAAAGAAAATAATAAAAGCATAAATATAATTAACACACCTAACAAGCAGTCATATAGAGAAGAAGTAAGAGTGGAAAAAAGAAGGTTTGATATATTTACCTATCCTGGAGAGCTGAGAGTCAGAGGAAAGCAACACGATCTAGCATGAAGGGAGATTCCAATGGGTCCCAAGTTGGAAGGCACTCAGGGTGGTTGTGTGAAGCCACAGTTTATATGGGATTTTGGGGAGGGGGCTGTGAGGCAAGCACATGATGGAATTTTCCATGAGACAGGATGTTGGACAATGCCTTGGCCAGGTCTGGAGATGGCCGGTGATGAGCTTAAGCAAAGGTGTTAATGCAGTGGTTCTAAACCTTTCTAATGCCACAACCTTTTAATACAATTCCTCATGTTGTAGTGACTCCCAACCATAAAATTATGCAAGTTTTCTTTCACAGAAATTAAACCATAACTGACCAATGGTGTGAAGATCCATTGTTCATGATTGTATATAAATGTTTTTTTCCCCCGGGGTTTCTCAGTCCAGTTCTGCCTCTTGTCCCACCATGCCGATCTCACTCTTATCCATTGCTACAGACAGACAAATGCTCTATCTCGATCTACCCTGCAAGGCTGTTGTGTAGATGGCACTCCCCCAGCTAAGCTGCTTGCCCTGCCGTGACCCCTGTGAAAGGGTCGTTTGAACCCCAAAGGGGTCCCGACCCCCAGGTTGAGGACCACAGTGTTAATGGGTTCAAGAAAAGAGAGCCATCATGTCTCAATAGGTCTAGCAGCTAGTATTTGGGGCCAAGTGTGAATAATGTTGCAAGACAAAGAAGTTTGCCTAGGAGCCCCTGGGCTAACAGGATGTAGCTGGTCCACTTATCAGCAATACAATGGAGTGGGAGGGGATTAGGATGAGAACAAGATTTGAGCCAGGAGACACCTGGGGCAGGCAGGAGCTGGCTTGGCAGACTTTCACAGTGTCTTGGCTTTGGCTTAAGCCTAGACTACTGAGGGGTGCCGCTGGTTATAGAAGTCAGTGTGCCAGTCTGTGAGGCAGGGGTCCTGCCATAGTTAACATTGTGTGTGTACATGAAAGCTCATACCTTGAATAAAACTTTGTTGGTCTTAAAGGTGCCACTGGAGTCTACATTTATTCTGCTGCTTCAGACAACACAGCTACCCAATTGAATCTATTGCCCGGCAACCACATTTCAGTCAGAACATGCTGATAACTTTTTCTCTTTTTCCCTCTGCTTCCGCCCAGGTTTAAGGATGGAAAGTTAATTTCAAGCAGACAATCTCAGTATTCCCTGAATATCAAGGATGTGGCAGAACAGAACTCTGGCACTTACACATTGGTTCTTAGGAATGGTCTGGCTGGCCTAGAGAAACACATTAGTCTCCAGTTGGTGGTCAATGGTAAGGCTAAAGTCACCCATTAAATCTATCCATTCATCCCTTATGGATTTAGTCCATAAAAATGCCTGTGAACTACAGCAAAGAATAATATCTCAGTTTCATATGAGATGACGATTTAATCTTCTATAATATCACAGTATACGATACGATACGATAACATTTATTGTATATAGCCAAAGGCCATTATAAAACATAATTAAAAACAATATGGTACAAATACAAATAAAACAATATTCTCCAATATTGCGTACATAAAATTGTAAATGTGGGCTACTGAAAAATATGGTGGATCAAGATGGGGACTCCTGTAAAAAAGCTTTGGCTCGGGTCTTCCTGGAGGACAGAGCGATAAGTGCCACCCTATATGAAATATAGGGGTCGAAATCTGATAACATAGGTGACTTTGTCAAAATAAGAAGTGTGGTATGAGTTCGGTAGTAACTTGGCAAGGAATTTGCCCCTGGGTTCAGAGTACAGGGGACAAGCCAAAACATAGCGGGGCAGGTCCTCCACAGATGGATTTCCACATATACACAGGCAGTTCCCACAGGGCTGTGGGTATTTGGAGATATCGCCCAGAGAGCATGGCTGATGACATCATTTCAAACCGCAAAGATGTTACACTAAAATCCCCTCCATTAAGTGTCTCCTTTTAGTTAAGCTTTGAGTTTGGGCTGGGAGGCTCTGCGGAGATATACTTAATAATACAGATTCAGCTTACATAGGAAATCTAAGACCCCACATTAACTACACAATAGTATGAACTTTTGCCCAAAACTTATAAGCTTTTTCACATTTCACATTTAGGAAAATAAGCCTACTTTATTACCACATTTCCAACATTTGTTAACATCGTTTTTAGCAGTTTTAGCAGTCACTTTTGGTGTCACATATCACCTATAAAACATGTTATACTTGACACAGTCTAAGACAGTGGTCCCCAACCCCTGGTCCGGGGCCGGTACCGTTCCGTGGATCAGTCGGTACCGGGCTGCAGCTCCTTGTCTTCCTCCCCGGCTGTTGCCTTGGGGGCTGACCTGCCACTCTGCTGCTGGATGACATTTGGTGCTCCCCGGTGGCTGCCATGGCTGGGGCTTCCCCTCGGCGTGGCACTGTACAGTTGCTGCTAGCAGCAGCCCCCATCGGGCGGCAGGAAGTCAGGGATGCCAGCGGGAAAGCAAGTAGAGCAGGGGCATAGGAGGCGGTGGCGACGTCCCTCAGCAAAAGACTATCCCCCCCCCCGGGCCTCAGTAAAATTGTCAAGCATTGACCGGTGCCCGGTGATAAAAAGGTTAGGGACCACTGGTCTAAGAGCCATCCTGACAGATATTCAACACCATATTTTCAGGTTTGAATTAAATGCTTAACATTGAACATTTCTTGTAGAACAGTATGAACTTTGGCCCTGTAACAATACACTAATAAAGAAGAAAAAAAAGGGGGGGGGAACCTACTTTATCATGACATTTCCAACACTTACAATTATATTGCCTTAAAAGTGTACAGAAGAAGAATAAAGAAAAGTTTTCAAACATTGCTTCTCCTTTCCCTTCCCCAGTCTTCTTAACGGGGTCTTATATCGAGGCTTGCTGCATCTTGCGGCTCCCGTAGACTTATATTCTGTCCAGTTAGACTTTGGCATAGAAAGTGCAGTTGTACTCTTTTTCGCAGAATATTCACCGATGAATCTTGAGGCAGTTGCATTTCCTGGACTCCGATATCAGTACAATTTTTTTCCTGAGAAGCTCCTTTAAATCGATTACATTCAAAACATATCCATGTATCTTTTGGTTGATTTGTGTGTACAGTTGCTTTGAAATGGCTGTATGCCTTTTTAAGAAGGGTATCCTTATCTGGGCTGCGAGGCTCCGACATCCCCTTTTCCATCTCCAAAATTTCAGATTTCTCTTCTGCTGATGATTTCCCACCTTGTTTAGTGCTGTCATCAACCACTGTTATTGATCCATCATTCCTGTTAGAAACTTCTTCCTTGCCGTCTTGGATCTCCTTGAAAATATTCTTAAGCAGACCTTCTGTAAATGCTTTCAAATCTTGGGTTTGTTTCTCTATTAGATGGGCCATTCTTTTTAACATAGACATGTTTTAGGCTTATAAGTCAGCAACCAATCTCAGACAATTTTGCAAATAGCCAGTCCTTTAAGAGCTGGTCACACATCAAGATTTCCTGGCACTAGTAGATGACATTTTGAAGTCAGTGAAGCCAATATTCTCGTCCTGAAGCAGAGTTCTCACGGGGTCTTCCCAGTCATGGCTCTTATCTCTTATCTCCGGAAACCAAAACAATTGCAATAAAAGCTATTGCTAATTAATCTAAGTCCTCTTCTTCTACTTAAGAAAATTAGCCTGCCCCGAATCAGCAGAGCGAGCGGGAGGGAAAGAGAGAGGCGAAAAGCGTCTCGGAGATAATACTTGCTGTTATCACACCACTTCTGGGATTTTTGAAGCGTTGATTAATGGCTTTCGTTGAGGCTGCCAGATGCTGTCCTCCAGTCACTTGCAGCGTTCACTTGCAGTAAATAAATTGTAGAGGAGGGTTAAAGCAGTTTCTTTTGAGAGAGAAAGAAAGAAAAATAGTCCAAGATGGAATATGGCGGTCGTCCTCTTGACCCGAAACGCTGACAGCCTGTAATCCGGGGAGGTAAACTCCCTAAAGGACTGGAGACGGCCCCAAGAGTTCACTAGGACTTCCTGGGTAGAAAAAGTGAGATGGGGTTTGCGTACCCCTTCTCTTTTCTGCCAATTGCTTCCACAATCGGCCCCTGTCAGGCTCCAGTGATTGCACTGCAATCCCCTCAGAACGACATCTTAGCCACACCTAGAGTGGTCTTTTTTAATTGTTTTATACCATGGGGCTGATTGTGATAGCAGAATTGAAGAGGGATCAATCAATGAATCAGCTTTGAGCACCCAATCACATACATTAGAGATATTGGCTGATATTTGCAGTAAGTCATCTGGTATGGTATAGCGTGAAAGAATGGAGCTAAAAAAATCAGACTGAGTCCTGTCTTTGCTCAATAAGAGCTTAAAACTTTGATGGCTTAAAGAATCTGATTTGGTTGTTATGTCTTTCTTCCAAGATTTCAGAACAGCTAAGTGGGCACAGGTTTTGAGTGAGGGGAAACCAAGACCATTTTGGAAGAGCCAGGATACATCTGTCGATGCCATATAGTAGGTGAGGAATGACCTTGGCTGCAAAGAGCTTTAGAGCTGGGTCAACTAGGAACCCCCTGGTGTAGTAAAATCTCAGAATGGCTCCAATGATTTTTAGACCAGAGGCCTTTATAGTTGCAAGGTAAAACGAGCCGCAAGGGAGTGGCGGGCTATAAATCTAATAATAATAATAATAATAATAATAATAATAATAATAATAATAATAATAATAATAATAATAATAATAATAATAATAATATCACAGTATGCATAAACACTGTTAGCTTGGAAAAAGTCAGTTAACTAATGTGGCAAAAAGCAAAAAGAAAGATGAACAAGCTGACCATGCCCATTTGGAGTACAGGAGTCCTTCCCCAGTTCTGCCCAAAATGTTAAACAAATACATGAGTCAATAAGCAATTAATTAAAGCAGCCTTACAAAACACATTCAAATGAACTTATCAAACAACTAGTTGTTTGTCTTTCTATTTGCTTTTTGCCAACTGACTTATTGACCAAGTGACTTTTTCCATTCTAATAGTGTTTATGTATACTTGATGATATTATACGAGAAGATTAAATCACCATTTCATATGAAACTAAGATTCTTTTTGTGCCATTACAGTTACTCTTTGTTTTGGTTGCCCTGTTAGCATTTATCCCTCCTTTTTTCCTTGTGAACTAGAGCAAGCTCACTTGCAGTTTCCCTGCCATTTCATACAACGTGTAAAATAATCAGAGCAAGCTTAAGGTTTTTAAGGTGAGAATGGAGTGCCTATATAACATAGTAGACAGAATGCTAATCTTGGGTTCAAAACCATGTGGAGCCATGAAAATCACTGGTGGCTTTGGATCAGTCTTCCTCTCAAGTGTCACCAATAAGATACATGAAATTGCTTCTGCTCTGTGTCTCTCTAGTGACACACCTTGTATTCTACATCACAGTGCATGGCCTGATATCATTGTGCTATACATCCTGCCTCATCCCATTGCCAGGTAGGAGAAGGAAATGCCATCATGCATTATGTTGTGGCATACTTTACAAGTATGCAAAGTGGGATGCAAAGTGATGCAGAGGTATGACAGCTACTTCTAGTCCTGTTACATCTAGTCCTGACTTGAGCCTAATCTACCTCAAAGGGTTGTTGTGAAGATAAAATGGGCTAATTCCCATGTTTGTTGGAAGAAAGGGAGAATAGAAAAGGTGATAAAATAAATAAGTCACCGCAAAAAAGGAAATGCGAAAAATCAGTGTTCCTTTTCCATGGAGCATCCAAGGCCCTAAAGGCCAAGGCCAGGAGGGCACCAGGCTGGCGTTGACATCATGAACAAGTGGGAATTTGCCCCACTGCCTTTTTCCCCCGTGCATAATCGTATCACACACTCTTTCCACTAAATTTGTAGTTAGGAACCTATCTTAAGGTGACCAAATTGTCCCATTTTTGGAGGGATATCTGGGGGTACCTGGCAAATTGTACTTATGTTGAAATTAAAAATATATATATATTACAATACTATTTTTGTGTTCTATGTGTTCTATGAAACTTTTTGTTGCTCCATACAGACCAAATTTTAAATCAAGAACCCCCCGGTCAATGGTGTCCCGCTTTAACAATGTTAAGATCTGGTCACCTTAACCCGGGGGTCATCAACCCCCGGTCTGCGGCCCGGTGCCGGGCCACAAAGGCCACAGTACTGGGCTGCCAGCAGCCACGCCTGCCTGCCCCCAAAGCAGTGAGAAACTCTCCAGACCGCGAGCGAAGCAGCCGCTTTGCTCGCAGCCCGGCTAGCTTCTCGCTGCGAGTGGGATGGGAAGAGGCAGGCGCGGCCGCCAGCATGCCTGCAACGCAAACGTGCATGCGCTGAGCTGCTGAGCATGCATGTTTGCACCCCCTGCTGGGGAAAACGTGCATGCGCAGCAACTGCGCGTGCGCATTAGCACCCCCTGTTGGCGAAAATGTGCATGCACGGCAACTGCACATGCGCATTTGCGTGCAGCAGCCGCGTGTGCACGGCACCCAGGCCGTCGGCTCTCCCTCACCCCCAGACGTGGTCTCTGACCACAGAAAGGTTGGGGGCTGCTGCCTTAACCTTAGCAGGCCACCAGCAGGTCTCTCCTTTTTCCTGTCTAGTATATTAATTCCTAAATAAACCTTTATTTACTCTTTAATCAGGTTGTGAACCATTGCTGTTAATTATTCTGCTACCATTATTAGGACTAAATTATTTTCAGTTTTATGTCACCATGATGTCAACATGCTAAAAAGGGATAAAATATGAAAGACTACCTCAAGCTAGTCCACCGTCTAAGTACTTCTAAAGAAATAAAAGAGACGCTACCATGCTTTAAAAGTATCTAATCTAAGCTTATGCAGTTTTGCCTATCATATCTAGTGGGTCTTACAGTGTCATTATTTAGCACTGCTATGCTCTTAGGAAGTTAACAGTTGGTACAAGTAATGCCTTGGGCAAGTGGAGTGTTGGAACAAGTAATCACCACCAGAGTTGTTATTGCTGAGGTTGATCTTTAACACTTGCTCCATTTAACATTTTGGAAACAGACTCCTAGAAGGAGACTGTCCAGAGCTCTCTCCGTCCTGTGAATCTGGCCCTGGAGCAAGCTGTGAGCCTTCTGATTGGCCAGCCACCATAAGGCCCGCCTTCCACAAACCCGACAAAGCCAGTAGCCACCATTTGGCCATTGGACATCACCGGAAATGGAGGTCAGAGTCAGGGGCACTGGTCTGGTGAGTAGGTAACTGAGGGGCCTGCCTGCTGCTGCCCTGGCAGACCTCAAGGCTTGCCTAGCCACCAGCAGGCCTCTGCTGCTCAGGGGTGGAGGCCAAAGGACTGCCTGGTGCTTTGGGGGGGCAGAGGGACTTCCTGCTGTCGCACGGGGAAGCCTTGAGGAACATGAACGTGGCCCTAGAGGGTTGCCAGGTGCCAGCAGGCCTCTGCGCTCCGAGTGGGGGGGGGAAGGACTACCTGCTGGTGCCCAGGCAGCCCTCTCAAGGAGCGCATTCATGCTCCTTGAGGGCTTTCCGGCGCCAGCAGGCCTTTGCACTCTGGGTTGGATGGGGGGGCCAAGGGACTGCCTGCCAGCACCTGGGTAGCTCCTGGGCAGTGCGTTTGTGCTCCTCAAGGGTTGCCCGGGTGCTGGCAGGCCTTTGCGCTCTGCGTAGGGTGGAGGCTGAGGGATCGCCTGCCGGTACCAGGGCATCCCTTGAGGAGCTCAAACATGGCCCACAAGTGTTGCCTTCTGCACTCGGGGGGGGGGGGGGGAGAGACTGCCTGCCAGCGCCCAGGCAGTCCTCCAGGAGCGTGTTCGCACTTCTCGAGGGTTGCTCGGGCACAGGCAGGCCTCTGCGCTCCAGGGGGGGGGTTGGGGGCCAAAGCCCCGCCTGCCTGAGCCCAGGCAGATACACTTGTCCCAATCAAACCCATTGCTCAGTGCAGGATCAGCCTAAAAGATCATCGCAGTGCAGGGTAAGCCTGGACTTCAGACCAAGAGAGGAGGTGTTGGGGGGGCGGGGGCAGAATGACAGCTAACAAAAGCTTTAAAAAAAAGCAAAGGGGTGTGTTTTGAGAGATTGCCTGCCTGCCGGCCTTCCATCCCTTTCTCTCTCCCCTCCTTTCTCCTTCCTTCCTTCCTTCCTTCCTTCCTTCCTTCCTTCCTTCCTTCCTTCCTTCCTTCCTTCCTTCCTTCCTTCCTTCCTTCCTTCCTTCCTTTCCCTTCCCCTCCCTCCCTCCCTCCCTCCCTCCCTTTTTCCCATACCCTCCCTCCTTTCTTTCCATCCCTTTCTTCCTTTCTCCTCTTTCCTTCCTTCCTTTCTCCCCCTCACTCCCTCCCTCCCTTCAAACCCAAGACTTCAAAGCATTACTTTCCACCCTCACACCATGCTAACGCCCGTTGTATATGGCGCTACAATGGACTTAAGCTACTAGTATATTTATATTTTGCTATTTCAGTTCCTCCACAAATCCATGAGAAAGAAGCATCTTTACCAAATACCTATTCCCGTAAGAGTCGGCAATCACTCACCTGCACAGTCTATGGCATCCCAGCACCAGAAAAAATCCAGTGGCAATGGAGACCTTGGACACCCTGCCGGATGTTCTCCCGCCATAGTCTGTAAGTGGCTTTTCTCCTTAGACCTGCCCTGGATTCCAAATAGAGAGAGGATGGCCTTTGCGTTCTTCTTAGGTCAATACATGTGAAGAGGCTGTTTTAAATATCACATGGTGCCTTTCCATGCAATGAGCTCTTTGTATACAGGGGCTCCTCATATATGTTGGGCATTTTTGACCTGCTATTTTTAGATTAGTTGCAGGGAAGAAAATTAATTCATTTCAAGCCTACTGTGCACCTTGAAGAAATGATGCACTTGAAAGACACAAATGCTTTGCCATGTAAATGAGAAAGTCTAGATTTCATTCAGGGGAAACAGAATGCTGAAGCACCAAAAGCTATGAGCAGTCCCAAATAAAACTGAGAATGTAGAGGTGTACCTACATCAGATACATAAAACACAGGGTCTCAAGGCAGAGCAAAGGAAACTGTTGCATGGCAAAGTGCCAGAGAGAGTTTCAGGAAAATTTCAGACATTGAGATTACTGTGCCTGCATCTAGAACAAAATGGAAAGAGAAACTGTTAGCCACTGTAGTTGGGTTTGAGTCTGGGACTGACTCTGTTACATATTGTAGAAAATTAGATAGTGGTCATCTCACCATCATCAACTGGATTACTACACTAGAACATTCAGTCATATAGTGAATTGGAACAGTGTCTTCTATATTCATTCTTCTTGGAGATAGTGTAATGTTGTGAGTATCAAATTGCTGTAACCTTCACCATTCTTCTAAATAACCAAAACCATGGGAGGAGACAAGATTCAAAGTCATTTAGTCCAAGGTTCAGGATTTCAGAGGTCACAATAGTCCAATCTATCAAGCCAAGGCTTTCAGGATTTCAGCTAGTTGTCAGTATATAGTTTACATTGCATCCACACCTGACAGTTTCCCTCAGGAGGTTTTATAGTTAAATGCTAGCTGCTCAGTCTTAATCCTGCAACAACTTAATCCTGCTGGCCCCTTTCTCCTCTGAGGAGTCTTCATCATTGCTAAGACCTGGTTGACCCACAATTTGTGAATGCCTGCAAGTCTTTTTTTACCTAAGAGCTGTAGCTGCTGGGGGGAAAAAGAAAGAAATTGTGAAAAAGCTTGCTCTAGTCAGGTCAGGACTGGTCTGGATTTACATTCTGTGAGGAGGTTAAGGCATGGAGAAATTGTTTGACATTGGGATTGTTTATAGTGAAAGTAGTTGTAGAAACACTGTTACAAAACGTATATGACATCACTACTTTAAAATGTTTAATATGTAGGAATCAAACTATGCTAGCTTGCTTTAGAAAGCACTATGAGGAGATTTTTTGAGGAACACCAGAAAGCAGAAAGATAAAAAGAGATCACCCAGGTAGAGAAGAATGTGAGACAGAATATTATGGACCTTGGTGGAAATGGGGGTACCTAAATACTGCTGCGATAAATATGCTGTGTGACTCATTGAGGGGAAAAGGGCATTTCCAGTTCCATTAGAAAGCTTTGTGGTCCTGTCACAAAGAAGAAGAGTTGGTGAAATATGAGCACTATCTCACAAGGCGACAACATTTCTGCTTAGCCAGAGGATACAGGAGGCTTCCTCATGATTTCCTGTTGTTTACACAGATTCTCCTTGCTGTGGGATACACTGATGCAGTTGCATTCTCCCACCCCTCCAACTCAAGAATATCTAGTCTAGTCTCTGAATATTTGGGGACCATTCTAATGTCCAGACCATTGTATGGGAGCAAGAATGATGAGACACATATTTGGCCCATCAGTTGCTCATGTCTGTTCTAGTACTTACCCATATTGTATAGTACTGATTCCCCAGCAGATATCCTGTGATGTGTAATCCAGCATACAATATAGCATTTTCTTTGCATGTGTTAAATTATGGCAGATCTAATTTTGCAGAAAAATCGAACCTCTCACATCTTTTCATATTAGAAACACAAACCTATAGGGCTTTCAAGTGTCAGAACTGCCTGCTGTGTAACGTGTTCCAGCAGCAGGAATTTATAATTGATTTCATTCACTATTCATAATAGTTATATAATATCCAGTATTTCAGGTTTATCCTACACCCCCCTCAACAGCCACTTTTTCTACTAATGAGATCTCCTGTTTCTGTATCTCCTTTTTCATGGTTTGTGGCTAAAAAGTAGCAGGAGGAGGGCTGTACGGCGCCATCAACGAGACCGGATGCCCGAATGTAAGGACTGGAAAGATGTATCGCAGCAGGATGCTGTGAACCCCATTGAGAGTATTGACACCTGGACAGAGTTTATGGAAGGAAGGAACAAGGTAAGGCCATTCCCTATTTCCTTTATGTACGGGAAGGAGGTGGAATAAAGAGACCTCAAACTGATGGGGTGGAGCCTATCCAGAACAGAACAATTTTAGCTTATTAGTAATGCTTAGTCAACTTTAGTTGGTTGTGTCACAAGGTCATCCAGTTATGCAACTGATAGTATGCCTCTCCAAGCAGAAGTTCTCTACATCCCTGGAAAAGCTGCTAAAGTGCGCTGAGTGAGGACATGTTGAGTTTCCATTTGGAAAAACAATTTTAGTTTGGGAAGGAAAGTTCTGTATATGTTTTACTATAGTGAAGTAAGTATATAAATAAATGAGGGCTTTCTGCTCAGTGGAGGAATGCAGAAGGTTCAGGCTGCTGTCAGTGAAAGTGATAATACTGAGGAACATTCCACACAGTGCTAATGTAGCTGAAGTCTAACTGTTGTGTAACGCTATTTTTTAAATATTATGCACGATGTTGTACACAATCTGCAACATTCCTGCAACACTACGGCAAAAAGCACTTTGATGTAGCGCTTTTCGGGGAATCGTCAAAAGTGGATTCCCCCTAAAAATACCACTTAACTCCTGAGAACAACCTGTAACACATCCAAAAAAGACATGTGCATTCTCAATATACCAGTAGAAAGAATGTCCCTCCCTAGCTCTTGCCCCTGAGCTTCCAGAGACGCAATTGCCATCCCCCCCCCCTTAAGCCGGCAAAAGCAACGAATAAGCAAGGCTTCTTCGGCTGAAATCCCTCCACAAAAGTGCTTAACAGTAAAACATAGCTCCTTTCTGCAATTGTCTTTAAACTTTCCGAGCACAATACAGCCCCCTGTTCAACACTGCCTGTTATTTTCGGCCAGAAATTGCACCCATCGGGGGGGGGGGTTACTTGAAGAGCATGTAAACGATTCAGCGCCAGCTCCTACCCAGCGAAAAAGGTCTTTCTGAAACATCAAATGAACAAATATTTGTTGCTACTGGTGTTTTCGGGTTTTTAAAAAACAGTTTTTAAAGGGAAAGGAACTTTCCGGGAGTACGAACACAACAGTTCATTGGCTGTTCTGTTTGATGGATGGCCAGGGGTGGGAAGAAGCAGAGAAAAATATTGCCTCCTTTGTTGCAATACTGGCGAACGAGGAAACTTGTGGGTAACGAAAACAGCGCTAGAGGGAGAGCCTTTTTCCTACTAGAAACGGCTGTGTGTGTTGTCAAGACCTGCCGCTATTAATTGTAGTGCTTTACGATAGCACATTTAGCTACATTGGCGGTTGTGCAGAATGGCCCTGAGTTGCACAGATAAAAAACTGACTAGTATAACATGGTTTAATATTATCTGTAGTCGTTTGTGTACAAATATGGCCATTTTAGCCTTCATAGTGGGCAAGATGGGGCTGTCTGGCATGCCTGGAGATTTTCCAGGACAGCTTACAAATCTGTATTGGCCCAGGAGGCTACAAGACCAAGAGACCCTATGCCAAGAAGCATCTACAAAGACAGGCAAGTCAGTGCTCTAAATTAAGAAAAAATAGCGAACTAAAAAGTTAGGGATTTTTCTATTCAACATTGCTGTAATTTCCTTGTACCAAGAGGAATTGTAACAAAGATTCATAAACTATCTTGCCACTCACATCCCTTATTTTTTAGCTCTTTGTAATAGCATTGAATTACCTAAGGTTGAAGGCAGTAGGGAAAACTGTTACTGAAATATGTCAAAAATCAAACTGTTGAGATAGGACTGAGCAAATAAAATTTTATTCTGACTGCCTTTAGAAGTTTTTTTTACTGTTTCATGCACATCTTGTGTTAAAATGAACCAAGAAAGTGGTTTCTGACATAAGACTTCATATACTTAAGCTGCCATTTCCACTTCTGTTTACTCCCCCCTCTGTGATTCAAGACAGATAATATTAACAGATTGTGGGAGTTTAAAGACTTCCAACTTCTGTTACATGCCAATTCCAGTATTTTAGATTCATGTTTTGGGGAATTATTCCTGTACAGGCATACATGTGAAAATATCAAAATAATAATGAAGAAATAAAACTTCAAGTGTGTGTTAATGTCTGCTTTGGAAAATATCAGGTATAACAAATTTAGGAATGGGAACTCACAAAGAATTAATTGTAAATAATCACAGCAGATACTGAACAACTCAAAAAAAGTTACAGTGAAATGTTCAGAGATTTATTTGTATGCACTTATCTTTAGTTTGAAGATGTATAGACCACGTCTCCAGACACCTGTCTGAGGTGGCTCCTTGATGTTAAGATGAACTTTCTTCTCATAATACTGTATATATCTTTGCCTCTATGTAGTAGAGGTACTCAGTAGAATTGTATATGAACAGAAACCTATACAATGTTGCCCTTTTTTAGAATACCTTGGATCCCTTTCAACCAATCAATCATTGTCAGTTCTCTGCATAACTTTAAGCTGGTTGGAAGACTAACAGACCAGCTCTTTGTGGAGTTGACTAGTTGAAGGCCACTGGAACTGTTAGAGTGCCTCAGATTTATCTGCCAGACTGTTGGCAAGTTTATTTCATTAATTATTTTAAATCATTCCTGTCGCCTTTCCACATGCAACCACGTAGTAGCTGGCAAGTTTACATGCATTCTATAGCAGCTAAATGGCTAATTTGAAAGGACAAAAACATGTCATTTACATATACTGAAGCCAGGCTATAACCATTAGCCAGATAGCACAGCAGCAGACCCAGTTCTGGTAACTTTATAAAGCAGAGGGGGGAGTTGGAAGTGCAACTTTAGTTGAGAAGAGGGATTTGAATCACTCCCTGCTCCCCTCCCCACAGTGTGCCCAGCCATTATTCTCTCAGCAGAGGTTTCCCATACTTTTGGAATATCAAGTGGGGGGTGGGATCTGGGACAGAGTAGTAAAGGGATGGCCTGTAGAACAGTGGTCCCCAACCTTTATTAGGCTGGGGACCGGCACGGTATTGGGTCGCGCCCGCAGGGACCGCGCCCGCGCGGGCCACACCCATGCTTCGGGCCGCGCCCGCGAGCCGCGCCCGGCCGCACCCGCGGATCGGGCCGTGCCCGCGAGCCGCGCCGCGCCCGCGGGCCACGCCCGCTGATCGGGCCGAGCGGGCGCGGCCTGCACGGGCGCGGCCCGGCCCTGATTCCCTCTCCCCGCCCTCCCGCAGTAAGTAGCTTCCCGGGCCGCAAACTTGCGGCCTGGGAAGTTTTTTACTGCGGGGGGGGGGCGGGGAGAGGGAGCCGCGGCCCGGCGCCATGGCCTTTACGGCCCGGCGCCGGGCCGCGGCCCGCAGGTTGGGGACCACTGCTGTAGAAGATTCATTCCCCCCCGTGCTGCGTCTTAAATCAACCCCCTGCTCCATATTTTATATTTACAGTTCAGCCACACATTTAGTTTTCACTCATAGTTCTGCTGCTACCATATCTGATTTCGCCAGGACAGCCCTGAACATGAGAAGTTCTATTAGATCTTATACTGCATTTCCTCAGTGGAAGGGTATTTTTCTTGCTTTTTCTGATGACCATGTCAAAGACTAGTCAGCATTTAATAGCTGGTTTCTTTCCATAATCTCTGGTAGCAATGAGTGCCAGAGGCATGCGTGCTACTCTATTACTAGTTTCCCGTTCAAGGTGAGAATGTCAGTCACCAATCATACATGACCCATAGTGATCTAGGCTAAAGAACAAATAAATGGTTTCCAGTTTCCTAAAGTCACTTCCTGTTTTTGTACAAACCTCCAAAATCACGTCCTGTTCCAATATCCCTGTCAGGAGTTCCTCACAGAGAGAAAGGAGGGAGGGAAACAATTTTCTTGTTGCTGTGTTTAAACCTGGATTAGTAATTCTACAACCAAATCAAAAGAATGAATATTGGGATTGTTATTTTGCACAGTCCCTCCCCATGGTTGCCAACTCTGGTTTGGCAAATTCCTGAAGATCTGAAAGTTGGGTCTGAGGAGAATGCTGAGGAAGCTCAGTGGAGATGTGATGCCAGATATTCCACCCCCCAAAGCAGCCATTTTCTCCATGGGACCTAGAGACTGGCAACCCTAATCCCCTGTTTTTATCTATTTCTCTCTCTGCTACCTTTTTTCTTGATTGTCTTGTATGACTATCTGTATCATATATAGAATGTGGTTGAGGTTGTGGGAGGAGTTTTTTACCAACTCACGGCCAACTTGATTGGCTACCTGTCCAACAAATGGCCAATCAAGTAGGCTATCCCTCCCCTGACCAATGTTCCAAAGCCTCGTACTGCTGGTCTTGCTCAGAATTCCGTACCCCCTTCTTTCCTTCAGGCCTGCTGTGAAGGATGCATCTCACAGCGAGGGAGATGTTTCTGAGAGCCACACAGGGGAGTCTGAGGGCATGGGTGTGCTTTCTTTTTGAGGAGGAATGCCAGAGAAAAGCCCAACTCACTTACAATACTGCTGTGGCCAGCCTTAGTGCTGGAGGGAAAACACAGCCAAGCCATGCATACCTCTACTCCACCGTGCAAAGTGATGCAACTGTTATGGGTGTTCTTTTGCCTCCTGTTTCATCTGTACAACAAGCCTGTGCAGTGAGCCTACGTAATTCCAGGAGATCTCTGGGCCACACCTGGAGGTAGGCTACCCCAGGTTGGAAATATTTCTTGAGGTTTGGAGGTTACAATGCCTCAGAGTCCATCCTCCAAAGCAGCAAATTTTGCCTGCAGAGTTGATTTTTATAGTTTTGAGATAAGCAGCATGGGGTGGAGTGGCACAGGTATGACTCACTTGGGCTGTGGGCTCTGACCAGCCCTTACCAGCCACAGATATTGTTTTTTGCACAAACAGACAGGCAGACCAGGAAGGGTCCTGTGAGTCTGAAAACTGCAGGAAGATCTAAATAAAGAATATTTAGACCTCGTACCTGTTAATGGTAAACAAGCAACTAACCAAGTGACTTTGGTCAAGCCTGGCCTGATAAATAAAAATCAGTATTTGCATGAAGGTCCTGTGAAAAAAAGACATAAGTGGCCCAGAATTTCTAGTACATTTAGCTTGGGATTTCACATAAAAAGGGTTTACAGGAAAGTAAACAGTAAGATTTGGGGGGGGGGGACGGGACGGGACTAGGTTTTCCAGTGACAGGAAGCAGGGGCCAGGAGATTTTGGCAGCCCTGGCCTCATAGAGGCAGAAGGTGGCCAATAGGGAGGTGGGTGGCCTGGGGACCAGGAGGCCTCTAGCGGCTCCCACCTCACTGTGGCATCTGGTGGCCTATGGGGAGGTAGGTGAGCTAGGAGCAGGAAGGCCTCTGGCAGCTTGGCCTCTCAGAAGCAGCTGGCGGGCAATAGGGAGGCGGGGGTCCAGGGTGGCCCCAGTACTGCAGTAGTGGCAGCTGCCCGACAGGGAGGTGGGTGGACAGGGGTCTGGGAGGGCTCTGGTGGCCCCTGCCTTGCAGCAGCAGCAGGCAGCCAATGAGGAGGTGGAGGCCTATCAGACCTCTGGTGGCCCCCAGCATTGCAACACTGGGTGACAGCCAATAGTGGAATGAGTGGCTATGAAGCAATTCATAGCAGTGAGTGCCCTTCCAACATTGCAAGAGACAACACACAGTGCATGCCAGGTATTCATTCTTCCACACACACACCCTAAATCACACCCATGCCACCACAACTTGGTGTAGGGTTTAGGAGTGTGGACATCTAATCTAGCAAGCCGGGTTTGATTTCCCGGTCCCCCACATGCAGCCAGCTGGGTGACCTTGGGCTCGCCACACACTGATAAAGCTGTTCTGACCGAGCAGGAATATCAGGGCTCTCTCAGCCTCACCCATCTCCCAGGGAGGGTGCCCGTGTGGGGAGAGGAAAGGGAAAGCGATTGTAAGCCAGGTAGAGAAAAGCGGCTTATAAGAACCAACTTTTATTCTTCTACAATCACCACAAAACGTCCCTGCTAACATCTGTAGTCACACAAAGAACACCACTACACTACACGCTCCCATACCAACAGCCTATTGTATTCCTGGATGCAATGAGCTTTTCTCCTTGTATAACTATAATTTCTAGTATTTATTTTCCCTATATCACTTGCTAGTTAGGAAGATGAAGAACATAAATATCCTGAGTTTCTGACTTAATGGATTAGTTCTTCAGATAGTTTGACTCTAGAAAGGAATGTATTATTCCTTGGGGCAGGGGGACTGGATAGCAGTGTCCCAGTCTGACCTCTTCATTATACAGAATGGTTTGAGTGTGGCATTATAAGACAATCGCCTGCCTACCTTCTGGCCTGAAAAGCCTCGGTCTCTGGGCTTCCTCATTCTTCATACCCAATTTGGCCGAGCTGTTTCCACCCACTGACCTGCTTAACATTGGAGGGGCAGCTGCCAAAATTACTGGGAGTTTGTCCACAATATGTAGACACCTGGCAAGGCTACCCATTCCTTTCCAGGCAGTCCTTCATATTTTCCTTTATATGTTGCCAACAAAGAACTAGAAACTTCCTTTCTTTAAGGAAGTGGAAAATTCAGGGATGCCTGGGGGCCTGGCATATTTGTTAGTACTCCTGTTTTATCATTTCCTAGAGATAAAGCAACATTATCCTTCCTCCTGAAAAGTTGGTAGGAACCTGTGAAGATCTTGCACCTCTCCACTATTAATGTCATTTGCATTTTATTCTCTTCCTCTACTAGACGATCAGCAAACTGGTCATCCAAGAAGCCAGCATTTCTGTTATGTACAAGTGTGTAGCCTCCAACAAAGTTGGCCGTGATGAACGCCTGATCTATTTCTATGTAACCAGTGAGTATCAGAACGCAAAGAAGATAACTCCTTTGGCTGACTATATGACATTTGTTCAAGCAGTCCATTCAAAAAATGTGTTTGCATAGACCTGTAAAATAACTTAGCCTTTCTTGGAAGCCATTCAGTTCCATCGGACTACTGTTATCTCATGCTCCCAAACAGCCAGCAACCTGTATTAGGCTGTTTATTTATGATCTCAAGAGAATTCACATGCAGATCCCTGAAGATGAAGAAGAGCTGTTTTTTGTACCCTTCTTTTTATTTACTGTAGGAGTCTCAAAACCGATTACAATCATCTTCCTCTCACCACAACAGATACTCTGTTAGGTGGGGGTGAGGCTGAAAGAGCTCTGAGAAAACTGTGACTAGCACAAGGTCATGCAGCTGGTTGCATATGGAGGATTCCCCAAGCCCTGTTTTCCACATTTTCCAGATTACTCATACCACTACACCAAGCTGGAAGACTCTCCTGATCTTTTGATTAGACGTTCATGAGATGAACTAAAACTTTTTCAAGATTCAAAGTCCGTACAGTTTTCCACATTTCAGTTTAATATAATATGTGAATAGACTCAAAAGTTAACAAAAGTTCTTAATTTGGTGGGGAAATTCTCAGTTACTTAAATTCAAAGAAAATGACAGTTGGTATTTTAAATTTTTCATTTGGTTAATGAGTATATATTTTGGTACCAGTTTAGTATAGTGGCAACAATGTTTGATTAAAATCTGGGAGACCAAGTTTCAAAGCCCTATTCTGCTATGGAAACTTGGCTGGGTGACCTTGGGCCAAACATTCACTTTTTGCCACCTCCCAGCGCTATTATGAGGAGAATAATGTAAGTTGTTTTGGTTCTCTGTCCAAGGGGAAAGCAGGATATAAATATCTAAAGAAAGAAAGAAATTTGAGCATCCATGTTTCAAATTGATTTCTTATTGAGCAAAAATAGTCTATACCTATGATCCCATCTATACCCAGTGTATAGATGGTCAAAAGCTAGTTTAGTGTCTCCTGCAGAACAAAATGATACACATGTTCAGGAGCTAAAATGACAAAAAAATGTTAATCTTTTCTTAAGCCAGGTCCCCTGTCATACTTCCTGTGAATAAAGAGTTCAAAACCTTTCAATAAAAATATGGAACGTAGAATTGTGAAATGTTTCTGGTGTAGTAGCACCCCCTAGTGATCTGTTCCCAGTATGGAACAGAATCATCCTGCTTCCAATATTTAAACAGAGAGTGGTAGTAGATAGGTGTGATTGGAATTCTTTGAAACCAAAGGGTCTTTTATGTCTGGCAAAGAAACATAACTACAGCATGTACAAATAGGAATGCATGCTTGCTCCCCAATGAAAGATCCAACACAAACATTTGTGAAATGGTGAAACATAATTGGAACTGACTCCTCCAGTACAATCCTTACATTACTCCTTGCTTAATCAACACGTTTCAGTAATTGGTGTGCAGTTTTGTTTATGTATAGATTCTTCTGTATATCTATACAATGTAAAATGTACTAAGAAAGCTATTTGAAGCCTACTCATTTGAGAATGCATTTATATAATGACGTGTCAATGATCAGTAACCAGCAATGGCCCTTTTCCCAACTCTTCATTCCCTTTAGCTTGGCATTGGATTGATTTTAGAGTCAATTTGGTGTAGTGGTTAAGAGTGGCAGCTTCTAATCTAGAGAGCCAGGTTTGATTCCCCATTCCACCACATGCAACTGGCTGGGTGACCTTGGGCTAGTCACAGTCCTGTTAGAGCTGTTCTCACAGGGCAATTTCTCTCAGAGCTCTCTTAGTCTCACCTTACCTTATAGGGAAGGCAGTTGTAAGCCACTTTGAGACTCCTTTGTGTAGTGAAAAGCAGGGTATAAAAACTAACTCTTCTTCTTATAGAATAATAGAGTAGGAAGGGATCTGCTGGGTCATCTAGTCCAATCCACTGTAGGAAACTCACAACTACCCTCCAACCCACAGTGACTGCAATTCCATGCCCAGATGATGTCCCCCTCCAAAAACCAGAATCTGAAATTTTCCTCTCAACCCCAAAGTGTCATTTCCCTGTGCATGCAAGAAAGGGCCACAAGAGCCAAGTACCAAAACAATTTCTTCTGCCAACCCTCTCACAATCTTCTGTTATTGTTTAATTTACAGATGTATTTTATGAAATAAATAAATGTAAACCAAATAGTCTGAATAATCTGAAATAAACCCTAAAATTTCAATTAGAAATCAGTTTCCTTTCCTTGACTTCCGGGTAGCCATTCCAAATGGATTTGAAATTGAGTCACAGCCTTTGGAAGACCCCATTGAAGGACAAGACCTGAGGCTAAGCTGCAATGCTGATAATTATACCTATGAGAACCTGCAGTGGTACCGGCTCAACCTCTCAACGCTGCATGACGAAGAGGGTAACCCCCTGGTCCTGGATTGCAAGAATGTCCATCATTATGCAACCCAAATGCAAGGCGAACTGCACTTCAAACCTAATTCCAACTATGCTGGCTTGGCACTTACAATCCCAAATATCTCACTTGAGGATGAGGGTGACTATGTCTGCGAAGTGCAGAATCGGGAGAACAGTGAGAAACATTGCCATAAAAAGTATGTTTCTGTGCACGGTAAGGACTGCATTGAACTGGCATATTAGGATTTTGAGGTATGAAGGGTAAATGGGAAAGAACTCTTAGCTGGAACAAAGGTGCAGGAAATTGTTATTATCCCAGATATATCCTAGTTTAGCATGAGGATGTAGTGAAGATTATCCTGTGCTGAAATCTCCAGATCAAAGAGTTAAAGGGATAGCTCAAAAATTGCCACCCAGTTGTTGGTGACATAACATTCATCTGCAGGTAAAGGGAGGGTTATTCTCCAGAAAGAAAAGGTGAGATTCCATAAGTATAGTTAAGCATTTGGCAATATGGAGTTGCATCCAGTGCCTCAGAGCATATGGGGAGCCTAATGACCTGGCCTCACGGAGGGGCCCAGATCTAACTTGCCCTGGCCTCAACCAAGGACCTGGAGGAAGAGCTCCATTTTACAGGCCCTGTGGAACTGTGGAAGCTCTGTCAGGGCCCTCAGCTCTCCTGGGAGTTCATTCCACCAGGTCAAGGCTAGGACTAAAAAGGCCCTGGCCCTGGTTGAGGTCAGGGACCTCCAACAGATTAGCACCTGCAGAACGAAGCACCTTGCAGGGGGCATAAGGAAATAGGCGGTCCTGCAGATATGTGCGGCCCAGACCACGGATGGCCTTAAAGGTTGATACCAAAACCTTGAACCTGATCCAGGCAGCAACCGGCAACCAGTGCAGATGCCTCAGCACAGACTGGATATGGGTCCTCTAAGATGTTCCTGTGAAGACCCTAGCAGTTGCATTCTGCACCAGCTGCAATTTATGGGTCAGAGATAAGGGCCTGCATAGAGTAAGTCACAGAAGTCCAATCTGGAGGTGACCATTGCATGGATGACTGCGGCTAAGCAATATGAGGACTGACAGAGCGCTAATAGCCTTGCCTGGCAAAGATGGGAAAATGCCAAGCTGGCTACTCTTGTGACCTGGCCCTCCATAGGCAGAGAAGCATCCAGGATCACTCCCAGGTTCCTGTTCGAGGGCGAGATGGCAAGTTGCATCCCAGCCAGGGTGGGTAGGTGTGCTTCCAAATCTGTCATCTTCCTGCCTGGCCACAGGTTGAGTTTCAGACGAATCAGCTCTAACAATTCAGCTATGGCTTCCAAACAACTGGCAAATGTATCCAGGGGAAATCCAGGCAGCTGTCCATTTGTGCAAGATCTTGTGCAAACAATTTACGGGCACAATTTACGGGAAAATGTTGGGTGTTTGACAAGATCTTGAGAAATCAGAACCGCACTTTGTTTGATGTATTTTGAAAGTATAAAAGTTGCAGGGTTTCTCTGATCATCAAACTCAAGGTAATTTTCTGTGGTGTCTATGTATGTATGGTAAGGTCAGAGTCATCTACATGCCCATAATTTTTATGTTTTATTCTTGACAGTCACTATTTTGTTGACCACCTTTATTATTTTATTGATGCTATCTTAGCTTTGGAAGTCCCAAGGCTGAAGCAGAACCTGACAGACATCTTGGTGAATGTGAGCGATTCCATAGAGATGCGCTGCAGGGTTGATGGCACGCATATTCCAAACATCAACTGGTATAAGGATGAGAAGCTTGTAGAAGAGGTGTCAGGTATGGCTGCCTGAAGAGGTCTGTGGGTGGGAAGAGAGACATGAATTTTCTGGCTGTGCACAATCATTGGCAAGGCTCTGGGTATAGAGCTCTAAAAGTTCAATTGACTGGGGTTTCTGATCAAATAAAGGTACATAATTAATTCAATAGAGCAGCCTTTCTCAGCCTTTTTATTGTTGAGAAACATCTTCAGGCTTTGAGATACCCTAGAGGTGATGTCAGCAGGCCACACTTTGTGTTGCAGCCCCCAGAAGTCACATGTCACTAGAAGTGGCATCACACAGACACTCCCACTGGATGTGACATCAAGATCCCAAAGCACAGGAAGTGACAGCACAGAAATATTTTCAGATGATCTGCGAACAGAACCATGCCTTCTTCACCAAAGAGAGCCTGCAGTAAAAGGGCCCAGGCAAGCCTATGCCACTCCATTGCCTCCACCACCACCCCCAACACTAGAAACAGGGCCAAGGCATGCCTATTCCACTCTGTCACCCCCACCCCAACTCCAGAAACAGGGCCAGAGTAGGCCTACATTACTCACACACACACACAGTTAAGTTAAAATGAGAGTGCTCCCCTCTCTACACTCCAGTTGCTACCACATGTGACAAGCCTCAGCCAGCAAGGATTTGTGTGGCCAGGGCCCCTCCCCTCCCCATAATCTCCAGGCCCATTATTGGCCATTGGAAAGGAGGAGGGGATTGACATGACCTTATATGGTTATATTACCTGATAATTTTTAAAAAATAAAACATACATTAAAAATCAATTAACTCCCACCCAATTAGCAAAAGCCTTCTGGGGCTGTGACAAAACCCCAGGTTTTACAAAACCCTGGTTGAGAAAGGCTGCCAGAGTATTCTGAATTCTATATCACAACTTATAGTGATTGTTCGTATGATATAGTTATTATGACTGTTGGAAAGAATTTTAAATCACAACCCAGCCATGAAGTTTATTAGGAGACTGGTTCAGTCATTATCTCTCTCAGCTGGGCTGATCTCATGAGATTACATTGAGATAAAATGGAAAGAACACCCTGAGATTTTGGAGGGAAATATCTTGGGATAGATATCTAATTTAATTAATACCGAAAGCCTTCCATATGTTCTGCTTTGTTGCAGCTGTGGCACGCACATGTATCCAATTTAGTGTAAATCAAGTATCATTTATTTGCAGTGAACTAACGGGCAGAGCCTTAAGAGAAACACAGTGTAAAAATTGTGAACAAAACTCAGGCAGTTAATTTAGATTTTAGTTCAGGTTTCTGCTCTTAATATAAGCCCACCCCAGATTCCAGATTAGTTCACACCCCTAAATCTTTATTCTTATATGTGTTTCAGGGATTGATCTGGCAGATTCCAATCAGAGGCTGAGTATTCAGAGGGTGAGAGAAGAGGATGCTGGCCTCTACTTGTGTAGTGTCTGTAATGCCAAGGGTTGTGTGAATTCGTCTGCCAGTGTCTCTGTAGAAGGTATTATTGCTAAACTTTAGTTCCTATAACTCTAGGGGGAAATGCTTTCAGAAAGAAAGTAGAAAGAAAAAGAAGCCTTTTGATATATTTCTGGGATCAAGGTCACCTTCTTTACTTAAGCTACTTGGACGTGGAGCCATCTGTAAGAATGGAATGCCAGAACACATTTTTAGATTTTTGTTTCGTTTTAACTATTGGTGTTAGTTCGAATCCAAGGCAAACCATTCAACATCACAGTCATCCAGGTCTATGCCCCAACCACTGCTGCTGAAGAGGATGAAGTTGACCAGTTCTATGAAGCCCTACAACACCTTCTAGAAGCAACGCCAAAAAATGATGTGCTTATCATCATGGGGGATTGGAATGCTAAAGTAGGAAGCCAAAAGATAACTGGGATAGCAGGCAAGTTTGGCCTTGGAGTACAAAATGAAGCAGGGCACAGGCTGGTAGAATTTTGTCAAGAGAATACAATGGTCATAGCAAACACTCTTTTCCAACAACCCAAGAGACGACTCTACACATGGACACCACCAGACGGTCAACACAGAAATTAGATTGACTATGTGCTCTGCAGCCAAAGATGGAGAAGTTCTATACAGGCATTAAAAACAAGACCAGGAGCTGATTGTGGTTCAGATCATCAGCTTCTTGTTGCAAAATTTAGGCTTAAATTGAAGAAAGTAGGGAAAAGCACTAGGCCACTCAGGTATGAACTAAATCATATCCCCAACGAATACACAGTAGAGGTGACAAATAGATTTAAGGAATTAGATCTGATAGACAGAGTGCCTGACGAACTATGGATGGAGGTTCACAACATTGTACAAGAAGTAGCAGCTAAAACCCTCCCAAAGAAAAAGAAATGCAAGAAAGCAAAATGGCTGTCTGAGGAAGCTTTACAAATAGCTGAGGGAGGAGAGAAGGGAAGTGAAAGGCAAGGGAGAAAGAGAAAGATACACCCAATTGAATGCAGAATTCCTGAGAATACATAGAAGAGATAAGAATGCCTTCTTAAATTAACCGTGCAAACAAATAGAAGAAAACAATAGAATAGGCCAGGCCGCAGCTCCCTCTTCCACCCCCCCCCCTGCAGTAAAAAACTTCCCAGGCTGCAAGCAAATCGGCCGCAAAATCGGCCGATTAGCTTGCGGCCTGGCAAACTTCTTTTTTTGGGGGGGGGAAGCAGGGCCACACATGCGCGTTTGCACCATGTGCGGCCGCAAACTTGCATGCCCGGCATGTGCGGCTGGGCAATCGTCCTCCCCACAGCCGCTGGTCCGCAGCCTTAAAATGGTTGCGGACCACTGTGATAAAGGACCAAAATGGTAGGGACCTAACAGAAGCAAAAGAGATTTTTAAAAGGAGGCAAAATTATACAGAGGAACTATACAAGAGCGAGCTCAACATCCCTGATAACCACGATGGGGTAGTCACTGACCTGGAACCAGACATCATGGAATGTGAAGGTAAATGGGCCTTAGGAAATCTGAGCAAGTTAGTGGTGGTGACAGCATTCAAGTTGAACTATTCAAAATCTTAAAAGACAATGCAGTAAAAGTGCTACCCTCAATATGCCAGCAAATTTGGGAACAGTGGCCACAGAATGGGAAAAGGTCAGTTTACATTCCAATCCCAAAGAAGGGCAATGTTAAAGAATGTTCAAACCACCGCACCATTGCACTCATTTCTCATGCTAGCAACGTTATGCTCAAAATTTTACAAGCTAGGCTCCAGCAATATGTGGACCGAGAACTTCCAGAAGTACAGGCAGGATTTCAAAGAGGCATAGGAACTAGAGATCAAATTGCCAACATACACTGGATCATGGAGAAAGCTAGGGAGTTCCAGAAGAACATCTACTTCTGCTTCATTGACTATGCTAAAGCCTTTGATTGTGTGGAGCACAACAAATTGTGGCAAATTCTTAAAGAGATGGGAATACCAGAGATCTGTTTCTTGAGAAACCTTTATGCAGCGCAAGAAGCAACAGTGAGAACCGGCCATGGAATCACTGATTGTTTCAAAATTAAGAAAGGAGTTTGGCAAGGCTGTATAATGTCGCCTTGCCTATTTAACTTGTATGCGGAGCACATCATGAGAAAGACGGGGTTAGATGAGTCACAAATTGGGATTAAGATTGCACGGAGAAATATCAACAACCTCAGATATGTAGATGATACCACTCTAATGGCAGAAAGTGAAGAGGAACTAAAGAGCCTGTTGATGCGGGTGAAGGAAGAGAGTGCAAAAGTTAGCTTGAAACTCAACATCAAGAAAACGAAGATCATGGCATCCGGCCCTCTCAATTCCTGGCAAATAGATGGGGAAGAAATGGAGGTAGTGACAGATTTTATTTTCCCGGGCTCCAAGATCACTGCAGATGGGGACTACAGCAAAGAAATTAAAAGACGCTTGCTCCTGGGGAGGAAAGCTATGGCAAATTTAGACAGCATCCTAAAAAGCAGAGACATCACCCTGCCAACATAAATGTGTCTTGTCAAGGCTACGGTCTTCCCAGTTGCAATGTATGGCTGTGAAAGTTGGACCATAAGGAAGGCCAAGTGTCAAAGAATTGAGGCTTTTGAACTCTGGTGCTGGAGAAAACTCTTGCGAGTCCCTTGCACTGCAAGGTGAACAAACCAGTCAGTCCTAGAGGAGATCAGCCCTGACTGCTCCTTAGAAGGCCAGATCCTGAAGATGAAACTGAAATATTTTGGCCGCCTCATGAGAAGGAAGGACTCCCTGGAGAAGAGCCTAACTCTGGGAGAGATTGAGGGCAAAAGAAGAAGGGGACGACAGAGAATGAGGTGGCTGGATGGAGTCACTGAAGCAGTCGGTGCAAACTTAAATGGACTCCAGGGAATGGTAGAGGACAAGAAGGCCTGGAGGATCATTGTCCATGGGGTCGCGATGGGTCGGACACGACTTCGCACCTAACAACAACAACAACAACTATTGGTGACCATGAACATTTTAAACCATAAATTGTACCTTGTATGTTTAATTTGATGGTTTTTGTGAACACCCCTATTGTTGACAGGGGTGGTATTCAAGCCTCATAAGTACATTAATTAATAATACTGTCCTCTTTTTGGCCCAACCTAAAAGAAACCTAGTATATCTCAATCAGTATTTCTTCTTGCTCGCTTACTGGCTCTTTTCCAATCAACATGTTGTTCTACTGCTATTTCTACTTTTTTTTCTTTCTGACCTATAGGCTCAGATGACAGGACCAATGTGGAGATTGTTATATTAATTGGGACTGGTGTCATTGCCATCTTCTTCTGGATTCTTCTAATCCTGATTTTCTGCAACATTAAGAGAGTAGGTGTCCTGTTTTACATGCTCTCTGATTCTTTTTTGCTAGCTCACAGGCAGACTCATGAACAAGAGATGATTGTACCAGAGAACCATAATCCCAACTCAGTATTTCTCCCTTTCATGTGCTGAGTTTCTCCTTGAGGAAGAGAAATAGCTGGATTTAACTGGGACCAAAAATTGTTATAGCAATTTGAATTTAATGCATTACTATGGAAAGATAACCAAAATAATCTAGATAAACAGATATTTTGCCCCCATTCTTCTGTCCCACAGCTCAAGTGGCTGCAGAGCTGCTTCCAGAAAGTGTTCAACTCAAACCAAACGTTTTAGATCACTTTAATTAGGCATCACTTACACGATTGCAAAGGTTCTTCTAAGGGAAAAGTGATTCTTTATAAGTTTGGGTAGGCGAAAAAGAGTGAGGCATCCATCTGCTGGGTATGGCTGAAGACTAACAAAGAGTTTGGGAAGAAAGAGGAAGGGGTATTTTCCCGCCTTGGCTGTTACCAGGAAATTGGGCTTAAGTTCCAATCGCATTTGAGGAACACAGGAAAGAGCAAGCCCACTACAATACCCAGAATCCTTTTTCTTAAAGCGACAGGGGAGAATATCTCCTGTTTCTCAGAACTCCAGCCAATAGCTGCCTGGCTGGACAGAACACCCATAATGTTGACTTCCCCTGTCTCAAACCAGACAGTATTGTTCCACAGTTAAAGGATTAATTTTATGGTTTGTGAAAATCTTTGTGCAGAAAATAACTAAAAGAAGTGGAGGGATTGCATTAGTGATGAACCAGCTCAAAAACTAAAAACCATGACAAATTTTGACTGGTTCATGGTTCACAAATGGGAGTTCATGAACAAGATGTTTCGTGGCAATTCATGAACTGATACATTTCCAATTTCAATCTAAATGTTTACCAAACTTCAAAGCAACAGGGGGGACAGAACTTGGAGGGCATGTAAAGGAGCATCCAGGGCCCATTCTGCACACATAGGATAATGCAGTTTCATTGTGCTTTGGCAGCTGGATTTTCCAGTGCAAAACAAGATAATCTACCTCTAAAGTGCATTGAAACTGCATTATCTATTGTGTCCATACTAGGCCCAGGAGAGGTCCCCTTTATCTTTGATATCTCTAGTTTGCACAGGATCCATTATATACACTCCTGAACCTTGTGAACCTGTGCCTGTCATTTTCCCAGAAAGCACCTTCCTAGAGGATCTTTCTTTTGGGGTGGGGGGGGTGGCATAACTGAGACCTGGTAAATCCAATCCTCACCAAACTTTGAGGACTGGTAGAGAAGACTCATCCAGAGATCCACTGTGAATTTGATGACTTTAGCATGGGGGGGGGAGTATTCTACCACATCACAAACTTCATGAACTGAACCAGTTTGTTTGGCAGCTGAAAGTTCGTGACAGTTCATGGTCTATGAAGCAGGCATGCCACAAACCAAACTGCATTTTCTCAGTCCCTAATTACCATTTTTGCAGGGTTAACAGTAAATGTTTTCTTTCAGCGACATTCCTATTTCTGTAGGGAAAAGATGTAACAGGATTAATGTTAATGTGGCAGACCACCCACTTTTCCCCCCTTTGCTTTGCCAGGATATAAGAAGCTCAGTGTAAAAGTGTAGTACTTGAAAAAACAGCATAGTGTTGCAAAATTACAGAGGCCTGCCAATTTTACTTTTTTTTCCTGCAGCCTGCTCATGCTGACATCAAGACTGGCTACCTTTCCATCATTATGGATCCTGGTGAAGTTCCTTTGGAGGAGCAATGTGAATACTTACCTTATGATTCTAGTAAATGGGAATTCCCTCGAGAACGACTCCGGCTAGGTAAGATGCAGCAATATTAAACAGATGTAATTGGTTTTGTTGTTGTACTCCTGTGACTCCAGTTGTCATTTCTGACCACTGGTAACAATTACAGAAAATATCTGTTAACTAAAAATCTGTGTTGGTATCTTATCAAATCATCTATTATCATACTCAACAATCTATTATCATGCATTACCTATTTGCAGCATCCAAAGAATAAATCAACATTGTATAAAAGACAAACCAGCAAACAGTGAATAGCCCAATGATGAATTAGTCTTGTCCAAAATGTTGCCCTGCCTCTCCCATGCACTCTGCTCAAGGGCAACAAATGGCACCTCTCTTCAGCTAGCTATTTCCTTCCTCTGCTTTGTTGCCATTGGGTCTGTTTCATTTCCTCCCCCCCCCCCCCCCGGACCTTTCTCTGAAAATGCAACCACCTGGAGATGGTGAAAACTCCATCCCTTCCTTTTCCCTTTTCACACCTTTTCTTCCTTTTGTCCCGGTTTCCTGTTTTATTTAGGGGTTGTTGTTTTTTTGTCTCATTCACAGTTACTGATTTATAGGGTCACTGAATAACACAAAATGAGTTCCTTTCTTTTTTTTCTCAACCCTGTTTTTATCCTGCTTCTTTGTCTGTTATTTTTCAGGTAAAGTCCTAGGCCATGGAGCCTTTGGAAAAGTAATAGAAGCTTCTGCATTTGGAATTAATAAGAGTAACAGCTGTGAGACTGTGGCAGTTAAAATGCTGAAAGGTAAGCATGGTAAACATCAGAATATGAGTTGTATCTCCGGAAACATCCATCTAGTTAAATAGTTTCCCAGGGAGAAAATTTTCCATCATTTAAGCACATCCACCATCATATTCTGAATGCCCACCTGGGCTTGCATGAGCAGGAATTCCAAACATTTTTGAACTTCCCATGTCTTGGTCTTTAACATGCTGATATCTGATTATCATTGCCCCATTCTTTCCAATATAGCAGTGGTCCCCAACCTGCGGGCTGCAGCCCGGTGCCGGGCCGCGAAGGCCATGGCGCTGGGCCGCGGCTCCCTCTCCCCGCCCCCCCCGCAGTAAAAAACTTCCCAGGCCGCAAGCTTGCGGCCCGGGAAGCTTCTTACTGCGGGAGGGTGGGGAGAGGGAACCAGGGCCGCACCCGCGCATCGCGCATGCGCGAATGCACCATGCACGGCTGAAATCGCGCATGCGCGGCACTTTTGCGCGGCACAACTCAGAAAGGTTGGGGACCACTGCAATATAGCCTTCAATTAAAAATGTCTGAGTAACATTCTTATAGCTGCCTAATTAACTTGTACCTGATTACATTAATTAATGAGGTGATTGAAATAAGTACTGTGCTATTTTAATACAGGTAATATTTTGACCATGTTTATTGAAGGTATTTTTCACTAAATAAAGATTCATAGTAGCTATAAAAGTGTGATATGGGTAAGAGATGATACAGGATCCACTCCAGGAACATTAAGGCAGTCAGGCAGCACCAAAATCGGAGGAATCAGGAAAGTCATAATAAAAGCTAGAAGCAGTCTGCTGCTCCATAATAGATTTCTTCAGGTGACAATTTTCTAAGAGGTTACCTGTGAGACACCCTTTAGATTGGGAAACAGAAGATCACTCCAGAAGTGATCTGATCACTTCATCACAGGTTCCCATAGTATAATTTATTTCCTGGTGGAAGAAACACATAGAAGGAGAGGAGCACAACCTTCTCATACAGGAAGCTACTCACCTCGTGGCAGAAAAAGAAAGATCATACCAGACACCCTTTCGATGTTGTAGAAACCTTTGGTGCGCTCTTTTCTTGAGAGACAAGGTACCTGGGAGAAGCTTTGTTATCTCTGCTTTCACAAGACACTTCTGACACAGAAATGGGAGGTGGGCTAACTTCTCTGATTGGTACACTGGGCCTTCAGCCACTCATGGGTAATCCCAACACCAGCCTTGGTAATGATACAAGATAGTACCAAGAAAACTAGGAAGATTTTAACTTTATGCCAAGGACATAAAAATATCTAAAGCTCATCTATTTTGTCCCTTATCACAAAGGGACAATTGTCAACTGTAATTGGTGAACTGAAACACTGATAGCCAGGAATTTTTTCGTTGTATAAAATGGTTTCAGAATCTTCAGATTAATAACAAATGCTGAAAATGAAAAGAGTATTTTTAAATTTCAATGTTTAAGTCTTCATACTTGAGTGCTTGGATTCTACTAAATAGCACAGAAAAAAATTCCCCTAGTTATTTCAGAGGCATTAGCTATTATACCATTTCTTTAAAGCTGATGCTAAATCCTGAATATTGGTTGTGAAAGTCTTGCCATTGTTCTGAGCTCAATAGCAGTTAACATCCTGCAAGTAACTTGCTGGCCCTTTTTCTTTTTTTTCTTTTGTTGTTTTTTTAATTAATAAATAACAGACAATCAACAGAAACGCCCCACCAAAAGCAAAATTCATCGCAGCACAACTCTGTAGCTACATAAACCATTTGAATCCTGTAGACCAGTGGTTCCCAAACTTATCTGGCCTACCGCCCCCTTTCCAGAAAAAATATTATTCAGCACCCTGGAAATTATTTTTTTTATTTTAATAGTTATTCATCACCCCCAAATGCACCTGTGGCCCATTGCCGCCCCCCTGGATCACTGCAGCACCCACCAGGGGGCGGTAGTGCCCACTTTGGGAATCACTGCTGTAGACAATGTCCATTTCATCTATTACATTTGAACTGTTCATCATAATTCCAAGTCACACATTACAACACTAGTTCACATACCTTATAGTCTGAACATTTCCTTAAGTAATTTGCCAAATCAAGCCAAATCATATTGAAATCCTCAATCTTTTTCTCCTCTTGAATTACTTTAATGTTATTTGTTAACTTTTCCAACATCATAAACTGCCTAATTTTCTTTTGCCAATTATCTAATGAGATATTATCTGCGTTTTTCCAGTTAGTAGCAATTAACATCCTGGCAGCTACAATCAGAAAGTTCACCAATATTCTCTGCTTACCTTGAGCATTTTCATTGAGAAATAAATTGAGGAGAACCAACTGGACTGAAGGTCCCAATTTCACTTTTATAATTTTACTAATTTCCCAAAAAAAATTTATTCCAGAGTTTCATTATTTCTGGACATTCCCACCACATATGAATAAAAGTTCCCTCCTTTCTACAACCTCTCCAAAAATTTTTATCCCCAGATTTCTTCATTCGATATACCCTAATTGGGGTATAATACCATTTTTGTATTACCTTTATTGCATGTTCTTGGACTTTCCTTGATATTGACTTAAATGGAACTTGCCTAAATATCTTATTCTACTCCATCCCATTAATAGTGATATTTAGGTCTAATTCCCATATCTTTTTATTGTTTGTGATGTGGACTGTTCCTGATCTAATAATATTTTATATAATTTTGATATTAGTTTCCCTTCTATTTTATCTATGTTGTTGATTGATTTTTCAAAATCCATTAATGGTCTATCCAATAGGATTTGAATTTCTTTCCTTCTGCAGAAAGGATGAAATTTGAAGTTTCAACATCCAGTTACAACCCTCTGTAAAATGTTTTTCATGTCTTAATATCTCACTAACCTCTGATAAATTTGTATGAATATTTTTAAGAAGAAGGACTTTACCAAGGTCTCCTATAATGTCTAATCCATAACTTTTAAATGCTAAAAATTTTGGGTGGCAGAAAATACGTGTAAATAGGTTCTTTTTCCATTTTTTCCATACAAGAATCGAACTGTGAAGAGTAAGCAAAGTGTTTATATTTAAATTTTTATCAGCGATCTTGCCGAATAAAACTTGGAAACCTCCTATTTTTTCCAAAATATAATTATCCAAGTTTGAGCTGTTAATTTCCCTTGAGAGAGATAGGAAAGGAATAATATGTCTTAATTGATACGCCTCATAATATAAAGAAATATTTGGGATTCCCCAACCTCCTTCTTTTACTGAATGGTATCTCAATAATTTTGCTGTTCTCGGTTTCCTGGATCTAAAAATAAATTGGGCTATTTGTATTTGCCATTTCCTTAAGATCTTATCAGAAAGATGCCATGGTAATACATAAAATAAATATGATAATTTTGGGATAATAAACATTTTAACCCATGCAATTCGAGTGAATGTATCACTATTCTGTTTTTCCCATTTCTTCAAGTCTAGTTTTATTTGTCTCCATAATGGTTTATAATTATATTGATACATCTTATTCAAATTTTTAGGAATTGTTATACCAAGATATCTGAAACTTTTATGAACTAATGGGATATTTAATTTCTGAGAAGCCTCTAGCTGTATTTTAGGAATAATATTACTACATAACAGACTAGATTTTGAAAAGTTTAGCCCTGAAATTTGACTAAAATCTTGAAATTCTTCTTTAATAGGCTTTATAGATGATTTTAAATCTGCTATTGATAGCAACATATCTTCAGCATATATTGTTAACAACTTTTCTACCCCACCGCAATTAAAGCCTCTAATTTCCTGATTATTTCTTAATTTATTTGCTAGAGGCTCTAAAGCCAGAATAAAAAGTAATGGGGAAAAAGGGCATCCTTGTTTAGTACCACAGTTAATTTCCACTTTCCCTGAAATACTATTGATTGGAATATTTGCATAAGAGGTGGAATAAATAGCTTGAATTGCGTTATTAAATCTATTTCCAAAACCATAGCATTGTATTAACTTTTTTAGGTAATTCCAATCAACCGAATCAAATGCTTTATAAACGTCTAAAGATATTAATGCCAATTCTGCTTTTTCCTTTTTTGAAAAATATAACAACCCCATCACTTTTCTAATTGCATCTGTGATATAATGTTTTGGAACAAAGCCATATTGATCTATGCTAATTAAATTACCAATGCAATTTTTTAATCTAGAAGCCAAAATTTTAGTAAAATTTTTGTAATCTGTGTTCATTAATGATATGGGTCTATATGACTCCCTAGATGTAGGGTCCTTATTTGTTTTTGGAATTAAAATTAATTTGACTTCAAGCCAAGAAGGAGGAAGAGAAGCTCCATCCATAATTTCATTATATAGCTGAAAAAGGTGAAGAACCAAAATGTCTTTATATTGTTTATAGAATACTGCTGTATATCCATCTAATCCAGGTGCTGCTCCTACTTTTAATGAGTCAATAGCTGTTTTAATTTCTTCTTCTGTTACTTGTCTATCTAACATGTCTCTCATTCCAAACTCTAATTGAGGAATCTTCGCAGAATGGCAGTATTCGTTAATCCTTTGACAGTGGGATTCCTTTGCTGCATACGAATTGTTATAGAATTCCAAGAAGGAGTCTAATATTTCCTTAGGATTGTTAACCAATTTTCCCTTAGAGTTATTTATTGCCATAATCCGTTTCCTTGTTTGATTTAACTTCACTTTGTTTGCTAATAATCTTAAGCATTTTCCTTCAAATTCGTAATATTTTTGTTTCATATACCATAATTTTAAAGTTGTTCCATTTATACCTAACATATTTAATTCTTCTAATTTCTGATCTAATATAACTTTATCTGCGGGGGATCCTGATCTTTTATAAATATCTATTAATTTACCAACTTCAATTTCCATATCCTTAATTTGTTTATTTTTTTTGTTTCTTTATTCTTGATAAATTCTTAATACAGTCTCCCCTCATTACAGCTTTCATAACTTCCCACCTTAATGTGTTTGATATTGAGCTGTCTGCATTTTCTTGAAAGTACTTTTCCAAGGTAACTTTCAAGTTTTGTACTATCTGTCAAAAGAACAGGATTAAACTTCCAGGTATAGTTAGTGCTGGTCTGGATTGTATTTATAATAGCCATAATCGGAGCATGATCTGTAATCTTAATCATGCCAATTGACATTTTCTCAACCCAGTGCAATGCTTTCTTCGAGATAAGAATTGCATCTAGCCTAGAGAAGGATCCATGTACTGTTGAATAAAATGTATATGACTTATCTGAAGGGTATAATTCAGACCACAAATCACATAAACCATATTTTTCAATTATTTTAAGCAAATTATATGCCTTATGTTCTGAAGGTGTGAAGTTGCCCTTTGCTTTTTTATCTAAGACCTTCCTCATATGAATCAAACCTACAGATATGTTTTGTAAATTAATATTTAAATCCCCCCTATTATTCTTGTAGCTGAAGAAAATTTCCCCAATTTCCTAAAGAATTTATGAGCAAACTCTATTTGTCCTTTATTAGGGAAATATACTGAGACCAATGTCACTAATTGAGACCCCCCCTAAAATACCTTCAACAAAGATGAATCTACCATTAGGATCTCCTAGAACCCTTCGTGGTTTGAAGTACACTACTGAGTTAAGTACTATTGCAACACCCCGACTCTTAGAGGAGCTATTTCCTAGCCCAATCTGTACCTGGTATTAAGACATCTGTGCTTTTATTTTTATGAGTTTCCTGTAAAAATAAAATGCCTGATTTTAATTCTCTTATATATGCACCGATTCTTGCTCTCTTTATAGGATCACCCAGACCTGTAACATTTAATGATGAAACAGAACCATTAATCATATTGCTATTCTTATTATTGGACATCTATAGCAACTGTAGTATCTTCCCATTACTTTTCTTGCAAAGAAGCTGCAGAGTAGCCCAAACAGAAAAACAAAAACAAAACAAAAACAAAACAAAACAACAGCAACAACTTAAAAAGTCAATACTTACATAACAACAACTACCCACCAACAATACTCTACACTCAGGTAACATACTTGAGGTCCTTATGCATGACTATGGTGTGACACAGGGACTTATAGTTACCAGCTATCTAGGACAGAAAGACGGGGAAAGGAACCAGAGGAGAAAGAGAGGTAGAGGGGGGGGGGGGGAAGAAGGGGAAGAAGAGAAAAAACAGCTCCACCAAAGGGGGAGAGAAATAAAAAAGAGAGAGAGAGAACCTACTTATTGGGGGGGGGGAGGAAGGTGTTACTTCCTACCACTAAGCTGTAAAGGATTCCATTACCAGGATTCAGGGAAGAAAAATTTATTTATTTATTTATTCACCTACATAAATAAAGATCCTATTCTATCATAGTCTTCCCCTAAACAGGTAGAGATGAGAAGTGGAAGAGAAAATATATATATATATATGTATCAGAAATTTAAATACGATTGTTCCAGTCTAAACTTTGGGTGCTAGACTTATTTAAACCCATTCTCAACATTTTCACAATCCCTTAAGTTTCCACAGTTAACATAATTAATCTTTCAAGTTCATTTTGCTTCGCAGCTGTCTGTCTGAGGTCTTTACCACTTTAGATTTTTTCTTTTTTGATTTAGCTGTTTGCCAGTCCTCCCCTTCATTTTAAATGTCTCAGTATCTTGGCCATTAATCGTCTCTTCTTCTGCTAACTCCCGCTGCACATTAGTAGGAGGTGGGAGTCCCAATTCTTCAAATACCTGTAACATTTGCTTATTATTTGAGGCAGATAAAGTCTTTCCTTCTTTGTGAATTAACAAAACAAAGGGGAAACCCCATCTGTATTTTATTTCTTTTTCCTTTAAGATGTCTGTGAAGCACCTCCACTCCTTACGGCATATGGGAAGATAACCATTCAGCCATAAAATCGGCTAATTTTTCTTTCCCCTGATTGTCATCCATCCCGCAAATACGAATACTATTTCTTCTCTGTTGATTTTGTAAATCCATCAATTTATTTCTTATGTCCTCATTTTCCTTCTTTAAAGCCAATACTTTCTTGTTTACATTAATTAGTTTACTTTCATTAGCAATGGCTAAGTCATGTGCCTCTGATGCTGTATTTTCTACTTCCTTTAACTTTTCAGTCAAAACATTTAGCTTGGAATCCAGCAATGAAGCCATACCTTCCAGTATTTCTGTTTTGACTGTCACAATAGCCTGGTTAATATCTTTCTTCCATAACTGCTTTTTGAAAACCAGTTCTTGTGTTGAGGAGTCTTGTGTTGAGGAGACTCACGTGGAGCCTGAGTCTGCAGCTGCCATATTTCAGAACGTTTTGGAAACACCCGACAAGACTATAAATCTTCTATAGCCGTAACGATAGGCAAAACCGAAACTGGTCTTATAATAAGACTGTTTATCAAGCAGACAGTGGAGATATATAAGACTTCTGAGGTGAAAAAATATCTGTTATCACCTTATTTTAATGATTTCTTCCAAGAGCTCCTGGAACATGTGTCCTCCTCACAGCGCCACAGCCACACCCCCGAGCTGCTGGCCCTTTTTCTAACCCTATCCATGACCTGACCTGATCTCATCAGATCTCAGAAACTAAGCAGGATCACCCCCAAGGAAAGCCAGGGTTGTTAAATAGAGGCAGGTAGTGACAAACAACTTCTGAAAATTTCTTGCCTTGAAAACACAACAGCATCACCATAAATAAGCTGTGATGTAACAAGAAAAAACAAACAAAAATCCACTGTCCTGACATTAGGATTGCTTTCTCAACCAGGGTTTCATGAAACCCTGAGGTTTATGATGGCCCTGTTAGGGTTTCCCAAATGGATGGGAGTTAATTAATTTTAATCTTTTTAAAATTAGTTAAACATTTATTGGGTGATATGGCCAAATATGTTCATGTTGACCCACTCCTTCCCCAAATGGACAGTGATGGGCCTGGAGGGGTGGGAAAGGGAGGATCTCCTGGTGGGTGTGTACAGAACATTGCTTCCCAACCATATTCTGCACAATCACACCACTTCTGGGGTTCCTTGAAACCTGAAGAATGTTTCAGAAGTTTCTCAATGGTAAAAAAGTTGAGAAAGGCTACCACAGAGATAAGTTTCCTGGAGCTGGCAACCCTAGCTGTCATATACTAGTTCATTAAACCCGTTGCATGGTTCAGCTGCAATGCATGGGAGAAGTGTAAACAGCTTGGCATGGCAGTACTAATAGCCTCTATGCCAGGCCTTAGGCTGAGATTCCACAAGCGTTAGACAACTTAGAAGAAGAAGAAGAAGAGTTGATTCTTATATGCCCTTTTCTCTACCTGAAGGCTTACAATCTCCTTCCTTTTCCTCTCCCCTCAACAGACACCCTGTGAGGGAAGTGAGGCTGAGAGAGCCCTGATATCACTGCTTGGTCAGAACAGCTCTATCAGTGCTGTGGTGAGCCCAAAGTCACCCAGCTGGTTGCATGTGGGGGAGGAGCAGGGAATCAAACACGGCTTGCCAGATTAGACGTCCACGCTCCTAACCACTACACCAAGATGGCTACACAGAAACATGATTATTTTACTGAAATTTATACAACCCATGGCTTCAAATATGTTTTAAAATATATATGCAATTAGTTGTTTGCAAATTGAAAAATAGTAAGGAGCAGAGGAAATAATAAAGAAATTGATTGCAAGAGTGAAAAAATGTAGCCACATAAGAGGGGTTGATGATAATAAGAAACCAGATACAAATGACATTCTGTAGTAGAGAAATATTAGCAAAACAGACAGCTGCTGGTTAACTGCTGAGATTCTTCAGGGACATCTTTTGCATACCAGCTGTTCTATGATCCCTGTGAGCATTTAGTGTGCTATTCATCAAAATTAACTTGTAGGTATGAAACCCAGCAGAAAGCTCTGGCCCCATCTGCTTCAGACAGAATCAGAAATATTCAAACCTTTTGAAAGCCTAACTTTCTAGCTCTGTGCAGAGCCCACAGGTGATTTCCAAAGAAAGGGTGGAATATCAATCCCCAAATAAATAAATATTTTTTCTTCTACCTCCAAGGCTGTAATGTAACAAAATGTTGTGTTACAATGAAATATGGTGTTCAAGAGTTCCGCTCTCCATAAAACAAATGTTCATATCTTTTAAAAATAAAAATGCAAAAGAGGCACATCTATTACTAGGGTGGACTGATACAATCCCACTCTCCCAAATGCATGATTTCTGCACAGTAAGATACGTTGTTGAATTCCCCCAATTAATGTTACATGGCCTCATACATATGTACCCGTTAGCCATTTACTGTAGGACAAAAGGGGTCCTTACAGACTCCAATTATATTTGTTTGTGAGGAATAAGCTACTCCCCCCCCCCCGCTAGCCTGCAACAATAATGCAGTGACACTCTAGAAGGACTAAGGAATGTATCTTAGAAGAAAATCTTTGAAGAACTAGGACTGTACCATGCTATCATGGTAGACAGTATAAACAAATAATACACTTATTGTCTGGAGACATTATCAGTTTTGTATAGCTGCAAAGAGTATTCTTCTTCCCTCATAAGAATATAAAATGAAGTGTCTCTTTTTATGAGACTGCCATTATGTCTAGTCATTAGTAGTGGCACCAAGACTGTGGAGTACCCTTCTGAGGGAAATTGGTGTTTGAGGCAAATGACGGTAGCAAATGAAATTGTTTTGGCAGTCCTATGGCTGAATTGATCCTATGTTGGACACTGAGCTATTGCATTTAATAACTGGGTTGGCTTTTGGCGTAATTTTATTGTAACTTTCTACGAGCAAATAAAATTCAGAGTATCTGTGCAATATCGGGGGGGGGGATCCAAAATCCATGTAACAATTAGCCTTTATTACTGACAACAAAACTGCACAAAACACATTACAAACTTTTGAGTTTCCAGAACTCTTGTTGTTGGATGTTAAAGGCAGAGGGGTAGTACTTTGCTTTTGTTGGAAGGTCATGCAATTTTAGGAGGCAAGGTATTGTTTATATTGCATGTGTTTTTTATACCTTAATATTTTAAGGAATGAAAGAAAAGCAGATTAAGTGGATAATAGGGTAATGTTAGTGAATCTAGGAGTTGTAATTAAGAGGTAATGGTGACATTGTTTTCATATTTGCAGAGGGAGCTACTGCAAGTGAGCACAAGGCACTCATGTCAGAGCTGAAGATCCTTATCCACATAGGAAACCACCTCAATGTAGTTAATCTGTTGGGTGCATGCACCAAACCTAATGGTAAATCTTGTTCTGCTTTGATGGCTGGCCTGGCCCATTCATTAGGAAGTCCTAGGCAATTACTAGGGTAGCAGAAGTGGAGGGCTGCCTATCACTATTTTTGCCCCCTCACTCTCCCACAGTGTTGAAGCCTGCTACAGCAAGCAGCAGTCTTGGGGAAAGCACCCCCCCCTCCCCAGGGTAGCCCTCTTTTTTCTGCCACCTTTCCTCACCAGGTAGTGAGGAGGATGGGCAGCAACTTTCTTTCTCCTCTCATCAACTCACCATAACTAAGGGACAAGAAGGATGGGCACTAGAGTTGTATCTGGACCTGAGTCTGCTGGGTCCAGTCCCAGGACTACCCTAGGGTGGAATCCCACAGCCCCAGGGGGGAGTTACCAGCAGGTAAATTGTGTCTTTAGTGGACATGACTTCCGGCCATTGTATGGGAATGTGTGCAACAGCTTCTCATTGTACCTTGGCATGAGGGTGGGGGGTGCATAGTCACTTCCTTGTGGCATGGGAGGATAGCAAAGTTTTTTTCTATCTAGGGCACCAAAGTTCTTGGGCTAGCCCTGTTTGATGGCTAATGAAAGATGTAAAAAACGCTACAAGAGCTACCTGACTGTTTAGTGGTTTTTCTACCACACATACCAAAAATTGTGGTATTGTGTAAATTATAAGAATTGTATGTATGAAAAATCTGTTTTACAGTTTTTCTATCCTACCCTTCATCCAAGGAGCTCAGGGTATTATATTATCCCTGCTACAGTGCAATAGGTTAAGCAGCTGAGAGAGGACAATTTGCCCCAAGTTGCTCATTAAGCTTTAAGGATGACAGCCAGTGGATGTGACATCTGTCACCCTATTGATTGCCAGAGTTGATTTAGCTGATCTGACTGGCTAGTCAGGTGTCCCTGACCTCTCTTGTAAAGCTGCATACTTGGTGAAAGAGGACAACAGTCCCAGTTAGGAGGAGGTTACTGTTCTTCAGTCAAGGGGGAGAGCTAATGAACAGGGCAGCTTATTAGGATCTTGGGAGACCCGGGTTCTCATCCACACTTTTGCCATGAAGCTCAGAGGGTAGCCTTGATCCAGTCACATTATTTAGTGTGTTGGGGTGAGAAAATGGAGAGGGGAAGAATGGTTTCCACTGGGGAGAAAAGTGAGATATCTGTTCCTCTTAATAAAAGGGTAAGAGGGTGCTGGGAGGAACTGGGACACATCGCCTACCCACCAATGAGGAAGGCTGTCCCAGATGTCCCATCCCTGATTTGCTGTCCATCCCACAAGTGGCCAAATGAGGAGGGATGTCCCAACCCTGGCTGCATCCCCCTCCAACTTCTTCCATATGGAAGAAGTGCCAGCCACCAATAAGGTGGGTGGCTGGAGGTGGGTGGCTGGCTGGAGCTGGGAGGGAGGAGGGCCAGGGACTGTGGCTGGGAGTGGTGGAGGGAGGGAGCACCCACCAGTGCTCCCACTGGCCCAGACAGTTCTGGCTGCAGCCTTGCCAGGCTTTGGCAGGGCTGCCTGGGGGAGGTGTGTGGAGTGGACTTCCCCTCCACTTCCCCCTGCCCCAAAAAGGTCCGCAGATATTATTTCTGCATGCAGTATATGCTTTCTTCTTGGTTTATCTTCTACAGGTCCCCTGATGGTTATTGTTGAATTCTGTAAATATGGAAACCTCTCAAATTATTTACGAACCAAACGAGAAGGATTCAGTCCTTACAGGGTATGTGACTGACATTCTCTTGAGATTATTTTGTGCCATTACCACTATACAGTATATGTGCACTGTAGATTTGGTATTGTTAGACCAGAGAATATGATCCAAAATGCCACATGTTTAAAAGCTAGGTCTGCTGCATGCAGTATTATTTAATCAACTGTACAAACATGATGGGCTAATTTGAAGTACAGGGCAAAATCCATGCCTTCGAAGTGAGTCATGCTACATAGCTATGTGGTGGGTGGAGGAACATAATCTAAGGTGAATTGTTAAGAAGACAAATGCTGAAATCCCTTGCCCTCTGCTTTTCCCCTTCAAAATCAACATCCCTCAACTGCATCTGTCCCTTCTTTGCAGTCTCAGTGCATGGTCAAGAGGGAAACAACTGGAGGAAAGGGGCTGTGACAGAACAAACAATGGGGAAGGGTTTAGCTTCCCTCTCTTACTACTGCTCCTCTTTTATAAATTGTTCCACTGTATGGCACATCTTCATCCTGAAGTATGAGTCTGGTCCTTTCATAGCTAGTCCCTGTGCTTATGCTAGCGAAAGGTTAGAGGTTCTTGACTGCTTCACCTAATTTGAGGGAGAGATGCTCATGGTGTTTACATGACTGTAGTTGCCAACCTTCACTTTTTATGGTCTGGTCTCCTTCCTAGGAGAAGTCTCCCAGATTGCGTATCCAGGTTCAGTCCATTGTGGAAGCTGTCAGAGCTGACAGAAGGAGCCGTTCTGGTACCAGTGACAGTACAATTCTTAATAGACTTTTGCTGAACAAGAGCCAGCAAACACCATCACCACCTCCTCTCCTACCAGAAGGTAAATAGGTTTGGCACTGTCTTTAGGTATCTAGACTCTGCTGTTAGGGTCCCATTACTCTGAATGTTGAAAGAACTTATCATTTCTGTTAGCATGGTGGTTCAAGTGAAAGAAATTTTGCAGGAGTTCTTAATCTTTACACTTATGAGCTCCCAAGAGTTAGGCTTAGGTCAACACAGAATGAATTGTTTTCACTTTCCTCTGGTTTGGAATGCAAAAGACAAAAGAAAGTGTGAGACTATATGGGTCCAAAGGAAATTTTACATCCAAGAAGGAGCGAATTACTTTGAGCCAAGAGGAAATATTTCTCCATATTTCTATTAATCCCCCAATACTCCCTCCAATAGGAAAAAAAGCTTTGTCAAATATAAAATCTCCTGACTCTCCTGGTGGGACACTGTTTATTACTGCAAAACTATCTAAAACATTGAAGGATAGATGCCAATCAAGCTAAGAAAATATGCTCTGGATCCAGATATAAGGCTACTGACCTGTAATGGTCAACATCCTGCAGCGGCTCAGAGCTTAAGTGATGACAGAAGATCCATTAATGGATTTCCTCCTGCTTTTAAAACTGTGAAAAGGGCATTCTGCTCAGGAAGAAGCTGTATGTGTGAGTAGGGATGGGAGGGGCAACTCTTTCCCCTGCTTCATTTTATTATCTCAACTTCTACACCAGGACTATTATTTGTCCTTATCTAGGTTCCCATGTAGAACTTCTGATTTTTTGGTGAGGAAAATAGAAGTGTGTGTGTGGGGGGGGGGGAATAGTGATGGTAGCAGAGGATTAGCCCCCAGATGATACAAACCCATTTCAAGTCAAGGCCTTTTTGTGGTTGCAGATTTAAAAGCAGTGGGGGTTCTTTTCATAGATCTCCTGTAATAAGAACTAGTTAACTTTTCAGTAATAAGCCGTGACTTCTTCGGGTAGTAAAAAGTCCCAGCTCTGAAATATAATTGTTTTAATTAGAAAAGAGAAACAAATACTTCTAAGAGTGACCAATTTATTTCAGTCTTTACTCCAGCCTATTACAAATCTACCTGAACATAAAGAGAGACCACTATGCAAAGTATCCCGAAAAGGGTTCTAAGGAAATGTTTTATTGTTGTGACGTGATCCTGTAGCAATGCAGATGTGAATTTTAAAAAAAAATTAATTTCAGAACTCAGGGGACGTAAGTTTGAGTCCCTAAAACAACCGCTGTGAAGGGATTGGTGGCTTGTGTTGATTGAGAAACCCAGGAAAGGGGGGAGAGGTGCAGGTTGTCCATACTTTAGGCTTCTTCACCATCTGGTCCAGGGGATTTACGTACTTTTAATTCATCAATTAACTCCAAGATTTCATTGGAACTCACCGGAGGCCAGTTGGGGATACTAGATGGTACTGTATCCGAGTTCTTAGTTAGGGCTGTGGATGGAACATCAAAGATAGCACAATAATGGTCAGTCCAGATTTGGGGTGAGATATTAGAAGAAGGGCAATCAGACTTATAGCCAAACTGACCAGCAATCGAATTCCAAAAAGTTTTGGAGTTGTTTTAATCAGTTGATTTTACTGTATTTTAGTCTATAATATTAGTTTAAGGCCATGATGAGATGGCAGGATAACACAGGAGAGGTGCCTCCGTGTGGGAAGGTCAGGGAGACTCAATCACATGTGAAATCATTTCATGTCTGTAACAGCACCAAATGATAAATGACAATAGCTTTAATGTTGACACTGCTACATGTGCTCAAGTGCTATTGAGTTCAATTTAATTTAAACCAACTTAACTGCAGGCTGACTAGACATCATTAATTCTAGCTAATCCTTGGAGTTTCTCCCTCCTTTTTACTTCTGCATCTTAGACTAGCATTGATGACTGTAAATTTAAGATTTCTCTAGGATAATCTTTGTTGTCCAAAGGAAGTATGTTTTTTTCCTGCCACTGACTTGCAAAATGTTAACTTTTTTTCGCACACCTTTGTACAGTGGATGATTTGTGGCAAAGCCCTCTGACAATGGAAGACCTGATCTGCTATAGCTTCCAGGTAGCCCGTGGTATGGAATTTCTAGCATCCAGAAAGGTAAACACTCTGTTCATTTATTCTGACCCAGCTTTTCTGTATAGATGTTATTACAGAACATTAATGATCAAGTGTCATCATTTGAACAGGCTTGTATATGTAAGGTTAGAATATTTTACCCCACAGTCCTCATGTTACATTTGTGTACATTGCATCTTAATTGCCATTTCGTTGCTCAGTTTGGAGAGGTCCATTGAAGTTCTACAAGTTCTGCCTAGGTTTTCATCGTCTGTAATAATCTAGTGTCTTCTGCAAAATTAGTTACCTCACCCTTGACTTGAGAATATTTATTAATGTTTAACGGCACATGTCTCAATTAAGGTCCTTGGGAGACTATTTTCTTACTGCTCTCTACTGAGGAATGCCTCATTAACTCTTACTATGTACCTCTGTTTCTTAATTGGTTACTGATCCACAAGAAAATGTACTTAATTGTCATGCTACTATAATGTTTATTCAGAGTGGTTTGATGACAGACTGTAAGCCTAACAACAGTTCATCTTCATGGCTTCTGTGCAGTCCCACATGGGATCTGTCTGACGCAGGACTTGCCATGGAGAAGAACTTGCAAGCTATTCATATAAAATTCTGGAAGTTCCCAAGAGTGCTCACCCTCCCCTACAGCGGGTGACTTTCCTACCCAAAGTCACATGATATGGGAGGGGTCAGCACTCTCCCACTCCCAAGTTCTTTTCCTACAACCATTAAGAGAGGACTATTCATCAAACTGAAGATAAATTTTACCTCAGATTCAGGAGAGGCGAACAACTCAAAATTCTGATATTATTGGCCACTGTTAATAATAATAATAATAATAATAATAATAATAATAATAATAATAATAATAATAATAATAATAAACCTTTATTGGCATAAAACAATAAGAGGCAAATACAGCCAAGTAGGGTAAACATATAATAGGGTAAAATAAGCTCATATTATAAACTAAAACAGAGTTAGATTGACTGATTAAAACATCCTCAGAAGAGGTGTTTCAAGAACAATGGGGCCCTTATCTGAATTATTTGAGAAGATAAACTAAAAGGGGACACTTAACAGAGAGGATTTAAGTGTAACAAATGAAGAGCATAATCTATTTTTCTTTGTATTAACAATTTATATTATCTGTCCTTTTTCTATATCTTTTTCTATATCTTTCTCTCTCTCTCTCTCTCTCTCTCTCTCTCTTATTTATATATATATATATATAAATAAATGTTCTCTCTATATATATAGAACAGTGGTGGCAAAGCGGCTGCAGCAGGGTCTCCCGGGAGGATGGCAAAGGTCTTTTGGGCAAACCAGGAACAATAGACAATCACGTCAGTGGGAAATCCGTAGTGGGGAATAAACTAGAAAAATGTGCATTATGGATTCCCAGGCATCAGGAACCCAGGTTGCTGGATGAGGAAAACAAGGGACTTTTGAGCCGGTTGGGAGATTTCGGCTCTTGGTTGAAGAGGGGAATGGTGGGGGCTATAGACAGAGAAAGGCTGGTGCCTCTCAGTCTGGAAAGGTGGGTGCAAAGCAACCACAAGACAGCCTGGATATGCAAATGAAGCAAACTGTCCTAAAATTTTGGGAAAAAACAAGTCCTTGGTAGACAGCAGGCTGCATGAGGTTATGTTGCAATGCCTGGGTTCTATACAATATGAGATATTGTTTGTGTCTCTGCCATCTACATGATGGAGAACCTCAGTGTGCTTTGGTGCTGGCTTCTACAGCACATATACTAAATTGGATTAATAAAGGGAAGATTAAGCAATTCTGAACGAATTTGTGGTGTTGTATCCTCCCATTATAAAATGGTTATTCATCAGAGTGTATACATTAATGCATATACTGTTTGAATCAGGGCAGTTTACAATATGTCCTTTTATTTTATTTTATTCATTTATTGATTAATTTATACATTACAGTACATTCTTTTTGAATGGCCATGGATTCAGCCTGAAGGGTGGAGAAAACATCTACCTTATCCAATGGCCGTCTCTTTTCTAAGATTCTATCAGGATGAGTAGTGTTCAAACCAAGCATAGGTTTTCTTCCCTAAATGATTTCTAAGTAACTCCTAGGTCAAGAGGTCCTCTGACCTGGCAATCCGATTCTGAAACAGAGAGGGCTCTGCATACCGGAAATGTTCCCAGGGCCCTACTCTTAAAAAAAAAAAAGTTTCATGGAGTGGGTTGATCCAGGCAATGTAGGAATCCTTAATTGCCTTAATGACCCACAAAAGGGTAGAAGGGCCTCAGTACAGACATTATTATGTTGAATGATGTTTCCATTAAACTAACTTAAGCTCTGCCTGAGATAGATGGTCCTATTGGTATCTCTCTGAATTAAATGTGTTCAGAGGTTTTTTTCTGCAGCCTTCATGGGAGCATTGCTTCTAAAAGACATCTGCAGTGGAGCAACCTGGTCAGTGATCCAAGTTTGTCCAACATTATGTCATAGATGTCAACTCCGGGAGAGGGATTCTGTGGGTAGAGTGGATTGTCAATCCGTTTTTCCACTGTGTAAGCCCCCAGGCTGCGTGATCTAGCTAGTCTCCCATGTGGGACTGCACAGAAGCCACAAAGATGAAAACAGGGTTGCACTTACTTGTAACTGTTGTTCATCAAGTGGTCTTCTGTGCAGTCACACAACCCTCCCTCCTTCCCTGCTGTGGGTCACTGATAATGGCTTGACTTGCCTGTTGTGGTGGCAGGAAAGAGAACTGAGGGGAGAGTGCTAACCCCCAACACATTGTTTGACTTTGGACAGAAATGTCACCATCTGTGAGGGGAGGAGTGACCACTCTTGGGAGCGTCTAGAATTGTTTATATATATTGCTTTGCTCCCCAAAAGGAATTGATGCTTGCCATGATCAAGTGGGTAATTTTCCAGAGGAAATCAGTTCTGAAGAGCTTTGAAGTATGTGCCTTGCTTTAATTACTTAAGAGACTCCTGTAGTTGTTTATGGTCCCTGATCTCTGTCAGTCAAAAACAATTTGTAGGACTCTATTTTATTTTATTTTTCTTGTTTTTCCTTAGTGCATCCACAGAGACTTGGCAGCTCGTAACATCTTACTGTCAGAAAACAATGTCGTCAAGATTTGTGACTTTGGGCTGGCCCGGGACATCTACAAGGATCCTGATTATGTCAGGAAGGGCAGTGTGAGTTCTGAGTGATATATATGGGAACATAGAACCAAAACTGAGTTAGACATGTAGAGGTTTGGGGTCTACAAGGAATTGTGAAGGGTAGGGTAATAGACAATTTGGAAATCCCATGCCATACTTCACAATCTCCCCTTCAGGAATCGCTAAGCTCCCATGGGCTTGAACAGGCTGAGTTCTTCTGTCTGCCAGATTTTTTTTCTCCTTTAACTGGTTCTCCTGTGTTTTCACACCAACATTTTCAGTCCTTATCAGTCTGGTTTAATGGCCCCTTTTGGAAAAATTTTCAAACAATATTTTTTAGTATGCCTTTGAAGTTCCCCATGTGTATAGAGACCTGTTTCTTGTTTGTGAATGGTCTGGTTTTACATCTTTTGCCATCCAAACAAGCTCCAGCCTCTTTACTATTAAATATATAGCATAGCATCAGGAGGCATTGCTTGTGACCAATGGACATTGCAAAACTGTTTATCTGTTTACAACTGATATACAAAGAAATATAACAGAAGGATACATCGACTAAGAAGCTTTATATTATGTACTTCAGTGGCACTGAAAATATTGTTGGAGACACATGTTGTTCAGTGTAAGATGTAAGCAATAGTCCTTGGCAGTGCCATGGTAAATGCCTACCAGTGCTTCTCTGATGTGAAAAAAATGTGTTATATTTCACCACCTTTATGTACATCCACAAATGAATGAAAGCCTAGTCCATATAACTGCATTTTCTCATGCTTATCCCTTGCTAGATTTCATACATAGACATTGCAGCACTCATATTACTGAAGCAACATCAAGAAATTTTTTTAGCTCTCTTCTTCAGAATCACAAGGTTACACAGGGCAAGCCAACATCATGAACTAGATGTTTGGAAAAGTCTATCCTGTAGGTCATTACTTATAACATCCCATTTTAAGACTTATTAATCAGGATGTAATAAGGGAAACTCAGATTTCAGTTTTCTGTTTGTAATAGAAATACCTCAACAATTAAATAATGCCCATCCATCCAGATCCAGATAGGTAAATAATACTGGACTGTATCTTCCTACAGTGTTCCTAAATGGATACCTTATTGTACTGGATTCATTTTCTTTGTGAATGAGCTACCATAGATTACTTGCATTTTTTCTGTGAGTTTTCTAATTTGGTTGCTATTAATTTGGAATGTAACAGCCTCACACATTTATTTTATCTTTACAGGCCCGCCTCCCACTAAAGTGGATGGCTCCAGAAAGCATCTTTGACAAAGTTTATACTACACAGAGTGATGTCTGGTCATTTGGAGTCCTCCTGTGGGAGATCTTCTCTCTAGGTTGGTAGTCAAAGTGTCTACTGGCCTGTTAAGTCAGGATCTGAATGCTAACAATGTCTTCCTGTGCATCTGCCATCCGTACTTTTCTGGGCACATGATGATGAAGGCAGATCACTCTAAGTCTGCTGCTTTTGCCATTCACCTTATCTTTCCTATTTCAAAATGCTAGTTGCTGTCCTTTCTGTCCACATCATTGCTCACATTGCAGAATAATCCACATTTTTTTCATTCTTTCAGGCATTCCTTGCAATTATAACTCACTCTTCCTCCAAATTGCTCAAGATGGCATACATGAGTGAGATGATCTCATCCTGGATAGATTCAAGTGGGTAGCCATGTTGGTCTGAAGTAGCACAAAAAAAATAGAGTCTAATAGCACCTTTAAGCTCAACAAAGATTTATTCAAGGCATGAGCTTTCGTATGCATGCACTCTTCCTCAGACTAAATGAACAACCATCATAACTGTAGAGATATTTTTGCCTTATATCTCTACAGTTATGATGGTTGTTTATTTAGTCTGAGGAAGACTGCATGCACTCAAAAACTCACACCTTGAATAAATCTTTGTTGGGCTTAAAGGTGCTATTAGACTCTGATGATCTCATCTTGTTTTTAACCTTTGGAATAAAATTCCTACAGCAAAATGGCATTTTCTAATTGTATATTCCAACAGTTTTGCAGATAAAGGCCTGCAAGCTTGGATTACAGTCCTTGTGATTCTGATCCTTTCCCAGATGGCTGCTTCATTGAGTCTCAAAAATACTAAGCAAATGTCTCCATGAACGCTCTCACTGTATTCTATTTAAAAGAGTAGATCAAGGCATTCTTCCCCATGTAGCCATGCTTTCTTCTCTTCTGTCTTCACATCGTATCATGCCATTATCTGACAATCTGTGTGTTATCTTTTCCAGGTGCTTCCCCATACCCTGGAGTCCAAATCAATGAGGAATTTTGCCAGAGACTGAAAGATGGTACCAGGATGAGAGCCCCAGAATATGCAACTGCAGAAATGTGAGCTGAAAACATAGGAAAATATCAAAATATTGATCCACAAGAAGCTGCAAATTTCTGAAGATGATGTTAATATTGCCCAAATGCTTTTACATGTTTCGGTAACACTTCATGCGCCCAAGTACAATATCTACTTCAGTAGTGAGCTTTCTTTTTGTGGGGTTCCTACCTTTTGTATTAACAGCTCTATTTTTGATAAGTAGCTATAAGATGGTGCTGATTTTAGTGTTACGGAAAGGCTTAAATTGTTTTGTTGTTGCTTGAGGGTTTTTAAAAATAAACATTTATTCAATACATAATAGAAAGAGTATGCATAATAGAAACAACTCATAAAAATGCTGCGAAATAGCATTTTTTGTTGTTTTCACAGTTATCGTATAATGCTAAGCTGCTGGCATGGTGATCCCAAAGAGAGACCAACATTCTCTGATTTGGTGGAGATTCTGGGTTACCTTCTTCAGGAAAATGTCCAGCACGTAAGTTCCCTTTCATGACTTCAGTGCAGAAGCTAACACAGCCAGCATGTATGAAGAGTTGTTTCTTCATCAAATTGCTGAATTATACAGTGCTTGTAATTTATGCCGGTACTATTGAACACAGGATGACGATTTCATTGGACACACTCATTTATGTAAACTTGTGTGGGTGCTACGTATACTGTGCCTTTCAAAGGCTGTTTCATCTAAGAGATTTTCTATTCCAGTGCAGTTTCATTGGCACTTCTTGTTCAAGTGAACAAAAATGTTTGGATGGCAATGGATGCTGGGCAAATGGTCTTTCTCTCACTATCTACATCATGGACCTGCTACCCAGATGAGCCATATCTTACTTCCACAATTGCAACCTATGCAGTTTTGAAGAATCATAGAGTGTGGGAGAACTAAAAGACCTTTTTTTCATTCTATTTCTGTGCTCCAACTCCTTAACATATCTGCTCACCATATAAACTATTAGGTGTTACTTCCAGTCTAACCTGGGGGGAAATTCCTATTCAACTCACAAAATGATGATCAATCAATTTGTATGTGCAAGCAAAATATGGCCCTGGTATTTTCCTGAGAGAAAATGAACAGCTGCATCCTGCTGCACCCAAAGTAAGACAAAACTGAAGAAAAAACTTTAATTAGCCAAAGCTAAGAAATTGCAAGTCCCTTGGACTGCAGGGGGAACAAACCGGTCAGTCCTAGAGGAGATCAGCCTGGATTTCTCCTTAGAAGGCCAGATCCTGAAGATGAAACTCAAATACTTTGGCCACCTCATGAGGAGGAAGGACTCCCTGGAGAAGAGCCTAATGCTGGGAGCGATTGAGGGCAAAAGAAGAAGGGGATGACAGAGAATGAGGTGGCTGGATGGAGTCACTGAAGCAGTTGGTGTGAGTTTAAATGGACTCCGGGGAATGGAAGAGGACAGGAAGGCCTTGGAACAACATTGATCATGGGGTGACGATGGGTCGGACACCGCACCTAACAATAACAACAAGAAACAATTTGACATATGTCTTGAAGCCTTGTTACCCATGGGTCAATTGGAAGGTAAAAGGAGCATTACAAGAAACATCAAGGGCCAGGAGGCAATAACAGGGCAAACACTTTAAAGAGAGATATGATTTCATTTTTGCCAGCTGTCTGTCTTGTAATCTTTTTTTTTCTGTAATAAATCTAAAGAATCTCTTAGGTGAGTCAAATTTAGTATCTCTATTTACTTCTAGCTGAGCCCTACACAAGGAATATCATGAATCTGAAGGATTTTAAAAAACTATTTCTAATCTTCTGTAATATAGAATCCTAGAGTTGGAAGGGGCCATACAGAACATAGTCCAACCTGCTATTTAATGCAGGATCATCCTAAAACATCCATGATAAGTATCTATCATAGTGGTGAGGGGAAGCTCACCATCTCCTTTGGCTGCTTATTCCACTGCTGAACTACTCTGACTGTAAAATGCCCCCCCCCCCGATATATAGCCGGTACTGTTCTGCGCATAGTTTAAAGCCACTACTGTGGATCTTATCTTCCATTGACAACAGGAGCCTTTCCCTGTCCTCTTCCAAGTGACAACTTTAAAAGAGCAATCCTGTCCTCTCAACCTCCTCTTCTCCAGGCTGAACATTCCCCAGTCCCTCAGCCTTTCCTCATAGAGCTTGGATCATCTTCATAGCTCTCCTCTGCACCCTCTCAAATTTGTCCATGTCTTTTTTTAAGTAAGGCCTCCAGAACTACTTTAATTTTTTTCTAAAGAGATTTCTTTGAGGACAGGAATTCTTCATTTAGCCACATAAGCCTGAAGCAGTATTTGTTCTTTAGAGCACGGGAAATACATTGCAGGCCCTGTGGGATTCTTCTGCAGTGCTTAAAAAAGCAATGCTATATTATACAACTATAGATTATTTCTGTCTGTCTTCAGAGAGGTTGCTCCCATTTATTTTCTTTTATTTTCTTAGTACCTTTGTAACAGTGTTTGGGAAGAACTTTCTGAAGCCTGAAATCAGAAATTGGTCCAGTAAAATGTACCTCCTCATATATTTGCCTGTCTTGTAGTCTGGGACCGGTGCATAACAGACAACACTGTATTCAAATGCATGGAGTAGAGACAGCTTGCAAGTAATTAAATGGGCTGAATAACAGTAGAGGGCATCCTTTGCATATGTTCTTTCTCTGATTATCAGGCAGTGGAAAGATTAAGGAACTGTATTACTTTCTGAACTAAAAAGGCTTGATTTACTTGCTTTCCTTGTGAAATCATTATATCCCATAGCATAATCATATTCAATCACCCTCTAGAAATTCTGTAACCATGTTTTTGTCAGTTCTGTCAGTATGGAGAAAAGAGGAAATATAATAACTATATTCACTCCCATTATTTTCTTTCTTTTTTCTTTCCTCACAAACGTTTTTCTACATCCTTATCAGGAGGGGAAAGACTATATCCCCCTAAATGACTCTCAGAGCTCTGAAGATGATGGCTTTTCCCAGGTGGCTTCATCCATCCAGCAGAACTCTGATGAAGAGGAATTTGATATGAGAATGCACTGTCACAATATAGCAGCAAGGTAAGTCCTTGCTGATTCTTGGAAAATGTGACAGGAGAGAGCGCCTAGCAGACAGCTTTCTAACAATGTCTCTGAGAATGACTATATCTGACTGGCATCATCAAAAATTTAAGCTGTGTTCATTATTAGGAACTCATCAACATTTTCAGCTTTAGTCACCTTCATTGTGTAAAACCTCATCCTCGAATATATCCACATACTGTTTCTATGGAACTCCTCTAGAGTTTTGTGGCTGCAAGTCAGCAAGATCTGCTACCTAGCTGTATTTAAAAAAAAAACGTTTTATGCTATATGAAAGGTGTAGCTCTTTTAGGAGGATAGAGACTTGTTCCAAGCTTGGAAGTTCACTAAGATTAAAAAGGAATTGGTGCAGTGATTGCCTGCATACTGGAATTCTGAAATGATAGGAGCTATGGAAATGGCACAGGCAGAAAAGTTCTCCATATCCAATCAAATCACTGGCGTTCCCAACAAATGATTAGAACAAAGTTTGAGGCCTGTGGCACCTTTAAGCCCAACACATTTTTATTGAAGATATAAGTTTTTGTGTGCATGCACACTTCTTAAGATACTGTGAAACAGATGGAGTGTGTACATGATAAACCTATCAGTTCCTGTTTGTACCCAAGTTGAACTTTGTTGCCCTGGGACTCAAACTTCATTCTCCCATCCGTCCATTAACTCAAATGTTGTTCTGCTATCTGTTCATTAACTCTTTTATGATTATTTACTGCCATTCACAGGTCTTGACAACAGTCTTTAGTCAATCTCAGCTATATTCACCCAGTTACTTATGTATCTAGTATCTAGCTAGCCCTTCCTGGCAATTAACACCCCCGCGTGCACATACATTTCTACCTATATGTAATAGTTGAGACAATTATGTTCCACAGTATCTGAAGAAGTGTGCATGCAACAGAAGCTTATACTTTGAATAAAACTTTGTTGGTCTTAAAGGTGCCACTGGACTCAAACTTTATTCTGCTGCTTCAGACCAACCACCTAACATTATTTTAAAAAATGATTATCAGTCTTACTTTCTGCTGCATGTTTCTGTTTTCCAGCAAGTGCTCCACTCTGCAAGGTTAAGGGCCAAACAAGATTTTACATTATAATGTGTGGTGTACACTCCAAAAACATTTTAATGAAAAAAATCCTTCCTCACACCCATTTTCCCTCTCAAAACTGACTCTTCAAGGTGCTTTAACTCTATTTCCCCAATCTTCTGTTCCTAATAATAACCTTGCAAGACTGCTTTGAAGGGGGGGAAAGCTAAAGAAGCATCAGGAGAATGTTATACATAAACGCATGGTTATTTAGCTAGTCCTTCAACATGCATCCTAAGGTGAGGGATAGCAATTGATTTAGACCATGCTGCTTGTTTGCTGTAAAATGCAATGTCATAACGTCTCTGTCTATGTTTCTTTACTGGAAGAGCACAAAATGCAGATTATCTTATTTGAAGCATATGTCTTTTCTGATTTAGTACTCAATTTTTTTCTTCTTCCAGATACTATAACTGTGTGTCCTTCCCTGGCTGTTTGACTGGTGGGAATCAGATAAGGTGTCCATCTAGAATAAAGACTTTTGAAGAATTTCCTATGACACAAACCATGTATAGAACACATCCGGTGAGTTGGTCAAGTTAAATTCTTGTCTAGCTGACACCTTCATTTCCCAGAAAATAGAGAGGGGAACCAGGGGGTCTGCTCTTTTAGACTAGATTCTCATCAATAGGGAAGAACTGTTAGATGAGGTAGAAGTACTGGCCACACTTGGTAGTAGTGACCATGTGATTTTGGAAATTTCAATTGTGGGGAAAAGAAAACCTTTACATAGTCGGATCTATAGACTGGACTTCAGGAAAGCCAATTTTAACAGACTTAAAGGTATGCTGGGTAGTCCCGTGGTCAGAAAGACTTAGAGATGGGAGTCCAAGAGGGCTTGGAGTTTCTTGAAAGTGAAATACTGAAGGCTCAATCACAAACAATTTCCTTGAGAAGAAAAGATGGAAGGAGCCCGAGGAAGCCAAGGTGACTCCATAAGCAGTTGTCAAATGATTTGAGGAATAAAAAAGAGTCAGTTAAGAAATGGAAGGAAGGCCTTATTACCAAGGATGAGTATAAACAAATAACCAATAATTGTAGGGACAGTGTCAGAAAAGCTAAAGCTCAATATGACCTTAGGCTAGCAAGAAATGCTAAACATAGCAAAAAGGGCTTTTTTAGTTAGATTTCGGGTCCTCACAGAAACATCTTGGAGGACCCACATCCAGCCTGTGATGAGGCAGCTGCATTGGCTACCAGTTGCTGGCTGGATTGGATTCAAGGTTTTGGTTTTAACCTTTAAGGCCCTCCACAGTCTGGGACCCACATACTTGAGGGATTGCCTTGCACCCTATGCCCCCCCGCAGGGCCTTGCGCTCTGTGGGTAAAAATTTGTTGGTCGTTCCTGGCCTCCAGGAGGCACATCTGGCCTCGACCAGGGCCAGGGCCTTTTTGGGCCTGGCCCCCACCTGGTGGAATGAGCTCCTGGAAGAGCTGCGGGCCCTATGGGATTTACCAGCTTTCCGCAGGGTCTGGAAAATGAAGCTCTTCCGCCAGGCTTATGGTTGAGGCCAGTGCCTCCATGGTAGCTCGCACCCCCTCCCTTTTATTTGCAGTGATTCTTTATTCCTTCCCTGGGGTTATGAGCTATGTGGTATAAGGCCGCCGCCGCGGGTTTGGTTGGGTTAGGTTGGGTTGTGGGGTTTTTAGGATGTTTTATTGTATTAGGGGTTTTATGGGGGCTTTTATGATATGTGACCCGCTACAAGCCTTATGGGAGTGGCGGGCTATAAGTCGAATTAATAAGTAAGTAAGTAAGTAAGTAAGTAAGAAAAAGACTAGGGACATGGTAGGACCACTGCGAGGACAAGAATGGGAAATTATAACAGATGATGAAGAGAGGGCTGAACTGCTTAACTCCTATTTCCCCTCAGTTTTCTCTTGTGAGGGAAATAGTGCTCAATGCGGCAAAAATGTAATACAACACGGGGGATGGGAATGGTGGCCAAGGATCACTGTTGGGGCAGTCCACAAACATCTAGTTTCTTTAAATGAAACAAAGTCTTCTGGGACAGATTAATTGCATCCAAGGGTACTAAAAGAACTTGCAGATGTTATCTCTGAACCTCTGTCCATTATTTTTGACACTTCTTGGAGAACAGGTGAGGTACCAGATGATTGGAGGTGGGCAAATGTTTCTTCAAGAAAAGGAAAAAGGAGGATCTGGGTAACTATAGACCCATCAGCTTGACATCTGTAACTGGAAAATTTTGTAACAAATCATCAAACCCTCGATCCTTGAGCAGCTAGAACTGAGACCTGTGATTTCTAAGATTCAGCATGGGTTTCACAAGAACAAGTCATGTCAGACCAACCTTATCTCCTTTTTCAAGAAAGTGACTACTTTGCTGGATCAGGGGAATGCCGTGGACATAGTCTATCTGGATTTCAGTAAAGCTTTTGATAAGGTTTCACATTATATTCTTGTTGACAAGTTGGTAAAATGCGGTATGAATCCTAATTCTGTGAGGTGGATCATTAACTGGTTGACAGATCGTACCCAGAGGGTACTTGTTAATGGTTCAGCTTCCTCTTGGAAGAGAGTGACAAGTGGAGTACCCCAGGGATCTGTCCTGGGGCCTGTGTTGTTCAACGTATTTATAAATGAATTGGATGAGGGATTTGCAGATGATACTAAACTGGGAGGGGTAGCAAACACAACAGTAGACAGAATCAGAATACAGGATGATCTTGATAGGCTCGAGAAGTGGGCTAAACTGAATAAAATAAAATTCAATAGGAACAAATGTAACGTTCTGCATTTAAATAGGAAAAACCATATACACCTATATAGGATGGGGTTAGGGTTGGTTTAGGGCAGGAGCGAAAAGGATCTAGGAGACATTGGATCTAGGAGTCTTAGTAGACCATACATTGAACATGAGTCAGCAGTGTGACTCGGTGGCTAAAAAGGCAAATGGGATTTTAGGCTGTATCAAACGGAATACCATGTCCAGATCACGGGAGGTGATCATACTGCTTTACTCTGCTCTGGTTCGGCCTCACTTGGAGTACTGTGTTCAGTTTTGGGCACCCCAGTTGAAGAGAGATGGAGACAAACTGGAGCCTGTCCAGAGGAGGACAACAAAGATGGTGAGCGGTTTATGTGTGAAGAAAGGTTGGGAGAGCTTGGTCTGTTTAGCCTGGAGAGGATATGACTGAGAGGGGATCTGATAACCATTTTCAAGTATTTAAAAGGGTGCCATATAGAGGATGGAGCAGAGTTGTTCTCTCTTGCCCCAGAGGGACAGACCAGAACCAATGGGATGAAATTAATTCAAAAGAAATTCTATATAAACAGCTGGAAGAAGTTCCTGACAGAGCAGTTTTCTCACTGGAACAGGCTACTTCAGAAGGTGGTGGGTTCTCCATCTTGGGAAATTTTTAAACATAGGCTAGATAGCCATCTGACGGAGAGGCTGATTCTGTGAAGGCTCAAGGGGGTGGCAGGTTACAGTGAATGAACGATAGGGTTGTGATTGTCCTGAATAGTGCAGGGGGTTAGGGTTCATAACTGTTCATAAAATGTTATGTGCCCACATGCTTCTTTCATGGTTGCTCCTTAGAAGAAGAACAGATTTTTGTACCCTGTTGTTTACTATCCAAAGGAGTCTCAAAGCGGTTTACAAACACCTTTTCCATTTATCTCCCCACAATGGTCAACCTGTGAGGGATGTGGGGCTGTGAGTGGTCTGAGAGAACTGGGAATGGGCCGTAGTGACCCAGCAGGCCTCAGGTGTCTCAAAGCATTTTCCAATCGTCTTCCCTTCCTCTCCCCATAGCAGACTCCCGATGAGGGAGGTGGGGTAGAGAGCCTCACAGAGAAGCTGGCAACCCTAAGAGGAAGACTCTCTGTGCACAGCAGTCTTGACCTTAGTAAGGTTTTCTTATACTGGTTTTTTATTTGCCAGGCCAAGGTTGGAAAAAGTCAAGTCAGTTCCCATGTGTCTCCAGCCATTTACTTGCTCACTATTTACAGTTTCAGGCTGTAAATATTTATTTAGATCTTCCTGCACTTTCCAGACTCACAGGACTGATGCTGGTCTGCCTTTCTGTGACCCAGAATACAAACAGTTGCTGGTAAGGGCTGGCCATAACCCATAGCCCAGGAGGGACACACCTGCACTACTCCCTCCCAACTGCAGACAAAAATGGCTCCTCTGAAGGCTGAACTCTGAGGCATTGTACGATTTTGAAGTCCCACCTCCAAAACTCCAGGAATATTTCCAACCCAGGGGTAGCCAACTTCCAGGTGGGGCCTGAAGAGCTCCTGGAATTACAGCTCACCAGCAGAGTATAAAGATCAGCTCCCCAGGCAGAAAGGGCTACTTTGGACAAGGTTGTGGCAGAGAAGAAACATTTAAGGCCTCACACACAGGTTGTTGTTGAATTGAAAGACTTGAGGCCTGCTGCACAGGCTTGTTGTGCAGATGAAACAGGAGACAAAAGAACCAGTTTCGTCTGCATAATAATGCTGTGCAGTGGCCTCAAATCTGCAGAGTTGCAAAGAAGAAAGACACATGGCTTGGCTGTGTCTAACCCTCGGCCAGAGCAGTATTTTAAGTGAAAATGGGCTTTTCTGCGGTCTCTTGTCAGCCAACTCTTTGGCAGAAGGGGATAGTCGTCCCCCCCTCAAAAGGATGGCCCTCAGGCTCCCCTGCGTTGCTCTTGGAAACGCCTCCCTCCCCTCAGTCAGAGCCTGTCAGAGGCTCCTTCGCAGCAGGCCTGAAGGGAGGGGGAGGGAGCACACTCACCAGCCTCCTGCCAGCTCTGTCAGGGTTCTGAGGCAATTTACAGTTGGACATGACAGGACATGACAGGACAGTCTTGGGGTGAAAAGGGCTGGCGCAGCCTGTCCAAGCCTCTGTTCTCATCCCCCTTGGCAGCCCTACTGACCTCCTCTCCCTGTGGTGGTCAGAAGCAGACTGGCAGCAATCTCTCCAGATTGCCCTGGAACTCTGGTCTGTCCTGGTGAGGGCCCAATCGGAAGGTGCTTTGCGCCTTCCAATTGGGCCCTCCGCTTGTCAATCTGGGGCCAAGGGGGCAATCCGGGAGTTTTGAACACCCCAACACCCACCCCAACACCCCAACGCCCACCCCAACACCCCTTACTGTTTTATTAAGAGGGAACAGATTCTAAGACTCTGAAGCCAGAGGAAAAAGCCCCAAAACATGTCCAACCTTTATTTGTCTGTTTACCACTGGTCAAACATGTCCAGATGATCAAGAAAATGTATGCTCCAACTGCATTTTTTCTGTAAACAATACATTGTAGTTTCTGTGCTGGGAAATATATTGTTGCAACAACTCTCCTCGGGGAATATCTGAGTTTAGAGGGAAAGGGGATGTGATGCTTCCACTTTTGCTGAGCGTCTAACTGGCATGGCTAACAATCAATTAATGGTTGGCTTCAGTTTTCCAAAGTTGACCTTGAATCTTACCCACCCTCTTTACTTAATGAGGCTGAACCCAAAATTTTAATTTTTCTGGCTGCTGTTGTAGAATAGCTCAGATTCAGCAACTCTTTTTATGTGATCTGAGGGACTCTACTGCAAGAGTTTATCAGATTGCAGTTACTGAGGTTCAAGATAAGCAGCCTGCATGGGCAGCAGACTGAAGAGGGTTGGGGTGCAGATAATTGCTGGAAGAGATAGATGCTGACCCCAGTCTCTTCCAGAGGGTGTATTTTCATAAGTAGTCAGTAATTGCTTCTAGCTCAAAGTATTAGGTAGAAGAAAAAGTTTCTATCATTTGGTTTATTCTAGATACAAAACTAGAAACAAGTTTCATACATTCCATACAGAAGATGAATACAGAGGATGCTTGAGATCTGCAAACAGATACTGGTTCTGTGATGAGAACTGTTATGCCTTATGAGGGCTTAAGGCATTTTCTACCTTGAGTTAGGGCAAAGCTCCCGTATTAGCAACCCATTGCAGTTGAGGTGAAAGAAATTGAGGAGTTGGAGGGAGGCAATTGTAGGGGAGTATTGGGAGGTGAGTACGTGAATTTATTTAAAATGCTTTTTCTTCTAGTTTTAGATCTAGGGGAGAAAGAAAAGTTAAAAATGGCCTGGGGGCATTTGGAGGGCAGAAGTAGTAGGCGGTGAAAAAGCTTAGCACCTATTCTGCTCCCTGATTTTTCCCTTGCAAGTTCCCCCTATTCCTCTGAGACCATTGCATTTTCTTTACAGGTTCAGCCATCAGCAGGGTGATGCAAAATTCTGAGAATGCTTGCTCAGCTAGGTTAGCACTTACATTTTTTGCTTCCGCTTCCTTGCAGGACAATCAGACAGACAGTGGGATGGTCTTGGCGTCTGAGGAGTTTGAGAGAATAGAAAATAGACACAGAAAAGAAGGTGCATTCAGGTAATCCAATGTCTAACTCTTATATCAGGTCTCAGAGCTCACAGCAACATACAATACCCTGCAGTGCTGTCTGCAGCAGATCTCAATGCAGCCTCTTGTAAATGTGCTGTGAACACAGAAATGCAAGCACATCTATCCTCCTGTAACCTGCTGCTGGCGGCAGCATTCCTGAAGATGTTTATAACAAAAAGGGTTGATTGAGCTTAATGGCTTTTGAGTGGAGCCAGTTGATTCCTTGCAAAGAAACAAAAAGAGGAAGCTTCTTACACTGTGATGAAATATGACATGAAACAAAAGGACTTTCCAGACAAGCAAGCAGCGAATGCACAGTCCTTTTTGGCCTTGAAAATAAAGCATTTTACCAATGTTCAAATACAAAGCAATTTTTTTTAAGTGATTGTTTTCTCAGCTAGCAGGACTGTTGGGAGTGCAACACAGAATATGGTTGTGCACCTGTAATAGGCATAAGTGGATTTTCTGTTTTGAGTTTTTGCCCGCTGCCAGTAGACCTCTTGATTTCTTTTCTGTTTGTTTTTCACTGGCTTTAATGGGTTTGTGAGTCTTATCTGGTTATAGGCAATCTGATAAACAACACTTTATTGTTTCTTATAAAAGACACCTTGAGACCTCATGTTAGGAATTAAGGACGAAAATGTTTTAAATAATCATTTAGATAATATCTATGTAACACTGATGATAGGGAACATTAGCCAATGATCACCCTAATGCCCTGGTTTATATCTCAGAAATTGTTATTTGATTTTCATAGGAACAAATTAAGTCCTGTGAAGTGTCATTGATTTCAGTGGGAGAGCAATGCATAGACTTAAATTCCTTCATGAAAATTAGTGGGTACTTAAAATTGCTTAACTTTAGCAGAATCATGCCATTATCATCATCACCACCATCTGCTATACCTTATGGCATGGAGCACTCATGTAGCTCTATTAAATGGAACTAAGTAGTGGCAAATGGCATTAAGATTATTCATTCCCTCTAGCACGTCAGGACTCCTGTGCATTTCATGATTATTTTATTATTTTTTAAAACAGCTTTCTCTCTTTCCAGCACTATTCCATATCATTCCCTTACACACACATACACAAGCCAAGGGAAGGTTAAATGTGCCCTGCCACAGTTACATGAGGACAATATATATGCTGCTGCTGCAGGACTGGTATTGATAGAAATGCAGCACTAAGTGGGAAGCTTGGGAATTCTCATAATCATGGTAAACCTGTAGATACCCTAACAGATTATTAAGGGACAGTATTTGTAGTTTGCAATCCCAAAGATGTACCCCAACAGACAGGGCTGTGGTAAATGAAATGGAGAGACCAGGGAAGTTGTTTGGTGAATCTCTCTCCCCCCCCCCTGTTTAAAGTGAAGGCAGGAACAACTTGCTGTGGCGGTTCTCTGTTGTGCCCCATGAACAGTTTAATGCTTTGTGCTCATCTTCAGTTTTCTGGTGCTAAGGCACTTGTCTTGGAATTTGATTAGGCTATTTCTTGCTCACTGCTGACACCATAGCTCTCTGTTTTCCTCAACAGCTGTAAAGGAGTAAATCAAAATGCAGAATCAGCAATGGATCAGTCGGACCTGAGGGGTCGGTGTCGGCCATCATATCAGACCCAGCTCAGAGGTCAGACTTTTTACAACAGTGAATATGGGGAACTGTCAGAACAATCTGAAGAAGGCAGCTGCACTCCACCCACTGAGGGAGCCAGTCCCTCTCTCCTTCATGCTTCATTCTTTTCAGATGAATACTAAAGAGGAACTGATTGAGGAGGCACCAGGCAAAGATACCATCTTTCACCACTTCTGCAGCTTTGCCCTTGTTCTATTGAGTCCCATCCCATTATCCTAGAAGAAGACCTAATGGGGGAGCCTGAAGAGCAGATGGCAATACTCCTTGGATATGAGGATGGATGCCAAGAATTTCAACATGAGATTCACTTCTTGCATTTGGCACAAACACATTCCTGATAGGGCTATAATTTTATCATGACCTCTTTGCATGTATTTTTCGGGGGGGGGGGGGGACTAAGGTATTCTGCCAGCAGGTGAATGCCAGTTTCAAAAGCTGCAGCTACACTCAGTATTCAACCTCTATTCAATTAGTTTGACATAAGCTTTATTTCAGATCAGATAAAAATAGATATGTCTTAGTTGAATTTCTGAATGTCTTCCTATAGGCTGCTTTGTTTGTTTCTGCTCTCATTTTGACTCAAGCAGCAGAAGATGAAAGTCGAACCCTTTGAATGGAGTCTGGTAAACAGAGGAGTTGCAGCATTTCCACACTAGGTTAATCCTGCTCTCTTAATAAAGTAGTAGATCACACAATTGTCACTTATTTATAGAAGAGTTACTTTGCAGTTTACACAAAGAATGAAAGAAAGCCTACCAATTAGGCAGAATGTAATAAAATCCAGAGGTCTTGGAGGGGGCTGTACCAACTGAAACTTAAAAGTAGTAGGTCACAAACAGAGGCATACACACAAAAACACAAAATCCATCCTAACATGTAGAAATTGGCCCATCAAGGAGATCACTTAGGTGAGCACCTTTCTCCCATTTATCAGCTTTGGCAAAAAGGCAAAATGTTGGTCCATACTGGCTTCCTGGTTTTAAATAACCATGGGGTTAAGCTATGGCTTAAACTTAAATCAAACATAAAAACCACTGTTTCAAACTTCCTTAGCAACCAGCCTTAGAGGCTCATAATGCTGGTGTTATCACCCATGTTCTCACAGCAAAGTATGATATCTTGTTGTGATAGAACCTAATGAATCATTCTTATACTCATGAAAAGATGGAAATTCTGATGTAACTCCAGTTAAGTGGGAGCTTACCTATTTAATTATCCCACCCCATCCCTAGCAACCTCTGCATAGTTTCCAATCATCAGTATATCCTGATCCTTGGTAGCAACATCAAGATTTTGCAGTGAGCCATGAGAAATATTCCAAAATTAATTTATGCAGATATATCTAATTTACATTATTTATTCTGATTCTGAAATTTGGAGACAGCTGTAGATTTATGTGCATACGTGCCCCTATACCTTTTACACCCGTCATTAATACAATTCACTTCTCCGTTTCTGCTCCTACCTGTAGTTGTAAAACATTGCTTCAGTGGATTTTGTGTGTGTATGTATACTAGGGAAGCAAGTGTTGATTGAGTCAACTTGAACATGCTTGTGTTGTTGCTTCTTAGCATTCTGTACCATATTTTTCCTGTCTTGTTCCTGTTCTGAGAGTCACTGTCACTAAAAAATTCCACAAGACCCTCTATGAATGCTTTATGAAGTAGTTTCAGATCAACTTGTGAACTTAGAATCCTGTACTCTATTGCAGAAGGTCCCCCTTGAATGGTGCCTCCACAACAACAGATTTCTGCTTGCGGGCCAGGCTTTTATGTATAGAATTGATGGTTAGGGTTTGGCTCTTTTTATTTTCTCCATATTGGGCATTTCTCTGCCAGACAATATTTTTCCTCTGTAAGAGGATTTGATGCATGTACATATTTGTATCTGCCATTGTCCATGCCTTTTCCATGTTGATTTGTATTGGGTGACTGCACTCAATGCCTTGTCGCTTTTTTATGGCATTTCATATCCATACAAGTGGTTGGGGGCTTAATTAGTTAGAGAGAATGAAGTTCTCTTTTACTGTGTGGAGAGGATGAAGTTCTTTTGTTTTTATATGTATGAATATACCTATATTTTCTAAAGTTTACTGTTTCTATCAAAAATTGGATACTCACAGCAGCATATAGATGGCAAACAATCAAGAAGTTCTACAGAAGATTTTCCTTTCTCATTTCTGTTAGTGTAGTCACATTAATTTGACTAGCTGAGAACTTCAGAAATGGAAATGGACAAAGCTATACTCATCCCCCAAAGCTGTAAGCCTCCACAGATTAGTGTTCCACTCCAAGGAGACTAAAAGATCAGACTGCAACAGACCCAGATGCCACCACATGACTATTGTTACATAGTAAAAAAAAATTGAAGGGACAGTTTGGAACCATAGAGAATATTCAGTGAACATTTCTTGTACTACAAAACAGTTTCCATTAATATTTATATCATCTAGTTCAGATCAGTTGTAAAATGCAGCTCTAGAAAGCCCAGTAGCATTTTGAAATAAGTTATGTCCTCTTTTGGTTTGTACAGTTAACCACAGGTTTCCACTGTGGCTATACCCAGTGTACCTGCAAGTGGGTAAAAGGTAAGGATCTATTTGTCACATAAAACTATACACCCTGGGACCATCTAGTGCATCCACGAAAATGCCATATGTGAAGAGTCAAAGTCCTAGGTGTAAGCTGCACGGAGCTTTTATTCCAACCCCAGATCGATTCAGACCCTGCTCTCTACACAGAATGCAATTTCCATTTGGATTTTGGGCAATTTAATTTTTCCTTCTGCAGCAAGAAGGATTGATCCAGAGTGACCCTACCTTTATTGTGTGATATCTTAGAGTGCTTTTAATCCTCGATATCTGGATTGGGAAAGAAAGCTCCGTGGTAGAGAACCTCTGATAGGCCACACCTGGTCATGTGACATGCTTGCCTTAAAGGAGAAGCCCTTTAAGGGCTCTGCCTTTTTCGATCCTCTCCCCCACCCTTCCAAGAAAAGAAAGAGGCTCCCTGCTTGGCTTCTCCCCCCCACCTTCAAGAAAAGAAAGAGGCTTGCCCCCCCCTTCTGAACTACCTTAACCACATGCAGAAAACTTTCCTGTTTCAATGGAGGAAGACCAGAGTTCAAAGTGATCTGAATTCAACAGGATTGACAATGGAATAAAGAAAGTAAGTGCAGACTCTGCCCTAGTTTAAAGCCAGGAACAACTTTCATTTTGGTTATTGTGTTTTGCAGCAAACATTCTCCTGCTTCATATATTTTTTAAAATCACTGTTCATTTTCATGTCTCATGCTCAACAGAGTTTCACATATAGTCAGTTGCTAAATATTTACCACTTAGTAGTAAACTATACAAGCCAACACATTTTTAAATAAATGCTTTTCAAAAGCCATCTTTATCTAAAGGTACAGGGCCTTGCCTGTGATTCATACTGAAAAATAATGCCACTCATTTCAATAAATGTATATACTGTCTTGTTATAAATTTCCCAATTATTGTGGACTGGGTTTTTTAAAATAGCCAATTATTGGATTAGCTACCAAAAGAATCTCTGAATAGAGAATATGGTCACTTCTCCACACTAGGAAGTTCTGAAATAATTGCATTGCAGTTCGTATTATGGTTTGTCTAGTGCCATCATTTTCAAATTTCTGCCTTCAGGGAATGATTTCCACACCAACTCATCTTCTTGATTTTAATCCTGTTTTCAAATTATTTAAGCTGCTGGAAGAGCCTATGTGTCAAAGCCCAGATCAGGTTCAAGGTTCTGGCTTTGACCTTTAAGGCTATACGCGGGTTGGGACCCACATACCTGAGGGACCGCCTACCGCCCTATATCCCCCGCAGGGCTTTACGCTCAGCGGGGGGAAATCTCCTGATCGTTCCTGGCCCTAGAGAAGCGCTCCTGGCCTCAACCAGGGCGAGGGCCTTTTCGGTCCTGGCCCCTACCTGGTGGAACGAGCTCCCGGGTGAGCTGCGGGCCCTGCAAGATTTACCAGCTTTCCGCAGGGTCTGCAAGACGGAGCTCTTCTGCCAGGTTTTTGGTTGAGGCCGGGGTCAGCGAATGAGTGCCAACATTCCCCCCCCCAGACCTAGCATCTCCTCCCCACCCTCCCTGCCCCTCTGATAGCAGGGGTGGGAATAATAAGTTCCGCCATGTTAGGATTGTTTTAAAGTCTTTTAATGGGTATTTTAATGGGGATAGGACTGCTGTGACCCGCCACGAGCCTACGGGGAGTGGCAGGATATAAATCCAATTAATAATAATAATAATAATAATATCTTCCCCCCCCAAAAAAAGCCTCACACAGCTGTCATAGAAACTAGGTATTTTGCAGAGAATTCTGAGGTATGCTTTATGATAGCAGATACTGATAGCTGTTACTCTTCTATTGAACCCCAATAAGCTTCCACAGAAACCGAGGGCGCAATCTTAAAATGTTGTTTCATTTTGTTCTGAACATAGCTACATTTAACTTTTACTTCTACAGACTACAGATACCACACTGACTGTATCGTCCTTTGACATTACTTGATGGATTAAGTGGCAGATACACCCTACGGACTGTTCTGTAAACAGTACCATCCCTTGTTAAAATTCAAAATACTCACATGATTTGCAGAGTCCCTATTCTCTGAGGTCTTTCTTGCTACCCACTTTCTCCTATTACGATTTTGGGACTGGCTAAACACAATTGCTACAAACACTGCAAGTATTATTGGTTTGCAGAAAGAATTCAAGGTGGAAGGAAGAGTAAATACTGGCCAAAGTGCAAAATACAAACTCTATCTGCTAACAAATTTCCCTTCTTAAAAGCAGCATGCTATCTTTCGCTTTCTCCTTTTCCCCAGACTTCCGTGAGATGATCTCCAAAACCCAGGCTATGTTGGCACTGATCCAGGCTGAGTCAATCTGCAAAATAGTAAATCTGTTCGCAGGATAACCCAGTTCCAACAGTGCTCCTTCTCCATAGTGTAAATACCAGCACTGTGGTTGAATTAGAAATTGCTGCTGTTTGTAGTTCAAACTGTTTAAAGTGGTTGTACATAGCCTTATAATCAGACTTATTTTATTCTCAGCAACTTTCTAAAAACATGCAAGTTCAGGTGCAATCAATTTCTTCCACAAGATAACCACATTATCTTTGTGCCTGTTCACTTTGTGTTGGATATGTATATGGATGTTAGAACAGTAGGTGAGAATGCTTTTGAAACTAAACCAGGAAAGTTCATACACAAATTGCTAATTAAATCTGCCAGGAAACGCACACACACACACACAGCTTGAAGATTCTTCAATACCTGCTTAGATGACAAAGTCTGGGGATGGTTTGGAGCTATTAGTTTATACCTCCTCAGAGGTTACTTGTTCTCAGTTTGGTGTAATAATAATTTTCCTCATTTAGCAAAAATGTATTAACATCCCCAGTAGTGCAGGAACTGTCATGTTATTGGAGTTGGATCTCAAAAACTGACAATCTTTTCTCCATCTTCAGCTCACCTTAGAAAGGAAGTCAAATGAGTTGAGTTTCAAGGTATTAATTTAGCTCTCTTTAGTGCCAAAGATTTTCAGAGTAACTTTGGGCAAGTTTCTTCTTGTATTGTTTCACAATCTGAACAAATGGAAAAGGGCAATTTCTTACCCCACAGGATAACCAGATATCTGTGGACTAAAAGAAAACCTCTTATATTGAAGACCATGACCCACAGCTGAAAGGTCCTATTTCTACAGTATTTATTGGAACACAAAACATCACTTTGGAGATTTTGTAATTCATTGTTGCTGTGTTGATTGGATCCAGCAACTCCACATATTCATGACCAGGAGTCATTCTTTACTATGCTGCAATCATAAAAGTCCCTAGTATCTCAGATAATTTAATTGCACTTATGATCAGAGACTCTCCAGCCTTTTCCAGCATGCCCTTGTGACTTCTGTTTGCTACTTGACAGTCTGTGTCAATGAGCTCTGCTTTGGTGATCAGCTTTCAGTTTTAGCCAGAAATTTTGTGACAAGAAACACAAAACTGACCATGGTTCTTTGTCACAGAATTTCTGAACAAGAGCCTGCCCAGCCAATTGTGAAAAATTGTGGCAACACTGAGGAGAGAGATGGCATCAGCAGTGAACCTGAAACTGCAACAAACCTAAATATTTGTTCAATAAGCTTAAAGCTGCTTATTGCACAATCCTAATGCCAGTCTGTAAACTGCTTAGGTTAGCAACCAACCGGCATGTTGTCATAACATGCAGGGCTTCTAATATATCATCCCATCAGCATTGTAATGGTATAAATCTAGCACCAACATGCCTGCAGAGATGGGCAGCTCCAGGGTGCGTAATGGCAAACATTTCATTCAAGAGGGTGTACCTGTCCAGTGAAACAGCATCTGACTTAACATGTTTTGCACTTAATGAATACCACAATCTTATTAGTGTTGGTAAGTAACAACATTCCATCCAGTTATGTAGTCTCTAAACTGTCAGAGGCATATCAATGTAAAAGAGAATATATGTGATTCTAAAAACCTGAATTCTGAGCCTCAGTTAAGGAAAGGAGCCAGAGAGTAGAAATCTTCTTGCTTTCCTAATTAAAAAATAAATAAATTCTTAAAAATATTGCCAGTTGTACAGTATAGGAATGTAATGTTATAAAACCACAAAGAGAATTTGAGAAGTTAATGCATCCATATTTTTAAAAAATGGCTATAGTTGTACTATAAACTCATTAAACAAAAATATAAGCATCTCCTTAAACAAAGGCATAGGTATTCATGACACAACAAGAATGCAATATCTTTTTTAGGACCAAACAAAATATCACAAAAAGTTAACACAATTTTCTGAGCTCCCCAGAAATATTCATGAGACTGAAGATAAACAAAAAAACAAAAGAGGGAGAACACTAAGGGCAAGATGAAAAAGCCCAAAGCCTGACTACAGTTTTCCCAAGAAGATAAGTAGATGCATGGATGCAAATCAGGTTTCAAATGGCAGCAGTAAGATGAAGAAACAAAAGCAAATGGCATCTTTCCCTTTGAAAATATGAACATCTGCAGAAAAAAATGTGTTTACATTTATTTTTATTTAGATTTGTTTATTTATTTAGTTATTATAAACTAAACAGTAGGGCCCATCCCTACTGGCAACTTTTAGTTGGTTCATGGTCATCCCTGTATCATGATCAAAGCTGATAAAATAATGAACACGAACCAACTAAAAGAAGCAGTCAGAGACAGGGGCGCATGGCAAAGACTTTCCTATAGAATCACCGAGGATAACAACTGAACAGATATCATCATCATCATCATTGCCATCATCATCATCATCATCGGCACTGTTGTCTCAGGGCAGTTTATAACAAATAGGTTTACAAATAAAACATTAGCAATTAAAACAAGCAGTTAAAACAGTTAACTGTTTTCCATGGTGCTCTAGTGAGAACCATCTTGCTGCTGACTACTTTACAAGAGGATTTGTGTGTTCTGAGTTAGACTGGATAGCTGAGTTGGATTGTTGAACTGCAGGCATTTTATTATAGTTGCAGCAAGATGGCTGGCAGCAAATGACCAAAATCAGATAACAGCCTGAGTAAGGGGAAGCAAGGACTTGGATTTCCTCTTGCCACCCCACCCCTTTCCCATGGCTTTACTCCTGGATTAAACAGAGGAGGCAAACCAAAAATAATTTGTATGTTAGTCCGATTTTCTGCCAGTGGTCTTTTGTTGCTGCTGATGGCATTAATGTAAAAAGAAAGCAAGAAAGGAAGGGAAACAGGAGAAAAGAAGAAAAATGATGATGATATATAAGGATGACTTCAATCTGTAAGAGTTAACTAACCATGAGCAAAGGTCATGTCCAGAGCTGTCTTGCAGTTCCCTTTTTCCCAACTCTTGCAAGGAAATCAGGAGCAACTGTGCTTCCTTATCTTGGCATATCACCATAGCAAAATGGGCTAGACAGAAAATGAAACATGTGAGTTCAGAAAGGAGACATGGATCTAAATGCCCCTAACTCTTATTCTTTTATCAGGAAATAGAATAAGCAATGCGTTTAAGAAGGTCCTGATTCTCAGACACAGTACAGATAGTAGGGGAGGCAGCAACACTAATGTGTCAGCTTTATTTTTTTAAAATGTGGGTCATTATGAAATGTAGGCTTCTTGTACGGGGAGAGGAACAAATTAGTTCTTACAGAAAATAGCAGGAAGTTGTTCACCAGGGAATTATACCCATCTCAAGGGAAATATGATATCTGACACACAAGAAAAATTGAAAGCCACCAGAAGGGTCATGCTCACTCCCTGCACAAGAGAACCTTTAACAAATTCTGAATGTTAACTGGTTTGCCTAGGCATATTTAACAGGATTAAAGTGCATTATTTCACCTTAAAACACTTAGAACAGCATTCTGTATTTATAAGTGACTAGAATGGCAAAAGCATGGATACTTTCCATTTTTCAAAGTATATATAGATGAAGATTTAAAAAAAGACCTCTTAAATATTGAGTGACTGGAAAGTATATGAACTACTGTTTCAGTACCAGACAGGGACTGAAAGCCATGTTATCTTCTCATGCATTTCCTTTCTTCAGAGTTCCGGTGTATATAAGATAACTCCCCAGCTGCTCCCTCTTTTCTTCATCCTTCATATCAAGTTTTCTGGCCTCTGGACAATTGGACTTCCTTAGGAATTCCCCATTGGAAATATCTACTGAAGAAGTGTGAAAGGATTCTAGTGCATGGATAATATGATACAGTCTTTTCTGTTTATGCCAAATGTTCTAGCCTTCTGATATCATGGCATTAAGGTGCACGCTTGTTCCACCAGTGAAAATGATACTAAGGATGCGACAGAGAGAATCTGAGCTCATGCAAGCTAGAGAAAAAATGATTAAGTGTAAATGCCCATGGAGACATACTTAGATGACAAGGTATTAATGGACATAAAAGCCGTACATGGGGAAAAGAAGAGAGACAGGTGGAGTGGAACATCACAGAAGAAACTAGATCCATGAGACTGGAGTCTGCCTTCCTTTTCTAGTGACAAGAAACTTTAAGAATTAGAGGGCCAAGAGGCTCATCATCATCATCATCATCATCATCTTTATTCTTATATCGCAATCTTCCTGGCAGCTCAGGGCAGGTGATAGCATAAATTAAAAGTTATGTCATGAGAAGGGGATTGTAGCTGGGCCAATATGTGCTTAATTTTCAAATAGGGCTTGTTAAGTTAGCCCAGGCTTTCTCAACAACGGTTTCATGAAAGTCGAGTTTCTTGACGGTCCTGAAAGGATTTCCTGAATGAGTTAATTTTTACTATTTAAAAAAGATTCTTAAACATTTATCAGGTGATATGACCATATAAGGTCATGTCTATCTGCCCCCCCCCCCAAATGGCTGATGGACCTGGAGGAGGTGGAAAGGGGAGGGGCCCCAGGTCGGATGGGTGTACATAGCTATGCTTCCCAACCATATTCTGTAGCTGTATTTTCAGCTACAACGGGCTTAAGCTACTAGTATATACATAACTAGATTTAAAGCCCATTTTACCCGGCATAAAATGGGCACTAGATGGCATGGCCCTACCCCCGCCGACTCCCCAAGGCTTGAGGGTAAGGCTGAATGGCGTGTTGTGGGCCAGGGAGGCTGGGCGCGGTGTCCGTGGGGACGGAGAAGGCTCCCCCCCCTCGCAGAGTGTGGGACATGGTAGCAGGGCTGGGGCCGGATCGCGGGGAAGCGGCCTACCTCGGGGTGGCGGGTGGCGGCTCCTCAGCGGCTGGGAGCCGCGTCGAAGTAGTAATGCTGCCGGGCCTGAGGCGGGCGCGATGTCGCAGGCCACGGGAGTGGTGGCACAGCTGCAGAGGCAGGTGCAGTGAGCAGCGGACTGTAGAGCGGCGCGGCGGCGCGGCCCGAGTTAGCGGCGCCATTTTGCTTGGAGGATGGTTGTCTGGGCGGTGGCGGCGAACAGTGTCGGCTGGTGGTTCTGGGTGGTGGCGGCGGCAGCAGGGAATGTGAGCTAAAGGTGGGGAACCGGGGAGCGGTAAGTGGGGGGGTGGGCGTGGGAAGGGCGTGGCCATCGGTGGTGGGGATGTCGGTCATCGAGCGGGGTGGGAAGGGCGGGGGCTGTGGTGGGCGGGAGCGGATGCTCGGGTGGGGGTGGGAAGGGCTGGGGTGGCGGGTGGAGCTCCGTAGGCGGGGTAGGGTATGCGGTGGGCGGAGGGGAAGGTTTCCCCCTGAAGTCCTGGATCGTGGAGAAAGGCTCCTGCCCAGCAGCCATCCGGCAAGGATGGCGGGTTGGGAGGAGTGTGGACTTAGTGGCGGGCTGTCCTCGAGACGGGACAAGTGACCAATAGGGAGTCTCCCAATTGGATACTTGGCCCTGGATTGCCACTCGGAGGAGCGAATCAGGAGCCACTTCGCAGGAGGAGTTAGGGCGGGCTCTGTCCGGGATAAAAACTCGGAGGTTTTTATCCCGGACAGAGCCCGCCCTAACTCCTCCCCACCAGCCTTTACTCGATTATTAAGTTCACAGCGCGCTGCGCCATGGGGCTGTTTAAAGATATGTATCTAATATAATATAATATCCTTATCCATGGTTCCTCTATATATTTGTGAAACAGCTGGGGGGGGGTGGAATATGTCCAGCTGTCCAGGTTGGAATAGGGCCAATCAGGGTGCAACCAGCAAAGCTGGCTGCACCCTGATTGGCCCTGCCCCTGCAGCTCCCGCGCTCCATCCCTGGACTCTAGTCTCTTTGTTCTCAGATGCACCTCAGTGCCTGGACCCAGCAGAAGGTAAGGGGAGAGGGCTCTGGGCAAAGGGTTGTGGTGGAGAGCCTGCTAACAAGGGCCTCTTGGCCTACTAGGCTGGGCCTCCTGGCCTGCTGTCCTGGGCCTGCTAATAAGCTGGCCAGCCCCCACATGCCCCACTTGATCTGGCTGCAAGCAGCAGCCCAAAGCCACATTAAGCTGCCTGGCCAGGGGCCAAGGGAGGGGACCCTTTCAAGGCCCGTTCTTAGGAATGGGCTTTGAAGCTAGTAATAACATAATAATACAATACAATACAATATAATATTGTGAATATCAAAGAAATCAATACCCTGTGTGTGTGTGTGCGCGTGTGTATGTATATATATATACCCTGTGTGTGTGTGTGTATTTACATACATATACATATACATATACATATACATATACATATACATATACATATACATATACATATACATATACATATACATATACATATACATATACATATACATATACATATACATATACATATACATATACATATACATATACATATACATATACATATACATATACATATACATATACATATACATATACATATACATATACATATACATATACATATACATATACATATACATATACATATACATATACATATACATATACATATACATATACATATACATATACATATACATATACATATACATATACATATACATATACAAAGGTATCCCCTGTGCAAGCACGGAGTCGTGTCTGACCCTTAGGGTGACGCCCTCTAGCGTTTCCATAGCAGACTCAATACGGGGTGGTTTGCCAGTGCCTTCCCCAGTCATTACCGTTTACCCCCCAGCAAGCTGGGTACTCATTTTACCGACCTCGGAAGGATGGAAGGCTGAGTCAACCTTGAGCCGGCTGCTGGGATTGAACTCTCAGCCTCATGGGCAGAGCTTTCAGACTGCATGTCTGCTGCCTTACCACTCTGCACCACAAGAGGCACTTTTTACACATACGCACACACACACACATACATACATATATACATACACACACACACACACACACACACACACACACACACACACACAAGGTCCAACCTTTGTAGGGTTATCCCCACCTCAGTCATGGACATCGATTTAGGGGCAGCATATTGGTACAGCAGAAGAATGGATTTGTAAGATTGGCCCCAGCCACTATGGCTGGTTTCTGCATGCCTTTCAGATATCTGTACATAGCAAGCCCCATCATATCATGGGCAGTCATCATAAAGAAGTCCGTTAGGAACAAGGAATTCCACCACAGGCCACCACCTCACCACCAGTGAATTAAGTGCTTCACCACCAGTGAAGTAGGACACTGTCCTATTTCTCTGTATTAGTAAAAACATACTTAAGTGGGTTGAATGTGCTGCTTGTTATGAATGTTGTAAAGTTGTTCCTGTGCCATGAAAATGCAAGGTGTTTTCTCTGTGGACTCCTGTAACAGAACAGAAATCAATTCAAAAAGATGATTTTTAGTGCCACAGAACACATTTAACTGTATATGTTGTCAAGCAAATCTGCCTATAAAACTAAGCTCCTGTCACTATTTTAGGCACAGTGTGACACAGCATTGCAGATACCAGTGAAATGTGGACATTTGTCATTTGGCTGCTGCACAGTCCTCCCCCCTGGTTAAAAGAGGAAGAGTTTTGCAGAATGCTTACAGGCCATTAGTGAAACCATCGTGGTTCATCACCCAGCATTTCCCAAGCAGGAGGGGGGGGGGGGAGGGAATGTGATGTGAAAGCAGAAACATTCAGCTACTGCTTCAAAAACATTTCCTGTATTATATTGACATTTCTATAGAGCTTTTCATCAATGACATCTCTGAGGGTTTTGAAAATCCACAAGTTCTCTGCCTTCAGTGGGCACTGTGGGTTAACATCTGCTCTCCAAAGCATATACAATGCACACAGGTACACAGAGGAGATAATTGGGTCTTCTCTAAAGGAAAATGAAACCAGCACACTATGCATTTCTGCTACTTTTCTCACAATAGAGATCACAACCAAAGCAGCAGCTCAAAAAAGAAGCATTTAACTAGATGGCTTATAATTAAATCAGTCATTTTTTAATTAATGCTAGCAGCTCCCACCCCCTCCAGTTATTACCTTTACAGAAATAACCAGAAAACTGCTTTAGAAATTCAGTATTTTCCTCATTTCAAAAGTTATTCCTGTTATGTTAATTTATTGAGACATATGAAAAACATTAAGATGGTTTCACAAAGCATAAAGTTTTGTTCAAGTATAATCTGAACAGCACATAATACATTTTTGTCTTGTTCACATTATAAATGAACAAAACTACAGTCGTTCTACCATTTTGATGCATGGTGATATTGTCTGTTTGTATCCCACACTTCCTCAAAAGTGCACATGCATGTCATATCTTAACTATAGCCCTTTGAGATAGGTTAGTCTAAAAGGCACCGACTTTCCAAAGAAAACCAGTTGACTGTGATGTTAAAGTAAGGATTTGAAGCTTATTTTCCATAGTCAAACCTTCCACTTTCCTCTTACATTACAGAGTGGTTGAGTGCAACTCAACAATGATGGAGCACCTTTAATGGGCTGTTCCACATTTCTCTTCCTTTCCATGCACATACAGTACTTGTTTCTTTGATACCAAGAGAAGCTGGCTATGACCCATTATGCATGGGGGGAATAACGCACATTCGGGGTGGAATGGCGGCGACTAAAATCTCCGATAACGCACGGTGCCGGCTGCAACCGGCTGCAGCATCGGTGCATGCTGCTGAAAAAGCCGTGTTAGCGAAACGCAGAAGAAAGCGCAGCTTCTGGGTGACTGGGGCGCAACCAGAAGTGGCGCCGGGATCGCTGCATGCATAATCGGTTACTCTGGGTTTTGCCGCCATCATGCCCCATCCCGTGCATAACAGGTGTGCTTCGCGTCTTCCCCCTCCGCGTTTTCCATGTGACCCGAAATCGCCGTTTCAGCGGCTGTGCATGATGGACCTATGACTTGACAGTATTTTATACACACACATGCACACACACACAAATGTCATGCATCAATGTAGGAAAAAACAGCTTTATGTTTTGGACCTTATAAATAAATCCCAGAATCCGAAAACATTTACTAGAGTAGAATATTTATGCAGTAAAGCTGACTGGAACCAATTATTTAGTGCCACTAATGGTTTTGGGATCCTTTGATACCATTCAGAGGTATTAGGAAACCATATAGCAGAGATTTCTGGCGACAGTGCTTTGTGAAGTCTTTTGTTAAGGAAACTGAATATGTCAATGACCACATACAGCGTCAGATCAAAGCTTCTTCCCCAGCCCTGTTTGTGAGCTTTTCTATATCTGATTTCCTACATCTACATTTTCTGATTTTTCTTTCAGTGCATCCAAGACAGGAGCATCTGACTGCGCTGTAAATGTATGGGTTGATCTATTTCACTCTCATATGAAAAAAGCAGGCTGTCATGCAGCATTAGCCATAACCCATGAGCCATTCATCTTACAAGTGCCATTTTTAAGGCATTTCATTGTCCAATTCACAGTCTGGTTAAGCTGAAATAGTACAATTTAAATTGATTTAGCTCTGGTGAATTCAATACATTTCAATTCAGGGGAAACACAATGTAGAACTGTGAGACCTGGGTGATTCTACCCAGGAAGTGGTCAGATCGCAATGGAAGTAGATAATTACAGTATAAGCTGTGCTACAGAGCCAATCCCTGTAACACCACTGGCAGAGAACTATAGGTGGAACTGAACTGCTGAACAAGAAAACAAGCTTTCCCCGTGCTTTCCTGATAGCATCCCTATACAGTAGCATCAAAACTTTTCCTCTAAAACTTTCTTTGTCCCTTCTGCATCTCATCTCCTTTGATATATTTCTAATACAGCCACTGTACTGCTAGCCATGATATCTTGATTCATATATTACTTTTCCTAGGTTGGAAATGAATTTTTCATGTCAGAATTTTAAACAGGTGTACATTTGAAGTCTGAATGCCAGGGACTTTCATGTGTATAAACAACAAAGACTGCAGTAGCTCATTAAAAACAGATTTATTTTTGGCATAAACTTTGATGGTGCAGAGCCCATGTAAAAAAAACACACTAAAATGGCAATCCTAATAATATTTTCCTGCAAATAACCTCTGTTGAAAAAAGTGGGCTTTCTTTTGAGTAGACATGCTTAGTACTGCTCCCTAAGCACACAATTCTGGCACCATAACATATGTTATAAATATGATCCTTAACAACCTTTCTTGGAAGCAAATCTTTGAAACTAGTGAGACAGACTTCCAAGTAAATTGGTTCAGTTATATTACCGTTTTTCTCCAACAGTTTATACAAGAGGATGAATAAATTACCCAATGGAGTTGATGGGTAACAGATCCAGAACAGACAAAAAGACACTTTACTCAATGAGTAATTAACTTATGGAATTCACTGTCACAGAATGTGATGTAGCCAGAAATGTTGTTGGCTGTAAAGAAGGATTGCCAGAAATTCATAGATAGTATATCATTCATGGCACAGCAGAGGCAGTACGTCTTGGCCTGAATGCTCTATTTCAGTGGTCCCCAACCTTTTTATCACCGGGGACCACTCAACGCTTGACAATTTTACTGAGGCCCGGTGGGGGGGGGGTAGTTTACTCCTCTACTCTCAACCACTGCCCTAACGCTCTCTGATCGATGGTAATGTTTAAACATCCCTTCAAAATAAGATACAGACACTCCACAACAATGAACATAAGGAACATTTTATTTTCATGGAAATTTTAACTCATGACAATGACAAATCAATGGGAACCCTGAGCTTGTTTCTCTGCAACGAGATAGTCCCATCTGGGAGTGATGGGAGACAGTGACATCCGAAGTGTGTTGTAAAGGGCTGGGGGGGGGGGGGAGAGAAGCTGTTCTTCGCGGCCCACCTCCAATTAGTCGACGGACCACATGTGGTCCGCACCCACGGGTTGGGGATCGCTACTCTATTTACAGGCTATCCAATGGGCATCTTGGTTGGCCAGTGAATTGGATGGGGGATAAGTCATACAAAAATTCAGTGTATTTTGTTGCCATTTGGAAGCAATCAGAACTTTCCAATGATCACTCCAGCACACATGACACTCCAATACAAATGATTACATACAAAATCCCAGAGAAGCTAACTGGCCTCAACCAGAGCCAGAGCTTTATTGGCCCTGGCCCTGGCTCTGGCGGAACACTCTCGCGAGTGAGATCAGGGCCCTAGGGGGCTTAAAACGTCTCTGCAAAGATGGAGCTGTTCCACCAGGCCTATTGAGGCCTAAGACAACCAATGAGCTGACCTCCCTACATAAACAAAAAGGATAGCATCTGCATACCCACTCACTATTCCCAACAAAGTACCCCCACCTTCCCCTCCCTAACAGAGAGAGGGCAATGAGTTCAGATGGTTTTTATTGTAAACCTGATAATTTAAAAATGGTTAAAATGTTTTTTGTTATATGCTATGCAGTAAGCCATCCTGAATCCTTGGGGAAAGATGGCATAGAATTTTGAAAATTAAAAATAGTGTGGACTCTATGACATTGTACTTCACTGAGGCAACCCTAATTTAACATGTTGCTGACATACCTGGACCACAAAATTAATACAGCATACTGGTTGACAGACTGCACCCAAAGGGTGCTTGCTAATGGTTTGTTATCCTCTTGGAAAGGAGTGACAAGTAGAGTTCCTCAGGGATCTGTCCTTGGCTCTGTGTTGTTCAACCTATTCATAAATGATTTGAATGAAAGAATAGAGGGGTGCTTATTAAATTTGCAGATGATACTAAACTGAGAGGGGTTGCAAGCACAGCAGAAGTCAGAATCAGGATACAGGATGACCTTGAAAGGCTTGAAAATTGGGCTGAAATGAATTTCCATAGTGATAAATATTTTACATTTAGGTAGGAAAAATCAAATTCATCATTATAGGATGGGGGAGACTTGTCTTGGCAGTATTATGTATGGAAAATATCTAGGGGTCTTAGCAGACAATACAATGAACATGAGTCAGCAGTGTGACTTCGTGGCTAAAAAGACAAATGGGATTTTGGACTGTATCAAAAGAAGTATAGTTTCCTGGTCAAATGAGGTTATGGTACAGCTTAACTCTGCTCTGGTTAGACCTCACTTAAAATACTGTGCTCAGTTTTGGGCACCACAATTAAAGCAGGATGCTGACAAACTGCAGCATGTTCAGGGGAGGGTAATGAGGATGGTGAGGGTTTTGGAGACCAAGACGTATGAGGAAAGGTTGAGAAAGCTTAGTCTATTTAGCCTGGAAAGAAGATGACTAAGAGGCGATATGGTAGACATTTTCCAGTACTTGAAGGGCTGTCAGAGTATGGAGAAGAGTTGTTTTCTGTTGCCCCAGACAATAGGACCAGAATCAATGGGATTAATTTAATACAAAAGAATTTTCAGCGAAATATCCGGAAGAAGTTGCTGGCAGAGGGGTTCCTCAGCAGAACAGGTTTCCTCAGGAGGTAGCAGATTCTTCCTCCTTGGAAGTTTTTAAGCAGAGATTGGATAGCCACTTCACAGAAATGCTTATTTTGTGAATTTACGCAGATTGTGACTGGATAGAAGGGATTATGTCCATGCTTGGCTCTTGTGGCCGTTTCTTGCATGCCCAGGGAAATACCAAGCGCCACTTTGGGGTCAGGAGATGAATTTCCTCCAGTGATTCTGAGATTATTGAGTTTTTTTGGGGGGGGGATCATCTGGGCATGGAATTGGGGGCACTGTGGGTGGGCAGGTAGTTGTGAATTTCCTGCATTCTGCAAGGGGTTGGACTAGATGAGTCTGGAGATACCTTCCAACTTTATGATTTTACTAGGGGCAAAGCCCGTTGTCTCCAAGAATACAACGGGCGCTAGAGCTTGGCATTGGGAAGAGGAAGGGAAGGAGTTGTCCAGACTGTAAGGGCATGGGGTTGTCATGTGTGTTGTGTGGGAGGTTGTGGTGACATGGTGGCAAATGAGGCCATGGGTGTGGAGATATGGGTGTCAAGAACCTGTGGTGTGGTGTCAAGAGCCTGTGGTGTGGAATGTTCGTTGAGTGTGGGAGAGGACTGACCTTTGGGAATTGTGGCATAGTGGTTACAGATGAGCTTTCCAGAGCCATGTCCTCAGATATGTGAAGGGAAAATCAGACTGGAGAATCTTCTTAGGGGAAGACTACATGGAAACCAATTCCCCCCAGTTCTGCATCATTTCCCTTCTTGTGTGAATTAGGCCACATTCACCGAAATGCCCCTCTGCCCTAATACACATAGGGTAGTCACAGTACACAGGTGTCCACCCTGTTCCTTCTGTCTCCCATATTTTCACTGTTGGTAAAATGTTATGTGCCCACATGCTTCTTTCATGGTTGCTCCTTAGAAGAACGGATTTTTGTACCCTATTGCTTACTTATACCCCCTTCAAGGATCGCTGCCTTGTTGTGGCAAGGGGGCTTGCGTAGTTCAGTGAAGCTATGAGCTATATCGTGCAGGGCCACCCAAGACAGACAGGTCATAGCTGAGAGCTCTGACAAAAGGTGATCCACTGGAGAAGGAAATGGCAAACCACTCCAGTATCTTTGCCATGAAAACTCTATGGACAGTTCCAATAAGCATAACGATATGATGCCGGAAGATGAGCCCCTCAGGTCGGAAGGTGTCCAATATGCTACTGGGGATGAGCAGACGGCTAGTACGAGTAGCGCCAGAATGAATGAAGCGACTGGGCCAAAGCCGAAAGGACGCTCAGTTGTGGAAGTGACTGGTGGCGAAAAGACAGTCCGATGCTGTAAAGATTTTTATTCCATAGGAACCTGGAACGTCATATCCACGAATCAAGGCAAGCTGGACATGGTCAAACAAGAAATGACAAGACTGAACATCGACATTTTAGGAATCAGTGAACTAAAATGGACAGGAATGGGTGAATTTAATTCAGATGACCATCAGGTATACTACTGTGGACAAGAATCTCGCAGAAGAAATGGAGTAGCTTTCATAATCAATAAGAGAGTAGGAAAAGCAGTCTTGGGATACAATCCCCAAAATGACAGAATGATCTCAGTTCGAATCCAAGGCAAACCATTCAACATCACAGTGATCCAAATCTATGCCCCAACCACTGCTGCTGAAGAGGATGAAGTTGATCAGTTCTATGAAGCCCTACAACACCTTCTAGAAGCAACGCCAAAAAATGATGTGCTTATCATCATGGGGATTGGAATGCTAAAGTAGGAAGCCAAAAGATAACCGGGATAACAGGCAAGTTTGGCCTTGGAGTACAAAATGAAGCAGGCCACAGGCTGGTAGAATTTTGTCAAGAGAATACAATGGTCATAGCAAACACTCTTTTCCAACAACCCAAGAGACGACTCTACACATGGACATCACTAGACGGTCAACACAGAAATCAGATTGACTATGTGCTCTGCAGCCAAAGATGGAAAAGTTCTATCCAGTCAATAAAAACAAGACCAGGAGCTGATTGTGGTTCAGATCAAGAGCTTCTTGTTGCAAAATTTAGGCTTAAATTGAAGAAAGTAGGGAAAAGCACTAGGCCACTCAGGAATGAACTAAATCATATCCCCGACGAATACACAGTAGAGGTGACAAATAGATTTAAGGAATTAGATCTGATAGACAGAGTGCCTGAAGAACTATGGACGGAGGTTCGCAACATTGTACAAGAGGTAGCAACTAAAACCATCCCAAAGAAAATGAAATGCAAGAAATCAAAATGGCTTTCTGAGGAAGCTTTACAAATAGCTAAGGAGAGAAGGGAAGTGAAAGGCAAGGGAGAAAGAGAAAGATACACCCAATTGAATGCAGAATTCCAGAGAAAAGCTAGAAGAGATAAGAATGCCTTCTTAAATGAACAGTGAAACAAATAGAAGAAAACAATAGAATGGGGAGGACCAGAGATCTTTTCAAGAAAATTGGAGATATGAAGAGAACGTTGCATGCAAAGATGGGTATGATAAGGGACCAAAATGGTAGGGACCTCACAGAAGCAGAAGAGATTAAACAAAGGTGGCAAAATTATACAGAACAACTATACAAGAGTGAGCTTAACATCCCTGATGACCACAGTGGGGTAGTTACTGACCTGGAGCCAGACATCCTGGAATGTGAAGTCAAATGGGCCTTAGGAAGTCTGAACAACAATAAAGCTAGTGGTGCTGACAGCATTCAAGTTGAACTATTCAAAATCTTAAAGGACGATGCAGTAAAAGTGCTACACTCAATATGCCAGCAAATTTGGAAAACTCAACAATGGCCACAGGATTGGAAAAGGTCAGTTTACATTCCAATCCCAAAGAAGGGCAATGCCAAAGAATGTTCAAACTACCGCACCATTGCACTAATTTCTCATGCTAGCAAAGTTATGCTCAAAATCCTACAAGCTAGGCTCCAGCAATATGTGGACCGAGAACTTCCAGAAGTACAGGCAGGATTTCGAAGAGGCAGAGGAACTAGAGATCAAATTGCCAACATACGCTGGATCATGGAAAAAGCTAGGGAGTTCCAGAAGAACGTCTACTTCTGCTTCATTGACTATGCTAAAGCCTTTGATTGTGTGGAGCACAACAAATTGTGGCAAGTTCTTAAAGAGATGGGAATACCAGAGCATCTTATTTGTCTCTTGAGAAATTTATATGCAGGTCAAGAAGCAACAGTGAGAACTGAACATGGAATCACTGACTGGTTCAAAATTGAGAAAGGAGTTCGGCAAGGCTGTATACTGTTGCCTTGCCTATTTAACTTGTATGCAGAGCACATCATGAGAAATGCAGGATTAGAGGAGTCACAAATTGGGATCAAGATTGCAGGGAGAAATATCAACAACCTCAGATATGCAAATGATACCACTCTAATGGCAGAAAGTGAAGAGGAACTAAAGAGCCTGTTGATGCGGGTGAAGGAGGAGAGTGCAAAAGTTGGCTTGAAACTCAACATCAAGAAAACAAAGATCATGGCATCCGGCCCTCTCAATTCCTGGCAAATAGATGGGGAAGAAATGGAGATAGTGACAGATTTTATTTTCCTGGGCTCCAAGATCACTGCAGATGGGGACTGCAGCAAAGAAATTAAAAGACGCTTGCTCCTGGGGAGGAAAGCTATGGCAAATCTAGACAGCATCCTAAAAAGCAGAGACATCACCCTGCCAACAAAAGTGCGTTTAGTCAAGGCTATGGTCTTCCCAGTTGCAATGTATGGCTGCGAAAGTTGGACCATAAGGAAGGCCGAGCGTCAAAGAATTGAGGCTTTTGAACTCTGGTGCTGGAGAAGACTCTTGCGAGTCCCTTGGACTGCAAGGCGAACAAACCGGTCAGTCCTAGAGGAGATCAGCCCTGACTGCTCTTTAGAAGGCCAGATCCTGAAGATGAAACTCAAATACTTTGGCTACCTCATGAGAAGGAAGGACTCCCTGGAGAAGAGCCTAATGCTGGGAGCGATCGAGGGCAAAAGAAGAAGGGGACGACAGAGAATGAGGTGGCTGGATGGAATCACTGAAGCAGTAGGTGCAAACTTAAATGGACTCCGGGGAATGGTAGAGGACAGGAAGGCCTGGAGGATCATTGTGCATGGGGTTGCGATGGGTCGGACTCGACTTCGCACATAACAACAACAACAACATTGCTTACTACCCAAAGGAGTCTCAAAGCGGTTTACAAACACCTTTTCCATTTGTCTTTCCACAATAGTCAAACTGTGAGGTATGTAGGATTGTGAGAGATCTGAGAGAACTGGGAATGGGACGCAGTGACCCAGCAGGCCTCAGGTGTCTCAAAGCATTTTCCAATCGTCTTCCCCTTCTCTTTACATAGCAGACTCCCCATGAGGGAGGTGGGGTAGCGAGCCTCACAGGGAAGCTGGCAACCCTAAGAGGAAGACTCTGTGTGCACAGCAGTCTTGACCTTAGAAGGTTTTTAATACTGTTTTTTTATTTGCCAGGCCAAGGTTATTTGCCAGTTACTATTTCAGTTACTATGTGTCTCCAGACATTTACTTGTTCTCTATTTAGTTTCAGGCTGTAAATATTTATTTAGATCTTCCTGCACTTTCCAGACTCACAGGACTGATGCTGGTCTGCCTGTCTGTGCCCCAGAATACAAACAATTGCTGATAAGGGCTGGCCATAACCCATAGGCCAGGAGGGACACTCCTGCACCACTCCCTACCAACTGCAGGCAAAAATTGCTCATTTGAAGGCTGGACTCTGAGGCATTGTACGATTTTGAAGTCCCACCTCCAAACCTCCAGGAATATTTCCAACCCAGGGGTAGCCAACCTACAGGTGTGGCCTGGAGAGCTCCTGGAATTACAGCTCACCTGTAGAGTATAAAGATCAGCTTCCCAGGCAGAAAGGGCAACTTTGGTCAGGGTTGTGGTAGAGAAGAAACATTTAAGGCTTCCCACACAGGTTGTTGTTGAATTGAAAGACTTGAGGCCTACTATACAGGGTTGTTGTGCAGATGAAACAGGAGACAAAAGAGCCAGTTTCCTCTGCAGAATAACGCTGTGCAGTGGCCTCAAATCTGCAGAGAGTTGCAAAGAAGAAGGACACATGGCTTGGCTGTGTCTAACCCCCAGCCAGAGCAGTATTTTAAGTGAGAAGGGGCTTTTCTGTGGCCTCCCTGTCAGGCAACTATTTGGCAGAAGGGGAAAGTCCCCCCCCCCTCAAAAGGAAGGCCCTCAGGCTCCCCTTCATTGCTCTTGGAAAGACCTCCTTCCCTCAGTCAGGGGCTGTCAGAGGCTCCTTCGTAGCAGGCCTGAAGGGAGGGGGGAGGGGGAGCACTCTGCAGCCTCCTGCCAGCTCTGTCGGGGTTCTGAGGCAATTTACAGTTGGACATGACAGTTAGGACAGCCTTGGGGCGAAAAGGGCTGGCGCAGCCTGTCCAAGCCTCAGTTCTCATCCCCCTTGGCAGCCCTACTGACCTCCTCTCCCTTTGGTGGTCAGGAGCAGACTGGCAGCCAGACTGGGCTGGGTGAATGGAATTTTGGTCTGTCCTGGTGAGGGGCCAATAGGAAGGCACTTTGCGCGCCTCCCCATTGGCTGCTTGGCCCTGGATGGACACTCGGAGGGCCCAATCAGGAGCCGCTTTGCGGCTCCTGATTGGGCCCTCTGAGTTTTTATCCTCGACAGGGCCCGCCCTAACTCCTCCCCAGGTGGCCTTACTCTTTTATTTAATAGGACCAGTTAAAGATATTTAATAGGACCAGTTAAAGATGATTCTATGCACTAATGATGTAACATGGATCCAAGCTTAGAATGAAATTGTTGTTCAAAATTCTAGCTATTGCAGAAATTACTGTATTAAATAATTTCTGCTAAGATAAGAACACAAGAAAAGCCTTGCTGGATCAGACTAGAAACCGAACGACCAACATATGCCAGCTACCATCTTAAACATATCAAACAATTCATGGTGCACAGCAAGGCTCTGTGCTATGGCCACATATGTTCTAATTCTAAAAACATACATTCTTACTTGAAGACTCTACAGCAAATTTCTTTGGAACTAAAACATCTACATGATGAAGTCAGGAAACAGATTAAGAAAATCAGAATGGTACCCAGAGAAAACCTGTTGCAAGTTCAGCCCAAAAGATATCACTAATGGTCAACTACAAGATGGAGTCACTGAAGCAGTCGGTGCAAACTTAAATGTACTCCGTAGAATGGTAGAGGACAGGAGGGCCTGGAAGACCATTGTCCATGGGGTCACGATGGGTCGAACACAACTTCCCAACTAATAACAACAACAAGTTGTACAGCTCTCAACTAAAAACAGTTCAACGCATCATCATTCCACTAGATATAGACAGTTCATTCCTCTTTGAGGAAAGGTTAGCACTACCTTTGAGTGAGAAGAAAAGATAGTTAAATCCTGGATTGAGGAAAAGAGAAAGAAAGGATGCAGGAGTCAGGTTCAAGGTATAACATGCTGGTTGTTTTCTTTCTGGAGGTAATGGTTACAATTGTTACTCTGCCTGTTCATGTAACCCCTTCTTTATTCTGGATGCTCTTTTTTGTAGTCTAATTAATCAACTGTTGTGGTTTTTTTTGGCCTAGTGCTTCTGTTATTTTGTTGAGTGACTAAATCAAGAAATATCAGTTCTAGGAGTCAGTTAGCTGTTACATGCCATCCCAGATCAGCTGGGCTATTAGGCCAAAGGAAAAAACACTTAAGTGTGGAGTTCCACAGGGTGCAGTCCATTCTCCAACCTTATTCAACATCTTTATGTGCTCTCTTGCTCAACTGGTGCGAAGATTCCTGCTTGGGTGCCATCAATATGCATTTAACACCCAGCTCTTTCTGCTGATGGGTGACTATCCTGATTCATCTCCAGAATCTTAAGCCAGATGTCTGGAAGCAGTGACAGGACGGCTCAAGCAGAGTTTCCTGAAACTCAGCCCTTCAAAGATGGAGGTCCTGTGGCTAGGTAGGAAAGCAAGGAAGCACAATTGCCCATCTTGGACAGGGTACAACTATCAGTGACTCACTCCACCAGGAACTTTGGTGTGATCCTGGCCACCTCCCTCTCCACTGAGGCGCAGATCATGAAAATAGCGCGGCTGGTGTTCTACCACCTGTGCCAAGCCAATCTACTAGCACCCTGCTCGGCCTCAGAACATGTAGCCACAGTGATCCATGTGACAGTCACCTCCAGACTAGATTTATGCAACTCGTTCTACTCAGGCCTACCCTTATCCCTGACCCAGAAACTACAACTGGTCCAGAACACAGTGGCCAGGGTCCTCACAAGCACACTGTGGAGATCCCACATTTGGCCTGTGCTCAAACAGCTGCACTGGCTACCAGTTGAATCCCGAATCAGGCTTAAGATCCTGGTACTCAATTTAAGACCTTACGTGGGCTGGGTCCAGCATACCTGAGAGATCGCCTCTCTGTATGCACCCCACAAAGAGCTCTGTGGTCCGCCATCTCCAACAGGCTGGTGATCACTGGCCCCAAAGAAGCACATCTAACCTCAACCAGGGTCAGAGGCTTCTCCATCCTGGCCCCCACCTGGTGAAATGAGCTCCTAGAAGAAATCAGGCCCTGTCAGAGCTACCAGGGTTTCACAGGGCCTGCAAAACTGAACTCTTCTGCCATGCATTTGGTTGAGGTCCAACATAAATAACAACACCTACTGAGCCACCAGAACACCTCGCCTCACACAGATGTGTCCTTGGAACAAACAAAGGGCAACCCTGGATTGACCAATCTATGGGATTCAGTTAGCTGGAAATGTCACAGTTAATGCTTCAATTATTGGGGGGGGGGGGGGAGAAATCATTACCAACTGTTACACTCATTACTTTTGTCATCCTGTTATTACACTGTATCTGTATTATGGTTTCCAAGTTTTGTGTAAACCACACTGATCTGTAAAGGGAGGGCAGTATATAAATATAAGAAGTAAATAAAATAATACAACTACGTACGTATATTTTCTCAGGAGCTGTTAAGAATCCTCCTGGTCAAAAAAGGAGTCTTACTGAGAGCAGCAAGTAGGGAACAAGTCGACGGGAAAGTATGAAGACCTAAGGGTGGCAGCCAGTGGACCCCCGTGTTCGCCACTGCACCTTTCATAGAACACACCACTTGCCAGAAGGCTCTTGTCTTCCTAACAGCTTAACCCCCCGCAGTGGCCCTACAGCCCATTTGAAGCCGTTTCCCTCCAAGAGCGCATGCCCCTCCCTCTAGCCACGCCCCCTCACCCTTTCCCCGACGAGTGGGTGTGACTTCTCCTTTGAGTTCCCTCCCGCTCTCTCCTTCCTCCCCGTGGGGAGGGCGAAAGGAGGGTTGGCGCAATGCGCTTGCGCCCTGCGCGCGCGGACCTATCCGGCCCGTTGCAGTCGGCAGTGCCACCGTGAGGATCCGCTCGGGCGCTGGCGGCGGATGTCGCAGACGTTCCCACTGCCAGGGAGGGAAAAGCAGAGGAACGGTTGGCTGCCGAGTTATTCTCTGGACCGGCGCGAGGCTGCAGCCATGGAGGTGCCGCTGCAGTCACACGCTTGGGGCTGGGGAGGGTCTGCGGAGGCCGCGTGCCAAGCCAAGCTCCGCTTCGGCGCCGAGCGGGGAGCCCAACAAGACGCCTGAGGGCGGCCTCCGAGCCTGCGGTGCGGGGTCCAGCAACAAGCTTGGGGACCGAGGGGCGAAGCCGAATATCGCCTCCACCTCCCTGCCGCCGCAGCAGTCCCGGAGGGGGAGGCGCTTGGCTTGTGGGCTGGCGCGCGAGGGAGGGGTGACTCGCGGAGGGCAGAGACGAATAAACCAGCCTCTCCGTCGGCCCACTCCCCAGGGCTTCCCGAAGAGACAACGCTGCGCCTCTTGGGCCGCCTTGTCCTCCGTCTCCTTGGCCGAGATTCGGAGGTAGGCCGACCCGGAGTGGAGCCGCGCGGGAAAGCCGAAGCGAAGGATTCCTTGGCCTCTTAAGGATCATCTTGCGTGTCAAAGCTTTTGATACGAGGGATTTTGTCTCGCTATCTGTTGCCTTGCTGTTTTCCCTGCCAACTGTGGTAGAGTTTGGAATATATCCTGACTTATTTTCTTCTGAATTGGTTAAAAAAAAAAAGAAGGCGTAGGGCTTCTCCCTTCCTTCCCTAATCCGCATCAGTTTAAGCTTTCTCGAAGATCTCTGTGGACAGAAGGGACTCCATATCTGCCAGGCACTGGGGATGCCTTCCGCTCTTAGACTGGTGGGAATTTGTTTTTGACTATGGCATGGAATGAATAATTGATGGATTTCAGCATATTGTAGATACAAGCCCATTTATTCGACAAAGCTTTGATGATAACAGTCAACTGAAGGCGTTTCTAAGGGCTGAAGATGATCCTAAAGTGTGTTTTATCTTCCTGGAACTGTTTACCTGCTGTGCCCATTTTGGTCCTGTTTAATTGTTACACTGTCCTAGCCAGTGCAGATAATACGAATCAAGCACCTTATTCAGCCCTGGTAAATGTGACTGTATGGAATACTGAGCGTTCTACACCAATTTTACTAAGGCTTGACCGTGGACGCTATGGACAGAATTCTCCTAAAGTAGCTGTCAAAGGTCTGCTGGTGGTACCTTTACCAATCAATGGAGGTAAGCCTTTCCTTTTTCCCTCCTGTTCTCAGTGAATAACTACAGGGATACATGTCTGATTAGAAATACAGATTTATGTTGGTTTGCAGAAACTATCTGGAACCCCATGCCTTCCCAAACCCCAAAGATTCCAAGGGCTGTCAGGTGTTTAAATATTTTCTGTAATCTTCAGTATTAGAAAGCAAAGTGATATGGCAGTATGGTGGATGACTGTTTCTTTGGCGGATGCCTAGAAATGTAATCTTGAAATTGCTTTGTCATCATAATCTGCTTCACAAATATACATATAATAACAAATATGTGTCTGCAAATGCATGTATTAGTTCTCTCATCTGGTAGGTGGAACTAAATGAAGTTACCTGGTGAACTGAACTCAGTGACAAACCTTTTGCTGTCATGGAAGGTAGCCCTTAATGAGTAATGAAAGGCATTAAATAGAGAAGATTGAAACAAATATCCCCTAAATCTAACATTATCCTGTAGCATTGGTTCACCTTAAATAGATACAGGACAATATTAATATTTGTGTCATACAAACTTTGAGCCTTGTATTCAGTACCTTCAGTGCTTGTTCCGAGAAGTATCAGCTCTATAGTTATTGGAGTTTCAGGTCTTCACTTTTTTGAAAAAGAGAGAAATAAAGGGAACAAGGAAAACTTTCTTAAGTACTAATTTATCATCTTAGTAAAGTGGGTATAGAGTGCTCAGAATTCCATACAGTTACATTTAGCATTTCCTGTATACTCAACCTTAGGTTATTATTATATAGATAGATATAAAAATGAACTTTTCAGGTACATGTTTAGATGAATTAATGTACTTTTAAAACTTAATTTTGATTCCTAAAGATAACCCAATTAAATGAAGCACAAATCCAGTATATTTATATCTGATATAGGCAACCCTGTAAATTACATATAATCTCAGTTTAATTTTAATGTTCTTGAAGTAATATGTATGTTTTCACAGTCAAGTACATTCACGATTGTTTCCCCCCAACACTCTTAATGTTTTAAGCTTTCTGTGAACAATTAATTTTACTAGTTTTTAAAACTTCCGAGCCACCTTTCCAAATGGTGTGTTTATGTATACCGAACAATATAAAATAACAGTGAAACAGCAGCAATCAGTGTTAACATGATAGCTAAAACTTTGAAATTATGAATACTGAGCCTCTCTGAGGAGTGGTGCAAGAGCTGTGGCATCAACACAAATATCCACTGAAATATTGTCTGTGCAGAGAATTTCAGTTAGTAGGGAGGTTCCTTTTGAAGAAAATCCTAAAATATATTGGGCCCAGGCTCTTCAGGCCTTTATAGGTAATGCTGAATGCTTAAGTTCTGTGAGAAAACCAGTAATGCATCTGAGAAAAATGGTGAAATATACTGCATAAGTCATATTCCAAACAGCAAAGAGAACATGGTATTTAGCTGCAGCCCCTGGCCCTTTACAACACACATCGGGTGTCATTGTCTCCCATCACTCCCAGATGGGACTATCTCGTTGCAGAGAAACAAGCTCAGGGTTCCCATTGATTTGTCATTGTCATGAGTTAAAATTTCCATGAAAATAAAATGTTCCTTATGTTCATTGTTGTGGCGTGTCTGTATCTTATTTTGAAGGGATGTTTAAACATTACCATAGCGATCAGAGAGCGTTAGGGCAGTGGTTGAGAGTAGAGGAGTAAATTACCCCCCCCTTGGGCCTCTGTAAAAGGCGTTGAGTGGTCCCCGGTGTTGAGTGGTCCCCGGTGATAAAAAGGTTGGGGACCACTGCTTTAGATGATAGCTGGAAAGAATGCAGGGGATCAGATTAGAGGTTGTAGGTAGCTGTCAGTCCACCCCCCCCCCTTTCCAAAAAAGATTGTGTATAATGATGGCGTTGGAATGGAAACATTCCATGAAAACCTACTCTGCAAAGGGGGCTGGGGGTGGAAATATACCAAGCATATAATCATGGGTAGGTTACAAAAATTGAGTGTAACACTCTATGTCAAAAACTGTTGTACAAAGTCATTTAAAAATCCTCCTATATTATTTATTTATATTTATATACTGCCCTCCCCTGTGGCATATGTGCATATAGTATTCAAGCATAGAATAAGCTCTAAATTAGTGGTCCCCAATCCCCGGTCCGGGGACCAGTACTGGTCCGTGGATCAGTCGGTACTGGTCAGAAGCTCCTTGTCATCCTCTGCTGCCTCTGCTGCTGCCTCAGGGGCTGCCCTGCTTCTCTGCCACTGGCTCACCTTTGGTGCTCTCCAGCGGCCGCCATGGCTGGGGCTCCCCCTCGGCGTAGCACTGCGCAGCTGCTGCTGGCAGCGCCCCTCAGTGGGCGGTGGGATGTCAGGGGCACCAGCAGGAAAGCAAGTGGAGCAGGGGCTCAGGCGACGACGTCCCTCGGCAAAAGACTACCTCCCCTGGGCCTCAGTATAATTGTCAGGTGTTGACCAGTCCCCGGTGATAAAAAGGTTGGGGACCACTGCTCTAAATGAATACTTTTGAATACTTCCTTTGCAGCTGGCACTTAGTGAGAGTTAGGCCTGAATAATTTCTATTATTCGTCTTTCTTTCCTTCCTTCAGTTCTTACCTCTCCTTCTTTTCATCTGCTCTTTTCCAGTAGCATTTAATCTCCATATACCTCCTTCCTCTGTTGAACTGAAACTTGGACAAATATAGTATTTGTCCCCAACTCTTGAAACATTTAAAACTTGAACCATTTTAAGAAGGGACATCACATTTACCCTGGATATAATAAACACTGTACTTTATGCTCTAAATTATTTAATGTTAATATTGCTGGAAAATGTAAGATTTAGATGAATCTAGATTTGGATAAAACACAAACTCCTTAAACCACAAAGCATTTCAGACATCTTTACTTCTAAATGCTCCTTCAATCAGATTGTCTGCATCTGTTCCCAATCTTAGCCATGCAAAGTATGGTCATCTATGCTGCTAAACCTAGGAAAAATTAAAATCATAGAATCATAGTACATAGTACAGTAGAATCAAAATAGTACACTCGTGGTTCTAAAGCGGTCTCCTTATGATTTCTCTCAGTGCTTGGATATCAATGTAAAAAGGTACTGAGACTGAGTATAAAATGATGTGCAATTGCTTTTTTTAAGAAGAAGAAAATGCAAAGCCATTTATAAATGCCACAGAGCTTCTTATCCAAACTGGGTCCAAAGAAGGGGAAATAAGCTTTTAAAGGGTCCCAGAACAAAATAACATAGGACCTTGGTCTGTATATACCAGGGTGTATCTTGTAGAAGTAGAAGTACACCACAATAAAATGACATGGAAAGAGAGTGTGTGTTATTGTATATTTAAAATGTTTTTTAAATTATTGTTATTATTTTATTATTATTATCATTATTATTATTTAATTTGTAACCCACTCCCAAGCAGGCTCATGGCAGGTTACAGGTGTCCTGTTAAAATGCCCATTAAAACGGACAAGAAAAGATAAAATAACCAACAGCCCAAGAATGTGGCGGAGAAACCCCCCTATGCCCAACTCCTAATACTACCTCCAGAGGGAGGAGGCAGGAGAGACAAGATACCCAAAGTTGTAGCGAGACACCAGGGAAGCCCATCGATTCCCACCCACCACTGGCCCAGCCTCAACCATAGACCAGGCGGAAGAGGTCCATTTTACAGGCCCTGCGGAACATTTGAAGTTCCTGCAGGGGACCACAGCTCACCCTGGAGCTCATTCACCAGGTCAGGGCCAGGACTGAAAAGGCCCTGGCCCTGGTTGAGGTCAGGCATGCTTCTTTGAGGCTGGGAACAACCAGTAAGTTATCACCCAGAGTGTAAGGCCCTGCAGGAGGAATAGGGCGATAGGCAGTCCCTCAAGTACGTGGGTCCCAACCCACGTAAGGCCTTGAAAGCTAATATCAAAATCTTGAACCGGATGTGGACAACAACTGACAACCAATGCAGCTTCCTCAGCACAGGCTGGATGTGGGCCCTCCATGGTGTTCCTGTGAGAACTCTAGCAGATGCACTTTGTACCAGCTGGAGTCTCCAGATCAAGGACAAGGGAAGGCCTGCATAGAGTGTGTTACAAAAGTCTATTCTGGAGGTGACTGTTATATGGATCACCGTGGCCAGGTGCTTGGGACAGGTAGGCTGCGGGGCCTGTGGGGGCCTTCTTACCTCAAGAAGATGGTTTTTACACATGCAGCAACTGTAAATTAGTGGCTCTGCTGGAGGAGAAAGTATGGTGATTAGAGGAATGTTTGAATATGTTGCAGCATATAAAGGAGGGTGAAGAGTTCTTCGACAGAACTCATAAACCTCTCTTGAGAGAGCAAGTGCAGGAGGAGAGAAAGTTATCATCAGAACAAATAAAGGATCACCGAACACAAGAGGGTATTAAATGGAAGGCTGTTACACATAGGAGTAGAATAATAAGGAGAAGCTCTGCCCCATTGATGCTCAACAATCGTTTTGAGGATATGCCTGAAGATGTTGTTTCAGGAACACAGGAGCATGAGCAATTCTCCATGAAGAGCAAGCCCCTACAAAAATCAGGAAACAAGTAACAGGCCCCCTCAGGTAAGAGTTCTAGGACTCCTCCCCCACATACCCCACAAAGCTCAAGAAGCACTTAACAAGACCCCACAGGTGATTGTTCTAGGTCTGCTCCCAAGGGTACAAAGAAATGGGTACTGGTGATTGGAGATTCCCTGCTGAGAGGAGTTGAAGCCGAAGTGTGTAGACGAGACATTGTCTCAAGAGGTCTGCTGCCTGCCTGGTGCACGCATCAAGGATGTCACAGAACCGCTGGACAGGCTCATCAAACCCACAGATCATTACCCTCTCCTTCTCATCCATGTAGGAACAAATAATACTGCCCAGCACAGCATGGAACTTATTAAGGAAGCCTTTGTGGATCTGGGGGAAAAGGCAAAGGACCTGGGAGCATAAGTTGTGTTTTCATCAGTCCTTCCTGTAAGTGGTCATGACTTAGCATGGGAGAGAAAAATCATGCAAGTAAATGACATCACTAGTGTCATCGGGTAAGATTTGGGTTTCTGGATCATGGTCTATGATATCAATATGAGGGCCTACTATCAGGTAATGGTGTGCACCTCACAAGGGATAGAAAAAGTATTTTTGGGAGAACCCTTGCATACCTGGTAAAGAGGGCTTTAAACTAAATCCAAAGGGGAAGTGAGGTGTAAATTCAGAACCTGGTATGATGGCAAGAATTGAAGATTGGGAAGATTGCAAAGCTACAGGAAATGGCACATAAGCAGGGAAGTACTAACTCACAAGGAAGGTCAAAAGCCAAAACTATGGGGCACACAAAAGATGCATGGCAATGTCTCTACAGTAATGCACAAAGTATGGGAAACAAGCAGGAGGAACTAGTAATCCTAATAAAGGAAGGGGACTATGACCTAATTGGAATCACAGAAACTTGGCGGGATAATACTCATAATTGGAATACTAGAATAGAGGGGTACAGTCTATTCAGAAGGGACAGACAAGTAAATAAGGGGAGATGTAGCAATATATGTTAAGAATCTTTATACTTGTGAAGAAATACAGGTACCTGAGCGTGAAAGTTCAGTTGAGTATATTTGGGTGAATATAAAAGGAGTAGGAAAGGAGAATGGTATTATTGTGGAGGTCCGTTATAGCAGCGGTCCCCAACCTGCTTGTAGTCGGGGACCGCCTCCGAGGTTGGGAGAGAGCCGGCGGCCCGGCCACAGCAGCTGCACGTAAACGCGCACGCGCAGTTGCCGCACATGTGCGTTTTTGCCACTAGGTGGTGCTAATGCGCATGCACAGAATAGCCACACGTGCGCGTTTTTGCCAGCAGGGGGCGCAAACACGCATGCGCGGTGGCTCCGTGCATGCGCGTTTGCATCGCTGGAGTGCCAGCGGCTGCGCCTGCCTCTTCCCCCCCTCTCGCTGCGGGGGGAGGGGAAGGCAGGCGCGGCCGCTGGCGGCACGGTACCATGGCCTTAACGGCCCGGTACCGGGCCGCAGACCGGGGGTTGGAGACCTCTGCGTTATAGACCACCAAGCAAGTCAGAGGAATGAGATACTCCTAGACCAAATTACACAATACTCAAAGAGGGGGAAAACAGGTGGTCATGGGTGACTTCAATTACCCAGATATCTGTTGGAAGACCACCTCTGCTGAAAATACAAACTCCATTAATTTCTTAACTTGTCTTGCTGACAGCTTCATTTCCCAGAAAATAGAGAGGGGAACCAGGGGGTCTGCTATTTCAGACTTTATTCTCTCATCAATAGGGAAGAACTGGTAGATGAGGTGGAAGTAGTAGGCACACTTGGTAGTAGTGACCACGTGATTTTGGAATTTTCAATTGTGGGAAATAGAAAACCTTTACATAGTTAGATGTATAGACTGGATGGAATTCAGAAAACCAGATTTTAACAAACTTAAAGGAATGTTGGGTAAAGTTCTATGGTCAGAAAGAGTTAAAGAGATGGGAGCCCTAGAGGGCTGGAAGTTTCTTAAAAGTGAAATACTGAAGGCTCAATCACAAACAATTTCCTTGAGAAGAAAAGATGGAAGGAACCTAAGTAAGCCAAGGTGGCTCCATAAGCAGTTGTCAAATGATTAGAGGAATAAAAAAGAGTCATTTAGGAAATGGAAGGAAGGCCTTATTACCAAGGATGAGTATAAACAAATAAACAATAATTGTAAGGGGAGTGTTAGAAAAACTAAAGCTCAATATGATCTTAGGCTAGCAAGAAGTGTTAAACATAGCAAAAAAGGGTTCTTTAGTTATATTTCAAGTAAGAAAAAGAGTAGGGACTCTGTAGGACCACTGCAAGGATGTGTAAATGAAATTATAACAGACTAGTATTAAAGTCCTTTGTAGCTGATACAACAGGCGCTAGCGGTGGGGAGGGAGGAAAATAGCCAAAAGAGAGGGAGGTAGAAAGGAACAGAGTGATTAAGATTGAGAGAGCTTGGCATTGGGAAGAGTAAGGGGAGTGGTTGTCTAGTCTGTAAGGGTATGAGGCTGAATATGTGTTGTGGGGGTGGTGGTGACAAATGAGGGGGTGGGTATGGAGAGATTGGTGTCAAGAAACTGTGGTTTGGAATGTTCATTGAATGTGGGAGAGGACTGACTTTTGGGAATTGTGGCATAGTGGTTACAGATAAGCTTTCAAGAGCTATATCTTCAGATATGCAAAGGGAAAATCAGACTGGAGACTGTTCTTAGGGGGAGATTACATGGCAACCAAATCCTCAGAGTTCTGTGGCCCTACTCCTTCTGTCTCCATTTTTTTTACTTTTGATATAATGTTATGTGCCCACATGCTTCTTTCACTGTTGCCCCTTAGAAGAAGAGATGCATTTGTGTACTCTCCTGTTTACTAACATAAGGAGTCACAAAGCAGTTTACAAGCACCTTCTCCCTTCATCTCCCCACAATAGACAACCTGTGAGGGATGTGGGCTGTGAGAGGTCTGAGAGAACTGGGAATGGCCCATAGTCACCCAGCAGGCCTCAGGTGTCTCTAAGTAGTTTAAAATTGCCTTTCCTTCCTCTCCCCGTAAGACACCCTATGAGGGAAGTGGTGCTGAGAGCTCTGAGAGAACCTGAAATGGTCCCCAGTCATCCAGCAGGCCTCAGGTGTCTCTCTCTAAGCAGTTTAAAATCGCCTTATCTTCCTGTCCCCATAACAGACACCTTATGAGAGAAGTGGGTATGAGAGAACTGGAAAGGCCCATAGTCACCAAGTGGGTATGAGAGAACTGGAAAGGCCCACAGTCACCAAGTAGGCCTCAGGTGTCTCTAAGCAGTTTAGAATTGCCTTCCCTTCCTCTCCCCATAACAGACACCCTGTGAGGGAGTGAGGCTGAAAGCTCTGAGAGAACTGGGAATGCTCCACAGTCACCCAGCAGGCCTCAGGTGTCTCTAAGCAGTTTAAAATTGCTTTACCTTCCTTTCCCCATAACAGACACCCTATGAGAGAAGTGGGGCTGAGAGGTCTGAGAGAACTGGAAAGGCCCACAGTCACCTAGCAGGCCTCAGGTGTCTCTAAGCAATTTAAAATTGCCTTCCCTTCCTCTCCCCTTAACAGACACCCTGTGAGTGAAGTGCGGTTGAGAGCTCTGTGGGAAATGGTTCACCCTTTGAGAGAAGTGGGGCTGAGAGGTCTGAGAGAACTGGAATGGTCCACAGTCACCCACCTCCCCTGGACTGCCCTCCTTAGACATCCTCTCTGCCTCCCCTGTCTCAGCCTATGCCTAAAGGGGCCCAAGTAAAGAAGGCATCTTCTGAGCCACGGAAAAAGAAACAGAAAAAAAATCTAAATTGTGGCAGAAAAACGGCCATTGGATGCCCTGAAGGCCGTCTCTTGACGTCGGCAGTTGCCATCTCTGCTTCCTCGATGTCGAACGTCCATGGTGTTGACGGTAGTGTTGACGTCGACTCATCATTGGGAGCGAATGCCAAATGCCTGCATCACGTCCCAGCGACACTGGGGCGCCATCATGCTCGGCATCGATACTTGCCTCCTCACAGCAGCATGTGACTGGCTATGATTTTGAGGACGATGTTCTCATGATGTCTGAGGGTCGTTCTACTAAGAGGAGTTGTTTGGACTCTGATAGACCATCTGCTGATTGTTTCTCATGATAGGTCTCAGTGCAAATGATGTTGCCTCCTGACTGGGAGAGTTGGAATAGGCACAGAGAGCAGGCTAGACACAGTGTGCCATCTCATCCTTCTGTTTTGACATCCCTTCCTCCTTGACGTTGACTCGATGCCAACAGCCTCTTGGCACCGAGAGATGTTATGGGGACATGGAAGATGACTCTCCTGATGATCTGGTTCGGGAGCCAGCATCTATTTCCCCAGTGGATGATCTTCATATGTACTCAAAACAATTGATCCGAATGGCAAAGTCTCTAAAGTTGTACTTACCTTACTATGGATCCTGACCTGGATGATCCTATAATGGACATATGATATAACTACAGCTCTAGGCCTGTAGCTTTACCTTTTATTAAAAGGATTCAGAGGGTAATTCTTACACTGTGGGAGAACCTTGCAACTATCCCTGCTTCTTCTTGCAAAATAGAAGCAATGTATAAGGGGCAGGGGCAGGACTGCTCTTATCGCATCATCCCAAAGCCAACTCTTTTATTTCAGCTGTACTCCCTTCCAGAGACTGGGCAGATATGCATTCTTCTCCCCATGATAGGGAGGGAAGAAAGATTGATGTTATGGCTAGGAAGCCATAACGTTTCCTCTTCAATGGGAATTAGTCTCTAATTATGGGTCAGTATCAGACCTCCTTATGGGATAAATTGACCCTGATGCTTGATTATTTGGATCCTACACATCACCCTCAGGCTAAAGCCGTTGATTGCAGATGGTATTAAATTGATAAAGCAGCAAATAAATGCAGCTAGACATCAGGCAGATTGCCATGGTAGGGCAGTGGTGACAGCAATTGCATTTCAGAGGCATGCTTCGCTGCGCTCCTCTACATTGCCTTTTGATACTAGAGCGAGAGTGGAGGACATGCCCTGAGAGGGCAAGGAACTTTTCAGCGCTCTGACTGATGAGGTCATGGAGACCATGCGAAAATATACCCTGGCAGCCAAGACCTTGGGTATAAATTCAGGGGCAAATCAACATTCTAAGCCCAGGTATGTGCAACACCACAGATATTTTGGATCTTGATCCTTTAAGTTTTTGAACCATAGGTCCTCTTCTTTTGTTCCTCACACTGGTGGGGGTAGTAATAGGTCCTCGTTTACTAATAGGGGACGGCATCAAAATAATGGCAGAGGCCGTAGTCAGAGTTTCCCAGCCAGGGAGTCCAAGGGAATGGGTTCTCGCAATGACTGGATTCACACTGTTTTTGAATAGCTTAAATGTTTTTTATGTTATTTGGTGTTAAATTACTGTTAGTTATTGGATCCTAAGAATAATAAAGGATGTTTATTCTGTTTTCATTATATTTTGTGATACAATCAGTATCCCAAAATGGCCAACTGTCACCTCCTCATTTTTAACAGGTTAGGCGGAAACTTTTCTGAATAAAGGAGCAATTTCCTCTCTGGGAACTAACTCTCTATCTCCAGGTTTTTATTCCAATTTTTTTTTTTTTTTTTGCTATAGACAAACAAGGAAGAGGAAAACGTTCAGTATTGGATTTACATGCTCTAAATAGAGCGGTTAAGGTGAAGAAGTTTAGGATGCTCTCCATCCAGGAGATTCTCTCCTTTTTGTCAAAGAACACGTGGTTTGTGTCCTTGGATCTCTAAGACGCTTATTTCCATATTACTATTCACCCATCCTGTAGGAAATTTCTTAGGTTTGTGTACAATGGCTTAAACTATCAATATAATGTTTTACCTTTTGGCCTTGTATCAGCACCATGAGTTTTTTCTAAATGTGTAGCAGTAGTTATGCAATATCTGGTTTCTGAAACGGTTCAATCCTCTTTGGGATTCTCCATGGGTTAAGTTTTCAATTCCTCAAAGTTTGGTCAGGTACCTTGGCTGGTGGTCCTGTCAGGCAAACCTTTGGGAGGGAGTGCCATTTGGGATAGTGGCCCATGATATTACATTATTTACAGATGCCTCACCCCAGGGTTGGGGTGCCCATACAGACCATAGCTTGGTGCAAGGGAAGTGGTCCTCAGTTGAGCAGGGATCGCATATAAACATTCTGGAGTTGAGGGCTATTAAAAATGCCCTTGCTTCTCTTACAGATGTTCTTGTGGATCACAGAGTGCTTATAACGACAATCAGTACTACAGCAAAATTCTATATAAACAATATATAATTTGGGGGGTATAGTTTCCCCCAGACTGTGCTGGGAGGCTGTCAAGATCTGAGATCTAGCGGTCAAGTTTCACATGAGCATCTTGGTTATACACATAGCAGGGACATCTAATACCATAGCAGACACTCTAAGCAGGTGTTCCCTAGGAGATCTTGAATAGTTGATATAATCTACTTACCTCCATATTTTTCTAAAATGCGGATTCCCAGACTTAGATTTGTTTCCAACCAGAACAAACGCAAAGTATCCTGCATTTTGTTCCAGGGCAGGGTTAGACCCACTATCACTTGGGGACACTTTCCAACTGCAATGGTCTGGCTCCCTATTTTATGTGTACCCTCCTCTAGCTGTACAGTAGCAAAACAGGGAAGACAACACTCATGTAATTCTTCTCACCCCATATTGGCCATAGAGAACCTGGTGTCCTCTCCTGAGGTCAATCTGGTTTATCTCCCAGACACACCGGATTTATTCCACATAGGGTTCCATCACCATCCGTAGGTCTACCATCTGCATCTGATGGCGTGGCTAAATTATCCTCAACAGGATTGGAACTGGAAGTCTGAAGTGTGTTAGAGGCAGCAAGGAAGACTTCTACACGTTTGTCTTACTCTAGAAAGTGGCATCATTTCCAATCGTGGACTATGGAAAAGGGAGTGGATCCCTTTACTTGTTCTCTTGATACTATTCTGGAGTACTTACTATCTCTGAAAAATAGCGGTTTGGCACTAGCCTAAATAAAGGTTCATTTAGCAGCTATTTCATCATTACATGAACCAGTGGATGATATGTCTATTTTTTGCACATAGGTAGTAAAAAACATTTTTGAAAGGTTTGTGTAATTTGTATCCTCCCCAGTTGCCAGTTTCTCCACAATGGAGTTTGTCATTAGTGTTGTCACATTTAATATATAAACCTTTTGAATCTTTGGCCACAGTTGACTTCCATTTTTTATCTTATAAAGTACTATTTTGGGTAGCGATCACTTCAGTGAGAAGGGTGGGGGAACTAGCAGAACTTAGGTGTGGTCCTCCTTTCCTTCAATTTAATGCAGATCAGGTGTCTCTACCTTCACTGGCATTTCTCCCTAAAGTGGTCTCTAAATTTCATCTAAATCAACCCATAACACTGCCTGTGTTCTTTCTGAATCTATCTTAAGAAAGCTTCTTGGAGAACAGGTGATGTATCAGATGATTTGTTGTGGTTATTAGGTGCAAAGTCATGTCCGCCCCATTGCGACCCCATGGACGCGATGGGTAGAGGACAGACCTTCCTGTCCTCTACCAATCCTCGAAGTCCATTTAAGTTTGCACCAACTGCTTCAGTGATTCCATCCAGCCACCTCATTCTCTGTCGTCCCTTTCTTCTTTTGCCCTCAATCGCTCCCAGCATTAGGCTCTTCTCCAGGGAGTCCTTCCTTCTGAAGAGGTGGCCAAGGTATTTGAGTTTCATCTTCAGGATCTGGCCTTCTAAGGAGCAGTCAGGGCTGATCTCCTCTAGGACTGACCAGTTTGTTCACCTTGCAGTCTAAGGGACTCGCAAGAGTCTTCTCCGGCACCAGAGTTCAAAAGCCTCAATTCCTTGACACTCGGTCTTCCTTATGGTCCAACTTTCACAGCCATACATTGCAACTGGGAAGACCATAACCTTGACTAGACACACTTTTGTTGACAGGGTAATACCTCTGCTTTTTAGTATGCTGTCTAGATTTGCCATAGCTTTCCTCCCCAGGAGAAAGCGTCTTTTAATTTCTTTGCTGCAGTCCCCATCTGCAGTGATCTTGGATCCCAGGAAAATACCTCCATTTCTTCCCCATCTATTTGCCAGGAACTGAGAGGGCTGGATGCCAAGATCTTCATTTTCTTGATGTTGAGTTTCACACTTAACAAATTTGCAGATAATAGTAAACTAGGAGGGGTAGCAAGCACAACAGTAGACAGAATCAGAATACAGGATGATCTTGATAGGCTCGAGAACTAGTCTAAACTGAATAAAATGAAATTCCATAGGGACAAAAGTAAAGTTCTGCATTTAGGTAGGAAAAACCATCTACACCAATATAGGATGGGGGAGACTTGTCTTGGTAGTAGCAAAAAGGATCTAGGAGTCTTAGTAGACTATATATTAAACATGAGTCAGCAGCATGACTAAAAAGTCAGATGGTATTTTGGGCTGTATGAAATTGAGTATCGTGTCCAGATCACGGGAGGTGATGGTACCGCTTTACTTTGCTCTGTTTTGGCCTCACTTGGAGTACTGTGTTCAGTTTTGGGCACCCCAGTTGAAGAGGGATGTTGACAAACTGAAGTGAGTTCAGAGGATGGCAACAAAGATGGCGACGGGTTTGGAGACTAAGACATATGAGGAAAGGTTGGGGGAGTTTGGTCTATTTAGCCTGGAGAGGAGACGACTGAGAGGGGATCTGATAGCCCTCTTAAAGTATTTAAAAGGGTGCCATAAAGAGGATGGAGCAGAGTTGTTCTCTCTTGCCCCGGAGGGACGGGCCAGATCCAATGGGATTAAATTAATTCAAAAGAAATTCCATCTAAACATCCGGAAGAAGTTCCTGACAAAGCAGCTCATTGGAATAGGCTTCCTTGGGAGGTGGTTGGTTCTCCATCTTTGGAAATTTTTAAACAGAGGCTGGATATAACAGAGAGGCTGATTCTGTGAAAATTCAAGGGGGTGGTAGGTTACAGTGTCATTATTAGGATTGTGGGCATCCTGCATGGTGCAGGGGGTTGAACTAGAAGACCCAGGAGATCCCTTCCAGCTCTATGATTCTATGAGTGTAGTAGCCGAGCTTGGTGAATATGGTAAAATTCCTGGCCACTTACCTTCTTTACCTCCATAGTTAGGGAGACGTCAATGGTCACACACAAATTCCTGGCCTGTGGTGTGGTCGTAAGTTACATTCCTACCAGGCTTGGTAATCACGATTCCTGGCCCACCCCACCAGCTACAGGACCTCCGTCTTGGAGGTGTTGAATTTAAGACAACTCTGCTTGAGCCATTCAGTCACCGCTTCTGAACAGCTGGTGAATGGTTCCATGGGGGGGGGGAGTCCATGTGGCCATCCATGAGGAGACAGAGCTGGGTTGCATCAGCATATTGATGATAACCCAGCCTGAATCTGTGTACCAGTTGGGTCAGAGGGTGCATAAAGATGTTAAACAACATGGGGGAGGGGAATGCTCTCTGAGGGACCCCACAAGGGACCGCTGCCCTCTAGGTCCGGTTATGGAGGAGTGTATCCAGCTCAAATCTGTGTCCTGTATCCCCATCCCAGCAAGGCAATGCGTCAGCAGTTCATGGTCGACCACGTCAAATGCGGCCAACAGGTCTAAGAGAACTAGCATGGCTGACTATTTAGTTGGCAACTGATATCCAGAAGAAAAAAGGAAATCACGAGGCACAATGATATAGTAGTCTTCTCTATGTTTATAAGTGAAAAGGTTATAACAAAGTCTAAATGGTCAAACAGAAAGAGTCAACCAAAACGGGATCCTAGGTTGTGACCCGTTTTCTGTTCTATCTTCGTCAGTGGTTGCTCTTCCAATAAACTGTCATAGTAGTAATCGTAGTATCACATTGGTAGAATGCTCATAATCGTCTGGGGATTTCATAAAGTGCCCCAAAAGTACTATATCATTGTGCCTCGTGATTTCCTTTTTTCTTCTGAGTCCAAATTGAGGAATCCACAGTTCTATACTTGACTGATATTATCCAACAAGGCAACCAACACCATCTCCACCCGTTGCCAGGACGATTGCCAGACTGATATGGATCAAAAACCGAACTTTCTTCCAAGAATGCCAAGAGCTGGTCCACCATGGTCCTTTCCCCGGAACATTAAATGCGATATTGGGTGGTAGCTGGCCGGGTCCAGTGATGTTTTTTTTTAAGGAGAGATCAAACCACCTCCCTTTTCAGCTGCTCAGAGAACTCACCAGTATATAGGTAGAGATTGATAATGTCCCTGAACTGGCCTGTTATCCGCTGGCCACCCCCTTTGAGGAGCCAAGACAGGTGGGGATCAAGGGGGCGTTTGCCCTAATTGCCCCTAGCAGCTTATCCACTTCGGGTAAAGAGAACTGTCTGAAGCCATCAAACATCACCTCCAAAGGCTTCCAGCTCATTTATTGTATTAATCAAGGCAGGAAGATCGCAGCAGAACTACAAGACGTTGTATGCAAAATAGCTTGCTAATGATTTGCAGCCATGTCCCAATTGACTAAAATTTGCCCCCCCTCCCCACGTCCTTGAGGGTGGTAAGAAACCAAACTACCCTAAATAATTGGGCCAGGCAAGAGCTTTCGGACTTTGATAGCTGCTCGTTCTTTTCTCTTTTTTCATCTTTCTGTAAACACTTTATATGGTATAGTTGAGAGCCGTATGCCAGAAGTCAGGGAAGCCGATAGGGAGTCCTAGGAGTTCGCAGTGCCAAAGGAATCCAAGCTGGAGGTTAGGGTTTCTGCATAAATTGCACCCATGTCGAAGAGCTGTTGCTGCAGTGCCTAAAAACAACCTAGCTAATTGACTCTCACTGGCTGTTTTAAAGTTAACTGTTGACAAATTTTGGTGAAGAAAAGTTAAAGGAAGTACCCTAATTAGGCTATTGTGAGCCAACAGATCTGTATTGACATAAAGTTTAAGTGAGTCACAATAGTTTCTGAAACATCCTTATCCATGGTTCCTCTATATATTTGTGAAACAGCCTGGGGGTGGAACGTGTCCGGATGTTCGAGTTGGAATAGGGCCAATCAGGGTGCAAGTAGCTATGCCTCCTGCTGCGAGGCACACTGAGAGACGCACAGCGAGTGGGAGAGGGAGAGAAAGAGATCTGCACCTCCTGGTGTCCCCTGGGATCTAGCGCCCATTGCATTCCTGGTTGCAATGGGCTTTCTTGCTAGTGTGGTATAAATTAATGACTTGATACCTTCTTGCTTGAGTAAAAAAAGAAAAAGGATGAATTGGTCAGTGGCTAATGTAATAGCAACTTCCTTGGCCTAGGCAGACAACTCTAAAGTATGTCAGAATATTGAAAAATCTTTTGCTTTTGAGAATGTAATATAGTCTTATTGAGAACTCTGAACTGGGGGGAGATTGCACTTAATCATTTTGGAATGCCAGCATGCTCTTTCTCTCCTGTCCCTGAACAGTTTCTAATGTCAGGATCTCCTTGACACTTAGACTGTAAAAGGGGCTGCCTATTAAACAAGTCCAAAACAAGATGGGGCCCCCAGGAGGTTGGTGGAATCCTTAGTTTTTCTATCACTCTGTTATCATAAATTGACACAAATTATAGTAGAACATACACTTTATATAGGAACAGTGAGATATGAGCCTACATTCCACCTATTCCTCCAGAACACACATGAATGTGGTACCTTGCACCACCTGAATTATCAGTTTGTACCTCTAAAAGGAAGTTGGTTTTCACAGTCTAAAATCCATCATTTTTTTCTTTCTTTACTCTTTCTTTATCAGCAGTTTAAGTGGCCGGGGAGGAGAAATCAACAAGGGGAGAATATTTTAAACTGAATTTTCTGATTAAAATCTCTTCTAAGATTCATAACAGTTGTTTCTAATGTGTCCATTATTTGCATATTTTAGTTAAAAATGATCAAATGATTTGTTTAATGTAAAATCACTATCAGTTTACTGTTAGTGCTGTATCACAAAGTATCAGTCCTCCAAATGATTGCATGTTTTAAAAGCTATAATTAATTTATTTCTTTTAAACCATGATTTTCTCCCTCCGTGTCAGGGGGACAGCTGGACGGGTGTTTCCCATCTCTCATTGAGGGAGGCAGGTCATTTGCATATTTTGCCTTCCGGTGGGAAACGCCCCTTCATCTCCAGTCTTCTTCCTGCCTCGCGAGGGAGCAGACGTGACTTTAAGTGTCCCGTTCTGTTAGTGAGCAAGGAAGATTAGTTAGAGTTGAGGGCTGCTTTTAAAAAATAGCCGCGTGCTTCTTTGGGCCGCAAATCAGCCGCTTTTCTGAATTGGGCCGCATTCGACAAGCTAGAGCTCTCCCTCCTCGGCTGTACCGGATCGGGCAGCAGGAGAGAGCTCCGCGGCGGCGACCGCGTGCTCGGCTCGTGGTCTGGCGGCCATTTTGGGAGTGGCATTCGGCGAAATGGCGGCCGAGCACCGGGAAGGAGCATTTTCCTCCGAGGAGGACATCAGCCTCCAAGGACATCCAAGGACATCAGCCTCCAAGAGGCTGTCGATACCGGGGAGAAGGTGGCTGAGACGAGCGGGCCTGATCCAGCGACGAAGATGGCAGCGGAGCAAGGACAGCGCTCCAAGGCTGCCAAGGCCAGAAATCGTGCTCGTTGCCCCCCAAAGCCGTCTAACTCAGCGGCTAAGGGTAAGGGGGCGGATCCAGACGTGCCTAGCTCTTCGGCCAGGAGGCAAGCAGGCACTGAGGACTCCACCTCTCCTGTGCAGACCGGGGACCGGCAGGACACTGGTAATGTTGAGGCCAGTTCTGGCCAGATTTCTTTGCCTGCAGAATTGTTGTCAATGATTAAAAATACTGTGCAGACGGAGATTGCCAAAGTATGTCAACAACTGTTGCCTAGTGTGTCCAGGCCCTCATGTTCCAGGTCCAGATCTTCTTCCCCGGAGTCCAGAGCATCCAGGAGGAGCTCTTCTCATAGGAGGTCTCCCAGGGAGCAACGTCCCAGGGCTAGCTGGCCAACGAAGGCAGCGCAGAAGAGGCCTCATTGCTCTAAGCAGCAATCTCCTTCCTCTGAATCTCCTTCCTCCTTTAATGTCTTTTACTGGTAATAACAGCTGTACAGCAGGTGTTTTCCCGTTGTAATGCACATATTCTGTGTCACTTCCCAGTGTATGGGTTGACAGCTAAATACATATATTGCAACAGACTGTCACAATTGGTAGGAGCTTTGGAAGTGATCTAATTCAATTACCTGACCAATGCAAAAATATACTACTAAAGAAGTGCTGACAGATAATGCATCCAGCCTCTGCTTACATACCTCCCATGACTGAGGTCGTCTGTTCTGTTGAGCAGCTCTTATTGTTAGGAAATTGTACCATTTAGCTGTAACCTGTGTCATTGTAAATTTCATCCATTAATTGATTTCCTGCCAAGAGTAAGAGAGAGCAAGTCTCTTCTATGTTGACTGCCCTTTAGATACATGAAGACAGTGATCATATTTCTCCATAGTCTTTTCCAGGCTAAACATGCCCAGAACTTTTAACTTTTTATAGTAGCTACATCACACTACTGTCTTGTGTGCATTTTATGATTGACTAAGATATTTTTCACATGCAGTGTTGCCAAACCAGATCTCCACCATCCTATATTTGTGTCTTTAATTTTATGTGTGTGCCCAAATTTAAGATTTGATGGTTATCCTTGTTGAACTACATTTTGTTGGTCTTGGTCCAGTGTTCCATCTTGTCAATATAATTTTGAACTCTGACTGCTTCAGTATTAGCAGTCCTCCTCAGTATCTGTTGCCTGCAAGTAATAAGCATCATGGATGACATCCAGGTGTAGCTGGACAAATTCTGGTCAGTGCTGCTTATGTTGCTAGATTTCATGGTAGTTTTTGCCATAATTGACTATGATGATACTGAGAAGATATTTCTGGGAATAAGTTCTGACAGAGTTATTATTTATTTATTGTATGGCAGAGTTAAAGGAAGTATATTAATATAAAATACATAACCAAGTAGATATGAGTATACGGACCATTGGGCAATCCCCCTAAATGCTAACATCTAAATTTTCAGTCACAGCTGGGGAGAGTTCAGAGAGCTCTGTCACATCACCCTGTGTGCAGCTTAGCAGGATAGGAACCAGGGTGTTCCAGTCTAAAATCAGAGATGCAGTCCAAGGTCAGTGCAAGCAGCAGTCAAGAGCGTAGTCAGAATACAGTCCAAGGTTGGGACAGGCAGCATTACACCCACACTGACCTGCTGTTGCAAGCCACTTATATAGGGAATGGCAGTTTCCAAGTACTGATTCTGAAATTTCTTCCGGCAACTGGGTCCCTGCATTCAGTCCTCATCCTGCAAAGATTTCCCTTCCAGTTCCCCATGATAGCAAGCCTGTAGACAAGCAGTACATATTTTCCTCTTTACATTCTTTGCTGCTGTTTCCTTCGCTCTAATGGTGTGCGCACTTCAGGTGAGCTACTTGTTTTTCGGACAGTCCTGATGACTCAAGTAAGGGGGTTCATTATCAGTGGATGAATTTTCTGCAGAATCTCTCCCCAGAGACAATGCTTCAGAGTGTTTGCTGGTTAAGCTTGAATCCAAACTGAATAGAGTCAATTTCTTCGTCTCCTGAGGAGTCCTGTGCCGAGGTCTGACTCATGGCACCCTGGAGAATGCAATGCTCACATTCCTGTAACTAATGGAAAATATTCTTGTGGGTTGTACCAAAGTCACATTTGGGTGTGACTATTTTTTTTTTATTTGCCCTATTTAAACAACAGGTCTGTACTACTGTCAGAGTTTGTTCATATTCTATTTGCTGTCTTCTATATTTTATGTAGCAAATCAAATCCCGCAGGCCTCTTGTTTTCAGAGATCTTTCTATAGTCACAAAGAAGAGCATCTTGTCTTCAGAGATATGGAGAAGCAATGTAACACAACATGAGTAGACAAGTGGTTGGAGTAAGTTTAACACATATACTGATGGTTCTCATTGTTGTATTGAGTTAGGCATTGCTTGATTGTCTTTTAGAAAACCATATAGTCTTTGGAAAACAGTTTTCTTAGCACATACTAGATATATCTTTAGAAGATCTAGTGCATTAAATACATTCTAGTCTGTAAATTTATATACATAAAATACTGGATATATCACCTGGGACTTTTTTCTACATAAAATATTGTAAGAAGAATATTCATCTAAGACTGTCAAACAGCTGATACCTTAATATAGGGGCAATTTGTTCATCAGTACAGTTATACTGAAAACCTATTGTGAACTGAAGGATATCTAAGTACTTGATGCCTTAATAGTTCATTACTTGGAAAGAAATTTTACTTTTGGGAATGAAACTTGAACTCAGTATTTATTTATTTAGATTTTTATACTGGCCTTCTCTACGGCTCTGGGCGGTTTACATAAAACATTTTGAAACATTTACATAGAACACTCTCAAAATCAATATAACATACCAACTAGAATTGTATTTTAACAATAACTTTGACACTCCCTCAGTAGGTTCCGTCTCTCAGTCTGGGGGGGGGGGACCTGTAGATGTTATGGGTCAGTAGGCCTCACCAAATGCCTGGTGGAAGAGCTCCATTTTGCAGGCCTGCGGAATAGTGGAAGTTCTGGCAGGGTCCTGATCTCTTCGGGGAGCTGATTCCACCAGGTGGGGGCCAGGACTGAAAAGGCCCTGGCCCTTGTTGAGGTCCAAGATACCTCTTTAGGGCCAGGGATCCACAGCCTGTTGGAAGTGGCAGAGCGTAGCGCTCTTCTGGGAGTATAGGCAGGGAGGCAATCTCAGATACACTGGGCCCAGATCGCGTATGGCCTTAAAAATGATTACCAAAACCTTAAACTTAATCCGGAATTCAACTGGGAGCCAACGGAGTACCGGCCGGATATGAGATCTCCATGATGTCTTAGTGAGAATACTGGCCGCAGTGTTCTGCACCAGTTGTAGTTTCCAGATCAAG